>NW_022589126.1:0-340202 GCF_009834535.1 Camelus ferus | reverse complement strand
GCTAAACTGGAAATCTTGCCTACAGTTGCAAATTTTTCTGATCCAGAAAGTGAGACGGTTCTCAGGAAAAGCCTTAATTTATCCCAGTTGTTCCATTTAGATGGGCCTACATCGCCAGCCACGGAAATGGATTTTGTTCGTCTAAGTGAAATTATGATAAAAAGTCTCCAAGAATTTGGATTTCTGAGGCAGGAGCAGGTCTCGAAAGCTGTGGACACAGTCTACGCCCTGAGGAACGCATCTGATCGTTTCTCAGCCCTTTCGGAACCTCAGAAACGAGACGTTGATCAAATGTTGACTCATCTGTATGTCAGTGTCTTCCAGGACCCAGACGCAGCCTTGCTTCTGCAGATTTATTCTTCATTTTACCAAAGCATATATCAGTTCTTGAGCATTCGGAGTGGAGAATCTTTGCTGTCTCCCCTGACACAAACCTCAAAACACATTTTGAACCTCACAAAGCAGTTTGATCTCCAAGACGTCAGTAAAGCAATCGCGTTCTTCCATGAAACAGCGAGGGTTCTCGGGGGAATTTCTGAAGCATCTTCTTGTCAGCAGTTGCTTGCGATTTTTAACTTTTTGGAGCGTCAAGCCCAAACCCCAGTGTCTACAGAGGGCCCAGAGACGGCAGCGATCCACGCGACTCTGACGGGCCTCAGGCAGCTCTTCACCGTGGACGAGGATTTCCGTGTTGCTTTGCTTCAGTACGTGAGCCAGCTCTTCAACGGCTCAGTAGAAGCCCTGCTGGGCAATGAATGCTCTGTTTTGGGTGATAAAAGCATTTCTCCTGTGAACTATTCGATAGATGGGGGGTCTTCAGTCATTCCTCCGTGGGCTCAGATCCTTTCCAGCCCCTCAGCCAACGGCAGTAAGCTCAGTGAGTTTATGGGGGTCCACTGCACCGTCTCATGGCTTCAGATGTGGACTGAAATCTGCACATGCGTGGCTCAGATGTGTCAGCTGGACGTGAGTGTTCTCAGTCCTCTCCACGATGGCCTCACTCAGCTTTTAGGTGAGCTGGAAGGAGATGTGAACATTCCTCAGGGCTGCCCGGGACTGTTTCCCACCCATCACCCTGCTCGCCTCTTACTACATTTGTTTACAAATTTAACCCCACCAGATGGCTTTCACGATTGGGACAACGTTCTGAGTCTTAAGGGCCTCTCGGCAGCATTAAGAGATGGGTTAGTCAGAGCAAAGCTGCTCCGCCTGGACCACGTGGAGAAATTCCTCTTCACCGTGGAAACTGCCCTGAGTCAGCTAAAGTCACTCCCATCAAACACGCCTGGGAGCAGAGAGTTCTTACGTTCTGTGCTTGATGTTTTCATGCAGTTGAGCAACACTTCAGAACAGACGGAGAGACGTGTCCATTGGACCCATCGCTTTCTTTCAAATAACCTCTCAAATTATGAAGCAGAGTTTGAAAGTCTCATTCCTCGCCTGAGAGAAACACTATTATTTCTTAAAAATGTGTCTCACGACCGAGATTTACTGTCCTGTGCTGACGTCTTCCGAAATGTTACGGAGTTTATTTTGGAAGGTGGCCTATTCTGTGTAAATACTTCACAGAGGATGTGGCACCTTCTGGCCGTGTTAAATTCCACGTTTTCCTCCGAGGATGCAGTTAGCAGACTGGAGGGGTGCGTTGCGTGGATAGACGCCGTCAACCGTCTGTGTGTGATGGGTAACTCCAGCTTTTCACAAGGCCGTCCTCAGGGCATTTTGGGGAGCTTTGCGGACGTGGAAGACAAAATTAACTCCACCTTGAAGCTTGTTACTTGGATGTTGCCTGGAATGGAACCCAGCTGTTCACCGAATACATCAAATATGAATTGTGTGAATGCTTACTTAAAAAATGTGACTGCCTTGCTGAACGCGATACTTGCTACAGTCTTTGAGAAAGAAGGGGTTCCCGAATTTGAGATTTTATCGACTCTTTTCAATGATTCCACAAACCAAGTCAAGATGGTTATCAGCCACTTGACGAGAGACTTCGACTTTCCATCTCAGTCCAATTGGACACGTTTCACTGAGCTGATTCTAAAACCCATCGAAAGAGCAGACAAAACGCCACATCGGTTTCAAAACATCTGGCCACGTTTGGCAGCTCTGGGGAAGGGAGTTCAAACACTCGTGAAAGGTATTTCCGCTAACGTCCTGGGAAATGACACCTCTTCTAAAACTGAAAAAATTTTACAGGTATTTGCTGCCAGTGCAAGGGAAACAGACATACACGGTGTAGGCAACTCATTGTATCAGTTGGCTGGTTACCTTGCTCTCAATTTATCTCACGATCCCCAGCATCCACCCAGAACAAGTGCGCACGAAATGCTGAAAGCTGTGGGTCTCAGCATGCAACTGGCGAGGGACGCGTTCAGCTCCCTGATGCCCTCAGTTTATCACAATATTCCGCAAGGCCCAGGCAATTTCCAGGTCGTAAAGAAGGTGGCTTCTCTCCTGCGCAATCTCAAGAAGACGGACATAGACCTGCTGGTAGGTCAGGTGGAACAAATCGGTGACAGCCTGGTGGGTTTCTTTCAGAATGTCAGCCGGTTAGGTCCTGGCGGTTTGGGGGTCAACTTGCTCGTTGACCTGATGGAGAAGCTTGTAGACAGCTCCCGCGCCTGGAATGTCAACCACCTGCTGAGGCTCTCACGTCTGTTTCCTAAAGATGACGTGAGCGCCGTGGTGGACGCGTACTACGGGCTCCCTCACGCCGTGAGGCTCCTGCGGGGAGCGGCGGACAAAAACGTCACGGCCGCCCTCAAGGACGTCTACAACTTCACCCTTCTCCACGGCACCCGCATCGCCAACGTCAGCAAGGAAGACTTCGCCGAGGTCATCAAAACTCTTTCGGCCATGATTGAACTCATCTCAGATAAACCAGAAGTTCTTTCCGAGGCTTTAACTTGTCTCCCCGTGTTTTGGTGCGGGAATCACTCAGCTTCTGGACTCCGGCAGAACCCCGAGTTCGAAAGCTGTGCTGCCCACGTGCTCACGTTCCCGGCCTTGTACAGCGGCGTGGCCGGCGTACTTGCCCACCTGCGTCTGTCTGCCCCAGGGGAGGAGTCACGGTGTTTAAACGAAGGCTCACAGGAGGAAGTAACTAGGAAAGTGGTCTGTGCGATGCATGAATTAATGGACTGGAACTCCATTCTTCTAGAGCTGTCTGAAGTCTTCCGTGTTAGAACGCTGCTGGTGAAAAATGTGCAAGAGTTTTGGCAAAAGGTGTTGCCATTTGTCCCGGCTCCTGGAAATCACAGCAGGGGGAGCCTCTCTGAACTTTGTCCCCGTGGGCCCATCAAGCAAGTTGCTTTGAAAATTATAGAGAAATTAAAAAATGTCAACTTTACGAAAGTCACATTGGATGGCAACCTTCTTGACAAGCTAGGTAGTTTAAACGTTGACGAAGCAGAAGCGTCTGCTCGAAATAATACTTTCTTAAATTTGGAAAGGGTAATAAACTTGCTTTCTGGCGACCAGAGCCTAGGGAACAGTACGAATTCTCTCGTCTCCCCCTTCGTGATGTTTCTGAATGCAAACCTTACGGGTCGTGCTTTACAAGCATTGTCAAGTTTTATTAAAAAAAGTGAGGCTGCTTCTAGCCTTGAAGAACTTGGGCTTGAGTTTGACCGAATCCTGGAAGATCTCACCCATGACTTGAGTATCAGGCCCCTGTTTTCTGAAAGAAACAAAGAAATGCAAACGGCTCAGTTCAGTGCTTCTTCAAGACATAACTTTGCAGCTTGCCCGTTTTTTGGAAAGCCTGGATTCATTGTCCCTGAAGGCGTTGGAAATTGCTGAAGATTTTTTATTGGCTGTAAACAAGTGGCTTCATGAATACACAAAGGGAGGTTACTCCAGAATGATACAAACGTTATTGCTCCTTGCGGCCGACGGGAGTTCAGCTGATGGTACAGCCTCGTTGACCAAAGACGTTGCCGCCCTTTGGGGTTATCTCAGAAACGTGTCTGGGGAAGGTCATTTGAACGTTGTCTTTCTCCCTCGTCTGCTCAACCAAGAACGGCTAACTAATTTCTCAGTTGTTCGGCTGCTTTTTGAAAGATTCCTGAGCAATCGGACCGATACCTTAGCAGCCGTGAATGTAAGTGATGTGGACCTTTGGGTAGTGGATTTCATTGGCCGCGCCTTGAACCAGATGCCGTCGGAGGATGGCGAGAGGCTCACCGTCCCTCTGAGGAGCATGGCGGATTTCACGGAACAGCTTTTGGAAACATTCTTCTCATTTTTTCTAAAGGAAAATTCTGGGGATGAAACAGCTCTTCTGCTCAAAGATGTCCACGGAGATACCTCGGCAGAGATGAGGTGAGTCTGCTTTTATAGGCGCTGTGTGTTACAATCCGCTTTGCTTCCTGGAATATACGAATGTCAATAATCGTGTTGTACAAGCACCTCTGAACCATCTTCGAGGTGAATGTTGGTCTTAATGAACATCAAGGGTAAATAATTTTTGATGATTGTCATCTAACTAGTAGTGAACATGTATATAAACCTGTCCCCTGGCAATTAATCACTTACTGCGGTTTCCTATATTTTTGGATTATGGAGATAATTAAGAAATTCTATTTCATATAGAATTGAGAAATTAGTTATTCTATATGTATATGCATATATACCATGGGCGTATTTTGAGTTAATGCATTAACTGTCTAGTCACAAATGAAGGGTTTAAATATTTTCGTTCCAATGAATCTGCTGTGATGTTTACATTTGGAATTGATCAAACTTTAAAATTTTAAAACTGATAGATTATTTTTTTTCCCCCACATATCTTTATTTTTTAATCCCTTTTGAAGCTTGCCAGTGAGACGGCTGGAGGGAAATTCTAATTCTGTGTCTGTGTCAGTCAGGGCTCAACCACAGAGGCAGAACCAGAACAAGGGTTTCGTGCAAGGAATTGGCCGCCACCCTTTGGGGGGCTGGCCGAGCGGGTCCGGAGTCAGTGGGTATGCGGTCAGGAAGGATGCTGTGTCTAGGTGGGTTTGCTGGGTCAGGAGGCCCTAAACGCTCTCTGAAGACCTTCCACGTGGTGAAGCCAGGCTTACCCAGGGCAGTGTCCCATCTCACCAGCTTACAGCTGACTGCTGGGGGTGCAGAGTCTAGTTAAATCTGCAAAACCTGTTCAGAGCATCAGTTTAACGTGTCTTGGCGTTTATGCTGCTCCAGAATAGCCATCCTCCGCTCTCTCGAGGGAATCGTCCGTGTGGCTCGGCCAGACGGGACATGTACAAGGAAGGGGTGCTGGGGCTGTCACTCCGCCTGGCCAAGCTGAGACGTCACAGAGCCACCATGATGTCCCTGTGACTCGCTAGGACGCTGAACATCCAGAAAGATGTTGCCTTTTACACTGACAATCACCTTATCCTCATTTTATGCTCCTTTCTTTTCTAAGAGCAAAAGTACACGGCTTTTTACGGGTGTTAGATCTGAGGCGTTGTAATGAAATTATCCATGAAATTCATCCACTGTTTTCATTCTTTGGCTACAAAATATTAATTTTCATTTGGAAAGTATCAATTTTATTCTCCCATCTTGCTACTAGAAAGCAAAAAAAAAAAAAAAAAAAAAAAAAAAGAAAAAAAGCACAGCTGATCTTTGAACAACTGCATGGGCCCACTTACCCGTAGATTTTCCCCATTTATACGCACTACAGCACCACCTGGTCCGTGGTGGGTTGAACCCATGAATACAGAAGTGTAGACACGGAGGGTCGGCTGCAAAGTTACACTGAAATTTTCATCTACGCAGAGGGTCTGTGCCTGTAACCTTTGGGTTGTTCAAAGGCCAACTGTGTATGTTTTAAATCTTTCCACTGCTAACCGTGAAATTAAAAATATATATACATATTTACAGTTTTGTCCCAAAGGATAAAATCCTAGACATTTTGAAAGCGGATCAATTTCTTACCTCCGTGAAAGAAGACAGATTGAGGAACATTTTTTCGACTTTAAAGGAGACTCTGTACCATTTAGTCAGACACCCATTTACAGTAGATGGTGGAGGATTCTATTTGGATAATGATCAAGGATGGACGTTCATGAGAGATTTATTTACCCGTCTTCTCACGGAAACCTTACTGAAAAACAGGACAGATAACGATTTGGGGTTTCTTACGGCGGCAGTGAAGCACTTGTTTTCACAGAAGAACGGTTCCGAGGACCTTGTCAAACTCAATCGAGATCTGAGGGCAGCTCTTCGCCTCGTGAGAGAAGCTTCAGCCGGGATGGCAGGTCTCCTGGACACGCTCTCGAACTCCCCTGTTAAGGACTTCCTTGGCGCGTACCCTGCCCTCCAAGAAGTCATACTTGCCAATTTAACTGACTTGCTTTCCTTGGCAAATAACTCATTCCTTCTAAGAAACAGAGCAACGCTGGAAATTACCGAGAGGTTGCTTGGTGTGATCGCAAGAGCTGGTGGGCACGGTCAGGTCCTGGAGCCCCTCCTGGAAATGTCTGATGCTCTGATCACGCTGGTGCAGGACGGTGCTGCTTTGAGACATCTAGCCACGTCCGTGAACTCCACCGTGGGACTTCTCAACCTGGCCAAGGGCATTTCAAGGAGGTTGGCCTCTCTGGTTGCAGCTCGTTTCACCGCCAGCGCCAATGACACCATGAAAATCTTCGACACTCTTTATTCCGTTTTGCAACAAAGTGTTCGAAATGTCGTGAATGAAACAGCTACTGTGAAAAAAGGGCATCAGTTACTATTTGAAAAGATAGATGCCTTGTTGACACCGTTTCTCGACTTGGCTTTTGGGATGATTGGAGTCAAACCTAATAGCTCACAGGACTCTGATATTTTCAACACGTCAGCTCGCGTATTCGCTTATGTGAACCAGTCCGAAAAGCTTTATGATCTTTCGGAAGAGATAGCTGGGTTTCTAAGTTCTGTGAACATCGATGCGGGAGACGTGGAACATCTCGTGGTAGCATTTAACAATGAGACCGAAGGGTTTCCCGTGGATTCTGTCGGCTTGTGGGAAGAAATCCTGGCTTGCTTAATTCCTATAAATAACATCGCCAACCAGATAGAGTTTTTATTCTCGAATCCAAGTTCCACTCGTGATGGCCCTCAAGACACAGCGTGGGGAAGACCTCAAAACGTGGTCCTGTTTCTGCGTGAAATGCTCTCACAAAACAGCACAGAAATAGAGGCTTACTGGAGACGGGGGATTGGTCGCATCTTAGAAGCTCGTTGGAACGACTTGGGAGAGGATGTCCGGAAGGTTTTTGATCTGTTGCTGTCATCGGCTCGGCATCCAGACGAGCTTTGGAAAGCCATAAAAACCATGGTGGGGGTCCCCAGTGGACTCACAAGGGACTACTCGCGTGGTGCGAGTGACGCTTTGCTTTTCAGCACCTCTGTGATTCAGAACGTAACTCGTCAACAGCTCGGAGAGGCGCTCGCGACGGTGCTGGGTGCGATGGCTCTCCTGCAGAAGGAGCTTCTGCAAAACAGCCCTCACTGGGCACATTCCCTGAGAACCTGGCTTCAGCCCATTGCTGAGATTTTCATTAACGCCACCGCTGGAAAGAACATCACGTCAGGAGCAGAAGAGACGCCGGAGAAGGGGCAGGCTGATTCCCCTTTCCCCCTCACACTGGTACCACGTTGCGAGAAATTCCTGAAGGGCTTAATTGCATGGACTGAATACTGGCAGGAGGTTTCACTGTCAGATCAAAGGTAAGAAAGCCCCTAAATTCTCTTCATTTTCCTCCCCGCTGCAGTAACCGCAAAATAGAGCCACGCAGGAGCTGCACTGAACCAGGGTGGGCGGTCCTTCTGGACTTGAACGTACATTACACTCTGGAGTTGGCTTCCCCAGGGAATGGCTCAAGTCCAGCCTCTTCGCTGTTTGGTTCATTATTTGGCATTTGGTGGGAAGGGGTAGATTTGGGAGTTTGAGATTGCAAATGTTAGTATATATATAAAAACAATACATACGTTAGTATATATACAAAACTATATATAAAACGGTATATAGTTATAAATGTTTATATGTGTATATATATATATATAAACTATATATAAAAACAGATGAAAAAAAAACCAAGTGTCTTCTGTAGAGCACAGGGAACTATATTCAATATCTTGCAATAACCTTTAATGAAAAAGAATATGGAAATGAATATATGTGTGTATGTGCATGATGGGGACACGGTGCTGTGCACCAGAAATGGGCACATTGTATCTGAATATATTTCAATTTTAAGCAAAAAAGAGTGAATAGAGGTGAGGAGGAAGAAAAAAAAATACTATATGAATTTATTCCAGGTTTTTCCAAAGTGAATTCTCTTTTCGAAAGTGAAATCCTGTTATTTGATTCACGGGGCCCAAGGCCAGGGAGGTACGCAGGTGCTTCTGGCCACGTGCCCCGGCAGCCCGGGGTCCTGCCGTGTGACACGCAGATAGAAGGTGGAGCTGGGGCGGGACCTGGAGAAAAACAATATTCCTTGGTTTAAAAATAAAACACCCAAAGTTTAAAAATGATGGAAAGAAAGAAACCTGTTCTTGAAAGGCCCAGTGCTGGCGGTTCTTCATGGAGGGGGTTTGCACTGTGTCCCGAGACTGGAAGCTACTGGGCTGGGAACTGGCCACCCCAGCTTTTAAATTCACACGGCTTGGCTCCCAGCTTCATTCTACTCGGGTGATACCTTGCTTGCACCCTTCCTCCCGTTTCACTCTCCTGTGATCGTGGACTTCCCGAGTGAGGAGTTCACAGGATGCCTCAAACAGAAACCCCCGCTGGTTGTGGGTTTAAGGCCGACTGGCCTGACTTCGATGTGAGTCTTGGCTCTGATGTTCAGTAGCTTTCTGAATCTAGGCAAGTCCTGTCAGCTTTCTTTCTTTCTTTTTTTTTTTTTTTTAATGACATCACTTTATTTTTATTTTATTTTAGTTTTCGGTGAGGGGGGAGGAAATTAGGTTTATTTATTTTTTAACGAAGGTACTAGGGGGTGAACCCAGGACCTGGTGCCTGCTAGGCACACCCCCTACCACTAAGCTTCACCCTCGCCACCCCCTTTAAGCTTTCGGAACCTCCCTGTGTGTGTAAAGCAGGGGTAACTGTGATACCTTTCTGGGGTGTGGTAAGGGTTCTACGATAAAATAAATTTCAGAGATGTGGGTTTAACCCATGAAACATATTAGTAATAAAACAACAACCACGGACATCTAGGCAAAAAAATTAGCTTAAAATAAAGTAATAAGAACCATTGCAAAACCCCTCAAAAGGTGGAAAGTTCCATTAACATCCTGAAGATTCACCACGAGGTTCCTGGAGCTCAGACGCCCTGATGGCAGAGGTCGGCTGTCTAGAGCACATCTGGGCAGAATTCATTTTTCCTGCCTCCTGCTTTGGTGCCTACAGTTGTACAGGGAAGGGAGGCTTGATCACGCCAGACCTGAATCCTCTGTGTTCTATCCCAGAGAGCCCTCTGGCCCCTTGTCCCCTCCCCGCTGCAGGGCCTCGTTCAGCAGCCCTCTCTTTCGTGAGCTCATGCCCCATCTGTGTTACTCCCAGTTAGAATCAAATTCCATTTCCGAGGGAACCTGCTTCTGAACTGTTTACACCCCTAAATCGATCAGAGGGAGAAGGCAGGCATCTCCACCTGCTCTTCCCTCGTGTCTGAAGCCTTCCCAGCGCCGTGTGGGATAAACAGAGCACGGTGTCCACCTGAGGGGGTTGGGGGACATGTGTATCCCCTTTGCTTCACAGTGTGAGGTCGGGGGACCAGCAGCCTCAGCTGAGAGCTGATCAGAAATGCAGTTTCCAGCCTGTCCCCCCCACCCCCGGCCCAGCCCAAGCCTGCGGCAGGCCCCCAGACCGTCCACAAGATGCATTAGCTTGTGAAATGCTCCCCTGGACCATGTTCCCCACACTGGTGGTCAGCAGATCAGGACCTGGGACAGCTCAGCGCCTTCCTCTGCTGAGTGAGGCCGGCAGTGGCCGCTGGTGACCCCACACCGACTGTCAAATAACCACTCTTCTGCTTCCGTGTCCACGGTCACTTTGGCACAAGGAATTTGTGACAATTAAAACCCTGCAGTTTATTCAAAGTACATGTTACCTGCGTGAGTGCTGGGCTTTGTGGAGTCCACTTGGGTGATGTGGAGAATGAGCCCCCAGACCAGCTTTTAATAAAGCCGCTTTTTCCACATCGCTCGAGTGGGCTCCATAAAGACCAGCATCCATGCACGCGCACACATATACATGTACACACATGCACATGTGCAAACACACACGCATGCAGAGACATAAGCGCACATGCATGCACGCACACATGTGCACACATGCACAGTGCAAACACATGCAGAGACATAGCACACATGTAAATGCATGCATGCACACATACATGTGCACACATGCACACGTGCAAACACATGCATGCAGAGACAAGCACACACATGTACACCTGCACATGTGCAGACACACACACAGACATAGCACACATGCACACATGTAAATGCATGCGCACACATGCACACACAAATGCATGCACACATGTAAACACAATGTGCGCACACATGCAAGGACACAACATGCACACGTACATGTACACACACATGTGCAAACACGCGGAGACAAGCGTACATGCATGTGTGCACACACATACATGTGCACACATGCACACGTGCACACACGTGCAGAGACATAAGCACACATGCAGGCACACATGCAAACGCATGCAGAGACACGCACACATGTAAATGCATGCACGCACACATACATGTAGACATGCACACGTGCACAGACATAAGCACACATGCATACACGCAAATGCACACGCAGTTGTAAACACGTGCACACGTAAGCATACAACATGCATACATGCACACATATGTAAACACATAAACCCACCCACACATGTAAACACACACATGCAAACACAATACATGCACACAATACACGCGCACATGTAAACACACATGTAAATACACATGCACACATGTAAACACAGAGACACACATGTGCATACAGGTAAACACACATGCACATGCGGTTTCCTCACCTTGACTTCCCCCTTTCCTTCTGTCTTGATGCCCTTCCATCCTGGACCTTTGCATTTCAGGAGGCTGGCCCATGACCACAAGAGAGAGCACGTCTCAGGTTCACGGGCAACACGATGCTCTGAACTGAAACGGGGGACCCGCCGCTCTCCAGCCGTGTCTGCTGTGATTTTCGTGGAGTAGACGGCCGGGCAGGGAGACGGTTCCTTCACGTGTGTTACGACTTTTCCTTGCACGGAGAAGTGGTGCTCCCGGTTGCAGACTTTCCCCTTTAATGAGGTTGTCTGTTTCTTCCCTAAGTGTTGCTGAAGTGTGTCGGGCTTTCCAGCAGCCTGTGGAGCCCCTGGAAGCTACAGCGGCCCTGCGGAGAGTGGGGATGCTGGCCCTGCGTGCGCTGGTTCTCCTTGCAGGTGGGTGCGTCCGCGCGCGGGTGCCCGGGGCCCACGTCCGGAGCTTGGCTGTCCTCGCCATGGCTCGTGAGCTGCTCTTGGACTAAAGCGTGGCCTTCCTGTCTGACACCCGAGGGCCCTGAGGGCCTGGTCCACCCCTCCTCCCCAGCCCCACCATGGAGATGCTTTTCCAGCCGGGGGCATCCACCCCTTCCCTGCCCCTGAGCTGGGCTTCTGGTCCCTGCATCTCTGCTCGTGGAATGTGCCCCCCTGTCCTTCTGAGCTGTCCTGTGGCTGGAGAAGGCACGCCCTCGTCTCCTGGGTGGGCAGTGACCTGGGCAGACAGGATCAGTGCTCTGATCTCGTACGTCCGCCTCCTCTAACGGAGTCACTGTTCCTTGGAGGCTGCGGCCGCGTGGTCGCCTTCTGTGCACATCCACGCGGTAACCTGAATTCCCAGAACCCTTTCTCTAAACTCCTGGCACTTTTACTCATATTTGAGTTTCTTGGTAGCCATTTCTGCAGCCGTTTGCAACTTTACGGAGAGCAGGATCTGCTCCTTGTTCAGTTCCCTCTCCATAATACTCAGCTTAGTGCGTACCTGGGGGTAATTCATACTCAGTTGTGAATGAATGAATTTGTCTCCTGAGATCCGACGTGCCAGATCCGTTACTACGGATTTGAGTGAAATTTCCTCTCGAGGCCGTTGTTGGAGGAACAGACCATAAGCTGCCCTCAGGGCTGGCTGGGTGCCTTCGAGAACTTTCTCTGAGATGTGCACATGAGGTCTCAGAGCCCCTCCGCGTCCACAGACAGGACCAGGGCTGCTTACGTAGCTTTGCACCCGCACCCAGGCTGCTGCTTTTTGTGGCTTGGCGACCTGCACGAGGCTGCAGCCGCCCTGTTGGTGCTGCCAGGAATGGGGTCCTTGCAAATGCTGACGGCAGCAGGTGTGGGCTGAAGGATATGAGCCTGAGGAGGGAGGAGCAGGGAGGAGAAACGGGTCTAATCACACCAAGAGGAGAAGAGGGGCCCAGGGGCCAGCTGAGGGGCCTTGAGCCCTGGTGGAGCCCGCCAGCCTCAAATCAACCGTGTGCGTAATTCCACCTTCACACTGAGTGAGGGGGGACACTGCCCGTCCCTGCTCCCAGCCAGCAGGAGATAGCCAAGACTGTCCTGGGCAAACTGGGGCCGCCAGGTAGCCTGCCTCGGGGGACAGGAGGAGGGCCCGTGTGGGGAGGTGGGGGGAGGCTCTCACTGCCCTGCATTCAGTGGGGCCCAGAGAAAACCAGGTCTTCACTTGGTTACATTTGAGTCCCTGAAGGTACAGCCTCCACCTCAGTACTCTGAACCTTCATCTTGATGATTTAAGAAATCTTTGCGAATCTGTATCGTTTTGAATGTTCAAAAAATGATTTCAAGATTTGCAGATACACACTGCTGCGTATAAAACAGATGAACAACAAGGGTCTACTGTGCAGCACAGGGAACTCTATTCAATACCTCGTAATGACCTATAATGAGAAAGAACATGAAAAGGAATATATGTATGTGCATGTATGACTGAAGCGCTGTGCTGCGCACCAGAAATTGACACAGCGTTGTGAACTGACTAGACTTTGATAAAAACATATAAATGCAAAAAATACGATTTCATGCAAGTGGCTAGCTGGGGAGCGGACAGTTTCCTGATGGCTTCTCTCTGTGTGTTTCCCCCGGCAGAAAACCCTTCCTGGACCGAGGACGTCCTCTGTGTCCCTCTGAGTGACGAGCAGGGCTGGATAAGGCGCCTCGCTTTATCTGTTCTCCGAGGGGTCACTCTGGTGCAGGACCACCTCCAGGTGTGTTGGCTTTGCTGGGTCCAAGGCTGGCCTGTCCATGACGACTGGCCCACGCGAGGCAGCCCCGTCGTGCTGAGCTTGCTGGCTCGGTCCCCAGAAGTGAGGTGAAGGCGGTGCGCGGTCACGGGGGGCGGTCGGGGCGGCAGAGCGCGTGTTGACACGTCCCCCGCGGCTTCTCCGGTGGCCGGTGCTGACTCCTGAGTGCCGGCTGCCACATTGTCAGGAAGTTTGCACGCTGGTTCTTACACATAGACATCATTAATGGTTACATTCTGTAAACGTGATAAAAAGTTAAACGCAAACGTACTGGATACGCAGATCCATCGCTTCCTAGTCCCTTCCGTGTGTTTTGCTGCTGTCTGTTCTCCTGAGATCGTTTACAGCTCTCGCGTCCAGACGGTTGGACACCACATGCCTCTCTCTTCTCAAGTCTGTGCCCAGGCCGTCACGTCGGCTGCTTGGACTGGTTCCACGGTGGGAGCACTCACACCAAGAAGGCAGCCTGTGTGACAGACGAGGTCTGTATTTCATCAAAGAGCCGCCATTGCCCATTTACTGGCCCCGCGCGGGGTGTGACCGCCAGCGCACCGGCAAGTCCCAGGGGCTCAGAGCTGACGGGAACCTGCGTGGATGTCCTCTTTGCCTCCCCTGGGGCTTTTATCTGCTGCCGACGCCCTTGCCCCGACGTTAACGAGCCCTGGGCCCACGGGCACCACCCCTGAGCTGCTGGGGAAGCCTACACGATGGAGTTTTTTTTTTTTTTTTAATGCAACTGATACCATTTTTTTTTTAATTTAAAAATCTTTTTGGGGCGGGGAGGTCTTTAGGTTTACTTACTTATTTAGGTTTTAGAGGAAGGACCGGGGATTGAACCCAGGACCTCGTGCATGCCAAGCACGCGCTCCGCCACCGAGCTCTGCCCTCCCCGTGCCCCGGGTCCAGCTCTGAACATTGCTTATTGCTTTGGTGGTCCTTTAACTTCCCCGAATCCCACGTCCAGTGGGTGCGGGATCCTCACAGCGAGCAGAGAGGAAGACAGTGCCCGGAGGGACTAGCCGGGCTCCTGCTAAAGTCCCTCAACACGGTGAGGGCCTGGGGGGCCTCACCTTTATGAAAACGCAAGTTGTGGACGCTTGATCGTGTTGTGCAGCCTCAGGAAGGGCGGCATGTGGGAGCCAGGGGTCTCAGAGAAACATGTCTGCAGCCCCAGCAGGGGCGTGAGCGCACGTGGATTTATTCAGACCCTCATGCCCTGATCCCAGATTGTGTGACGCTTTGGCAGGTACTCCACGTGGGTGAAAAAACAAACAACAAATGAAAAAAACAAAACAAGTCCAACAGACGGTTTGTGAAGGCCGAGGGAAGTCTGCAGCTCCAGCTTCTGAGACAACTGCCTCCAAGACCGTGTTCACATGATGGTCACCTGTCCTGGCTGGTGACGGCTAGGTCCTTTCTGACGAAGAGCAGAGGTGGCCATCTTGGATGACCGAAGGAGACGGGCACTCATCTCGGGATGCGTTTGTGCTCCAAGGGAGCCCGGAGGCCGACGGGATCAGAAATATAAATCTTTCCCAGAGCGTGGGGTGTGAAGTGTCCTGGGCCAGACAGACGCAGGCGGGAGGCACACGGCCACTGTGAGTTTTTAATATTCCTGGTAAATCTCACGCAGAGTGGTCCCTGTGCCAACGTGGGATCCCACTGGAAGTGGAAGTCCTGACCGGTAGCATCCATATGATGACAGTCTGGGGCGTCGCCCCCTTTCGCTCTCTCACTGGTTGCTCTAAACGGCAGAAGATAGTCGTAAGGAGCTCACTGGGGATCAGACAGCACATTTAAGAAGGGACAGCAAGTGCCCGTGCGTCTCGGCTCTTCTGGGATGAGGTGATGTGGCCAGAGCTCTAGGTGGGACGGGGGCTTCCGACCGACCGCCTCCCCAGATCGGGACCTGTGGACCCAGCTGTGGGCAGTGTTGCAGAGCAGACCCGGTACACTTACCTGGCCAGACCCTGGACAGTTACAGACTTGTTCTAGCCAGAGAGCAGGGCCTGAGTGAGCTCCCCTTCCATGTGGGGTCACGCCCGTCCCTGAGATAAAGCCCAGTGATGTCAGCCTTCAGCCTTCCCACTGGACACGCCCAGCGTGGAGCCAGTGTGCCTGTGACGGAGGAAGTTAGACCTTTCCTTCTGTGTCTTTGCTCCCAGGGAAGGAGCACTTTCCTCCTCTACACCCCCCATATGTCAAAAGGATTATGCTTTTGCACCCCAATGTTCACAGCAGGACTGTTTACAATAGCCAAGACATGGAAACAACCTAAATGTCCATCAACAGATGACTGGATAAAGAAGCTGTGGTATATTTATACAATGGAATACTACTCGGCCACGAAAAAGGATAAAACAATGCCATTTGCAGCAACATGGATGGACCTGGAGATCATCATGCTAAGTCAAGTCAGGCAGAAAGAGAAAGAAAAATACCATATGAGATCACTCAGATGTGGAATCTAAAAAAAAAATGATACAAATTCTATTTGTAAACCAAAAACAGACTCACGCACCTAAAAAACAAACTATGGTTACCAAAGGGGAAAAGGCGGGGAGGGATAAATTAGGGGTGGGGATTAGCAGACACACACTACTGAACGTAAAATAGATAAACAACAAGGACCTACTGCAGAGCTCAGAAAACTGTGTTCAATTTCTTATAATAACATATAATGGAAAAGAATCTGAAAAGAAAAAAAAATATATGTAAAATGTGTAACTGAGTCGCTTTGCTGTGCACCTGAAACTAACACTGGAAGTCAACTACATCTCAATAAAATGTTCTTTTTTAAAAAGCTTATGCTGTTAAATTTAAGGATAGCATTTATAGCAGGAATATTACAAATGAGCAGAATTAAATTCAATTTGGGTGTCAGTACAGATTATGAGCTCAAGGCTCTTTTCTGTGAGGGGACACTCCGTGGGCAGAGCTGCAGTGTGACATGTTTTATTGAACCCCCATTCCCAGAGGAGGCCCTTCATTTGCACCGGTGGTTCTGACCCAGAGCTGTCTGTGCACCTGTGTCCCAGGAAGAGGGGTCACCATGGAGGAAGGGGAGTGTGAGGCTGCGAAGGGTTGTGTCGGGGGGTTCGGGGGTGGACGGGGGAGGCTTGGACGACGCCACACCCAGGAGTGAGAGCAGACAGTGGTGTCCACGGGCTTCTCTGCGTGTTGTTAGAACTTCCTGAGATGAAGGACGGTTACCTGACAGCTTTCGGTGCAGGTGGTGCCCAGCCAGGGCGTGCGGAGGTCTGGTTTCCAGACGTGCGCTCACCCGAACAAGTGTGTGCTTCTAACTGCAACCACTGCTGTGTTTTCTAGGAAACGGCAGAGCTGTGGGCCTCCCCCCATCAGCCAAGCTGTGAAGATCTGAGCAGGAATCTCTCCAGCGCCTTGCGGAGCTTCCGGAGCGCTTGGAGAAGGCCCGCGCGCGGAGCTGTGCCTGCAGGTCCCCGCCGGGCCCCGGCCCCCGGCCCCTGCGCACGTACGCCCTGCGCGCCCTCCACCCCTGCCCTCGCCGAGGCCATACCTCCCTGCGTTTTCAAATGACAGACTTCACACGGTCATGTGCACCGCAGGGCATTAAAATTCACGCTGGTGCCGTGTTTGCACCCACACCAGCGTCTTTAGGGTGTGAACTGTAAGAAGCCGAGCTTCATCGCGGCTCCGGGCGTTGGATCAAAATGTCCAGACCTGAGGTCACAATTTGGCATTCGTTATGTTCTGGGGGACCGGCCAGCGACTTCTCATGCTGGATTAACTTTGTTCTGAGCCCTCCAAGTGTAACCCGCCCCGGAAGAGGCAGTCAGGCCCTTGCTCGTCTGCGGCGAGCTGTTCACAGAAAGGACGATGTTCAGCTGAATTCTTGGTGTCCTAATTTCTCACGCATCCCAGGATCTGTCTTCTCCATCCCTTCCACACTCATGAGACCCTTTATTCCGCACCCTGGTGACCGACTCACCTTGCCTGGCAGGGGCTCCCAGACGGAAACGCTGGGGTCGTGATACTGACCAGTATTCACATCCAGAGTGCGTGTGTCTAATTATTCGGGGGACTTTTATAGAAATGGGGTCTTGTCACCTTGTTCCCGGGGACTGATGCACTATTGTTCCCTCCGGCATTGTTGCTTGCTGTCTCATCTTGCCCAAATTAGCTGCAATTTTCTACCATTTCAGGTTGGCCCGAAGCCTCGAGAAGACTTTGCTGTCTGGGAACCCCATTATGACTTTCCTTGGCAATTTCTCAGTAACTCAGGGTAAGTACGCGGTTCCTGCACGTCTGCCTGAGTGAAAATTGAGTTTAGTTTCTCGCACGAACGTATGATTACAGTAAAACACATTCAGGGAGGGTTAGTGCTGTAGGTGATAAAGAACAGGTTAGAGCCGCCTGGCTGCCCTGACGTCTTCGGGGTTGAGAAGGATGTCGCCAAGTCCTGGGTCCGACACCGAGACAGGAAGGAAGGGAGACGTCCGTGGTCGTGGTGTCTCCCTGCACATGGAGACCTCGACAAGCCTCTGTTTCTCTGTCTGTCTGGTCCATACGATCCATAAGCCCTTGCAACACCGATAAGTCAAGCCTGAAGAATTCTGGCAAATCTCTCGTTGAGAAACGTGAGATACATAGGTTCATGGAGAGGAGTGAGTTCCCTAAGGAGAACCACCTGTTTCCAGAGCAAATCTTAACGTGCACAGGGCTCGGGGGTGGCAGGCCTCCCGCCCTGGGGTTTTGTTTCACTGCTGGTGTTGGTGAACTCAGGTCCTCCTGGAAGATAAGGTGTGACTTTATTTAGTGCTTATGTACTGGGGGGCTGGGCACGGTCAAGGAGGCGACCCCGGCCAGGTTTTAGCGTCAGATCTCGTCTTCGCAGTCGGCAACACCCCAAACACGTGTCGCTATAAGATTTCCTTCCTCTGGGTCGCTTTTCAGATGTAAAAGTCAAAGACGTGATACAGAACGTCACCAGGTTAACCGAAGGGCTTCGGACGTCTCTGCACATCTCAGACGCGACCATCGAGGGCATTTTAGAAGCCAACGTCTCCCATTCAAAGGTACCGCCGGCTTCTCCTCGGGTTGCCCTCCCCGCGAGCCCTCGGGCGGGCGGCCGGGGGCTGCTGCCCTCCTGTCCTGGTGCCTCCCTGCCCCACGGCTGGGGGCCTCGTGTGAATGATACAAACAGAGGCAGAAGGGAAACGAGAGAATAAACCAGCAGTCAAAGGACGTTGTTGTCTGCTGCCAAGACCTGGGGGACTGTCACGGGGCTGCCTTTGCTGGCGTTAGAAATGAAGTCGGTGAATGATGTTTGTTCCGGAATTCCCAAACTGATGGGCGGTGCCTGGGGGGCCCTGCTGGGGCGGCTGTGATTTCGTCTGAGTCGGGGATGCCTGTGTGCAGCCGGACGTGTGCTGTGGGATGGCTCGGTGTGTTGGCAGACGGGCAGTTGCAGGCAGGCGTGTCCCCAAGGGGGTTGAGAGGCGCTGGTTGAGGCCACGGAGATAAGGAGATGGGGATACGTGCGGGGCGGGTTTCTCCGCGGAGGGTGGGAGCGCGTGAGTTTCTCCTCGTCCCCGGCGGACGCCCCCTGCGCCCCTGGCACGAACTTGGCTGGGATGACCTGTCAGCACTTCCAGTGGGGTTTCAGTTCCCGGGACCCAGAACCTGCCGGAAGCAGCCGCCACGAAGGGGGCTCGCTCTCGAGTGAGCACTTTTCTTGACCGTCAGCCGGGCCCCTGTGGATCCTGACTTTCCTGTGGTGCGTCTTGTGAATTGCGGCTAAACGCGAGCCTTGACAAGGAGGCCAGTTGACTAAGAGTTAACCCACGTTAAGGAAGAGATGAGAGGAGCCCCAGACTCACGTTCTGTCTCCTCAGGGACGGTATGGTGCAAGGAAGATGCCAAAGGCAGCTTATGGAGGACCCCCATGCACTGGGGAGGGGTGTGTCTGCTGGATCGTGTGGCAGGCGAACGGAGCAGTGACCGAGTTCGTTTAAGCAGCGACTAGCAACGCGGTCAGAGAAGGGTCAGGGCGGCTGCCTCCGGGGGTCCCTTCAAATTCTACATCTTGGGTTCCATGGTTTGTGCCCAGTTCAACAAGTGGCCACTGGGTGTCGCTGAGGTTCCGTGGCCGGAGGGCTGGGCTCCGGGCAGGCTCGGAGACGGCTGATCAGTGCTTTTAGCATTTGTCTGTCTTCCTCTACCTCTCGGGCCGTGGACGTCGTTATGGAGGGTCACCTAAACTGCTGGACAGTTAGGTCGCCGGGAGGGCATTAGAAGCATTGCATTCCTGGGACTCAGATAAATAAGGAAGGTCTTTGCTTTGACGGCTGAGTGCGTCCATGAACTGGAACGCGTCCACAGACCTTAGGTAATTGTTCGGTTAGGAGAAATATGGCTGGAGCCTCATTCATCCACCTGCTGGGAGTCTTCCCTCCCGGAGCCTGGACCCCCGAGTCCCTGCTCTGAGGGAGCAGACGTCCTGTGGGGTGGCAGACGCACTAAACAGACACGTGTCGTACGGTGAAGTTCTGCGCGGCACATGTCCGGGGCGACCTGGCAGTGGTGGGGACAGGTGGTCCCGGGGGCTCCCTGAGGACGGGGCATCGGGGCTCAGACGGACAAGGGGAAACCACTGTTTGTAAAGACATGAGAGAGCCCCAGGGCTGGGGACCCAGTCAGAGGGCCAGGGGCAGGAAGAAGGGGGTGGCGGCCAGGCTGACCCGTGGACGCCATGCACTTTCCTTTCCCGCCCTCTGTTCTGGCTTCAGCTGCTGGGGGCCCCTGGGGAAGGTCCTCTCTCCCAGCGCTCCATTCCTTAGCACCGGCGTCTCCGGGTGCAAACCCCAGGTCTCAGACGCCTGGGGCGTGTTGGAGCCTGGAGCCCGGCTCACCCACCTCCGCCCTGGACTGAGTCCCCCCACCCGCCCGGAGACGCTCCGCGCATGTTGTGCCGTGGTGCCCGGCCCCTCGCTCCCGATCAGCAGTGACCTCCTTCTCTGCACCAGGCCGATTTGTTGCTCTTTTCAGAGGTGACCGTGAGGTTGCAGAGTCAGGACCGAGGAGCCTGAGAGAGCGATCAGAGGGTCTGTCCACTCCCTTGGGAGACAGGGGTGCCACATCCCCCTGCAGATTTGTGCTCCCTCCTCGAAGGTGGAGGAAGGTGAGGGCAGAGCTCCCCGCGAGCTCTGATCTCCTCTGCGAGGCTCTTAAGGGGAAAAGCTGATCTGCAACCTTTTCTTACTTCCCGTGGGCAGGAAGGAGTGCGTTTGGTGCATCTGGCCTAATTTCTGTCTCTCACTGGGGGTGGCATCTGTAGGCACCATGACCAGCTGGCTGGCACACTTTTTGGCGCGAGAGCCGCCTTCCGGGGATTTCTCCAGCCTGGCCTGTTCCGATGGTTCTGGCTCACGGAGCCAGGCTTCTGGAGCGCTGCGTCGGATGGTTCCTGGTGTGACTCACTTCGGAGTAGATGCCATTCACCGCAGGCTCACCCTGGCTTTTTTTCTGAGAGAGAAACAATTAACCTGTGAGTAGAGTTGAGAGTTCCCGGCGCACGAGAGGAACGGGGCCCGGTGTGCCTTGGCGGGCGCCCCCGGCCACGTGGAAGGTCTTACCCCAAACGGAGCGCGTCCTGAGCTGTGAGTGTCACGCGGTTCCCACAAGTAACCCCACCGCCATGTCATCAGGCTGGAATTCGTGATCCTTCTAATTCTGGAAACTTCAGACCCTCCGCCAACCTGTCATGGAAGATAAATGGCTGCTTCAGTGGGTGCCTCTTCCCTACTTGTACTTCTGCACGTGTGTTTGAACCCGAGTTTCCGAATTTGCATTGCTCCCTGCACAAGAGCGTCTCCCTGGTTATGGCCAATTATTCCAACCCTCAGGGTCCCTTGAACCCTGCTCTGCTTTGCAGAGTGTCATCCGTCACTCCCGGCTTGGCCAGTCACAAAGGGAACGAACAAGTCTCCTGAGCTTCCATTCAAGTCGTTCCTGCAGGAAGGTGACCGTGGCCTTGGGGGGTCTCCCCACCAAATCCACGTTCGGTAGCTTGAAGCAGCGCCAGCATGTCTGCCTGGGGGCCTGCGACGGCCTGGTCCACTCAGTCTGCCTTCCCAAGACGTTGACTTTGCACTGAGCTGGCCCGTTTGTGGGGGTTCCGTCCGCGTGGTTTGCACAACCGCCCTTCACTTTAAGGCTCGTGGAAACTCGTGGTCAGAGCTCACGCGGGGGTTGGCGTTAGTATGTCAGTGGTTCCTGAAGTTAGAGAAAGTCAAACATGGTTTTCACTTATGCCATGACTGCTCAAGAAGTGGGGCCGTAGGACGGTCATCCTGTCTGCAGTCGGAGAGGAGAGAGGGTTCCGGAGAGGCAGACAGAGAGGCGGGGCCAGGAGCGGGGCCTTCCCACAAGACCTGCAGCCGGCGGGGCCCCGGGTAACAGCAACGCCGCCTGGACCAGCCCGGGCTCAGTGCAGGGCGGGGGTGCGCGGGGGCCGGGCCACACGCTTCTCCTGGGCGCGTGAACTGATCAGCCTAACTTCTCTCTCTCTCTCTCTCTTGCGTTTAATCCTTTTCCATTGATCCTATTCCTATTCACCTTTCTTCACATTTCCTGCAGGTCACAACTGTGTTTTTGCTGGCAGCCCCCCATCGGTCACAGCGGTCATGCCCGGGCACGTAGCTGCACTGTCCCCTGCACTGAGTGTCCCCTTTGATCCTCCCTCTGGGTCCTTTGGGGCCTCATTGTCACCTCGTTTGCGTGGACGAAGGAACTGAGGCTCAGAGACTCTTAGTAACTTTTGAGAGGTCACCCAGTGAGAGCTGGAGCCAGGATCCTTCCTAACTGTCCCCTGCGTGGGGCTGCGGCCCCTCCAGACGGCCCTGAGAGCTCCCTCCTGCCCTGGGACCCTCGCTCCGGTCCACGCCTCTTCACTGCCGGCAGGTCTGAGCCACCGGCACTCCCCGCTCCTCTCTGTCCTGTGCAGAGCGATGTTTAAGGTCTGCCCGGGTCTCTGTTCTCTGCTTTCATAGCCTCGCATGTATTTCCAGTTCTCCCCCGTCGCTCTCCGTGTTTCTTTTCTGGTTGTCTTTAGGCTGAGGACGGTCAGTGCTCCTCTGCATCGCTGAGTCTAAAGTGACCAGCAGGGCAAAGCCGGGACCGTCTCCAAGGTGCTGCTCTGAGCACAATTAGGGTTTTGGCAGAAGCTCAGTAAACAAGCTCCTGCTAAAAATGCAAAAACCCTTCTCTCCTAGGGCCCATCTCCATATTTATAGGGAGTCTGTGAACTCAAATAAATATCTAATTGAGTATGTGTGTGTGCGCGTGTGCATGTGTGCTGGGGTCACAGTTGGGGGCACTGTCTGCTCTGGAACCCTGGCTTCGTGAGGTTTTCCAAGGGGGACACGGAGGAAAAGCAGCAAGAACTTGGCATCCGAGTTTCTGATAACTGGTAGGGTCAACCCAGTTTGAGTTGAAAGATGCCAGTTTTGACTTTAAAAAGGATTCACTTGACATTTTTTCAACCCAACCAAACTGAGTATTGTCTCTACCTTTTTTTTTTTTTTTTTAATTCTCCACCTGCTGCAGGCACCTTTCAAACAGGGGAAATGGACACAGTAAAATTTTAAAAAGATAGAGAATAAAGTCGGGAACCACAGAGAGAGGGAGAAGGGAGGCACAGACGCTGTGGGGCGTGGCTCTTGTGTGATGAGACTGGGGGCTTCTGTGTGGTGGCACCTGGTACCCCCCCTGCTTGGTTAAAAGAGCGGCACGTGACTTTTCAGACAAAATTTCTGTCTTGGGACTAAATTCTAAGAGATGCTTGAGTGTGCTCCCACATGGGGACCGCCGGGTGACAGCGAATTCCCAGGCTCCCCAGCAGACGCAGAGGGATGTCATCGGCCAGTTTTGGTTGATGCCCACTCAACACCAGGAGCAGTGAATCCCTCTTTTCAAGGAAAACTTCAGGAGACGCCTGATCAAAGAGGGCTGCCCTAATCAAAGCGGAGGCTGGGTGTCTACACCCCAGCCAGCCTGCCTCCTCTTCGAGCCCCTGCCACAAGCCCAGCCAAAGGCGGCTTGCCCTCCTTTAGAGAACAAGGTTGGAAGCAGTGGCATAAAGATCTCCTTCTCAAAGTATGTCTGTACCATCCACGACCCCTGCGAAAAAAGGGCTTCTTGGCCAATTAGGTATGAAAAACTTCACACGTCTATCTCAAAGATTCAGAGTGTACACCAGCATGTTAAAGTCTGCTAGGCATTTAAAAAAATAAATCTACAACTAGATTATGTATTTATTTTTAATGGAGGTGCTGAAGATGGAACCCAGGACCTCGTGCATGCTAAGCACGCTGTGTATCACTGAGCTATTACCTGCCCTGTCCTTTCCTTTTGTGATGGATAATTTCGTATGTCGACTTGCCTAGGCCGTCATTCCCAGATATTCGGTCAAACACCAATTAAATGTCCCGATGAAGTTATTTCTTTTTTAGATGACATTAACAATGAAATCGGTAGGTTTTGAGCAGATTGCCTTCTGGAATGTGGGTGGGCGTCGTCTAATCAGTTGAAGGACTTAAGAGCAAAGTCTGAGAACTCCCGAGGGAGAGGGAGTTCCACCTTCAGACGGCCTTCGGGGCTGAGCTGCAACGTCTGCTCCTCCCTGGGCCTCCTGCTGGCCAGCCTGCCCTGTGGAATTGAGTCTGGCCACATTCCCACAGTTAAGGGAGCCAATTCCGTAGAAAGCGTCCGCTGGAGTAGCCACGTCCTGCTGCTCTGGAGAACCCAGATTAGTCCATTATTCTGCTTGTTAATGATTTGGGGGGCATTTTATGACATGATGTGAAAGCATCTAACGAGTTCTCCAACAGGTCCTCCCGAGTGCCCTGGCGGTGGCCTTGTCCGGAAGATGTGACCGGGACGTGCTGCGCCTCCTGCTGGAGTTCCCCGAGGGCGCAGAGTCCAGGGCAGTGGCGGAGCTGTGCGGGCTGCCTGGGGACAAGGTGTACTCCCTGATCGTGCTCATGGCTCAGAATCTGAACCTACGGAATTTCGTTTACAAGGTAAGGGGCAGACGGCGGGCCTGACGCGGGCAGGGCAACCACGCCGGTGACTCCGTGCCGCGGTGGGGGAGCCCGTGCAGGGCTTCTGAGTCCCTGGGTGCTGCCTCGGGGGTGGGCATGGAATCAGGGGGTGTTCAGGAGCCTCTCCGGGGCCCTTGGGGTCAGGCCCATCAGGACATCCAGCAGAGCGCTGGTCAGCACGCTCAACGCGGAAGGACCAGCGAGCAGAGTCACCACCAAAGCCCTCTCTGCAGACCACCCTCCTGGAGTGTTTATCTGGGGAGCTGGGCTCCTCTGGGCCCCTCCCAGCCGCCCCTCTGAGACAGAGCTGCTCCCACCCCTCCTTGGCCACGACCTTGTCTGCCCCTGTTACACCCTGGGATGCACAGTCTGTCCCGTGAGGGTGATGTGCCCCCCTCTGCCAGGGCCTCTGCGGGAGAAGCTGTGCAGGTGGAGGGGGCCCAGGGCGGCCCCAGTCCTGTGTGAACCAGCCTGTCACCTGCCCCGCACACAGCGTGGGAGGGTAGGGGGTGGGGAGAAATCTGGAGGTTATCGTGTATGCGGGAAAGAGCTGAAGGTGGGTGGTGAGTTCTGCTGACCCCGGGGCCGGCCCGAAGGATTCCCCACCCAGACGGCCCATGTGGCTGCACACCTGTCCCCAGCCCTGGCTCCGTGCTCTGGTCTCTGCCCCTTCTGCAAGGTTCTTCGTCTTCTGGTCGCCACTGTTGGAATCTTTATTTATGTATTTAAATTTTTTAGTTTAATTTTTGTATTTCAGAGTTACTTTTTTTTACTGAAGTGCAGTCAGTTACAATGTGTCAATTTCTGGTGCACAGCGTCCTGCTTCAGTCTTACATGTATATACATGTGTTCCTTTTCATATTCCTTTTCATTATAGGTGACTGTGAGGTATTCAGTAGAGTTCCCTGTGCTGCACAGGAGGACCTTGTTGTTTATCTATTTTATATGTAGTAGTTAGTATCTGCAAATCTCAACTCTTAATTCATTCCTCCCCACTCCCTGTCCCCTTTGGTAACCATAGGTTTGTTCTCTACGTCTGTGTGTCTGTTTCTGTTTTGTAAATAAGTTCATTTGGAGATGGTCTTTCTAAGTGAAGTGGGCCAGAAAGAGAAAGAAAAAAAATTCCATATGAGATCACTTAAATGTCAAATCTAAAAAAGGAAAAAAAAAAAAAAAGACACAAATGAATCTTTGTTTATGTTTCGAGAAACATCACCCTCGACCTCCAGGGACTGGTTTTGCCCCAGGTTTGTCCCCAGGGGTAGATTTGATGACGTCTGGGCTACTCAGAGATGCCACGGGGGTTTGGGCTTTAGGGGCCCCAAACCTGGAGGAGAGTTTTGGGGGTCAGGAAAACGGTAGATTTTCATTCCAGCCCAAGTTCCTGCGTGGTCGCCCTCTCTTCAGTTACTTCCGAAATCCAGCAGGTGAATGTTGGATTACACACCCACATGGAACAAATAGTAATTTTCAGAACGGGTACGTTTTAAGCCCACAAGCAGAAGGATAAACATTTTCTAAATGTCCCCATAATTTGCAAGGCTGCCTCTACTTAAATTTCCGCTCCGGGCACCTCCAAGTTAGAAACATCTGGAAAATGATGTGCATTTTAACAACAGACCACGTCTGCTCTGGGTTTGTGTTGGTACAATTCTGGTGCGATTGTGTGTGCTCTGGGAAACGGAGCTGCACTCAGAGAGGGCTTTGCGCAGCGAAGACCCCTCCTGAGCTCCAGAGGGAGGCAAACAATGCAAGTGCGTTCACTCTCGCCGCCACTGCTCGGAGAGGAGACAGCGGTGGTTACTCCGTGTTGTGTTTTTCCCTTTGAGACTCTGATCCCTTCGGAGGCCAGTGGCCTGCTCAGCTCCATGTTGGACGTCATGTCCCGGCTCAGCCACCTGCTTCCCAAAGCCGGCCGCGTCCTGGACTACCTTCCCGAGTTCCTCCAGGCGTTTAAATTCGCTGGCCTTCAAATGGTGAGTGCTGGGCCCGGGCCCCAGGGAGAGAGTCCAATTTCCTGTGTCTTTGTGTTTGCAAGTTTTATCTTCATTTCTTTTCCAATATCCAAAATTTGCATTCAACAGCAAGACGCAGGGATGGGCAGGAATACCATTTTGTAAAAAAAAAAAATTTTTTTTTTGCGCGGAGGAGGAGGTAATTAGGTTTATTTATTTTAGTGGAAGGACTGGGGATTGAACCCAGGACCTCGTGCATGCTAAGCACACACTCCACCCCTGAGCTATTACCTCCGCCCAGGAAAACCTTTTGATGGCAACACACGGCCAAGGAGCAAGGCCTGGTACCTCCTTCAAAACCGGATGAAACACACCCTGTGGACACACATTCATCCCCGGGGAGGTCAGATAGTTCGTGTGTTGTTGGTGAAGTCAGAAATCATGGAATCGATTGTGAGCACAAAGGAGACTCCGAGGGCCCGTTTAACTTAACATTCAGAGAGTCCATTGCTTTCAAAAACCTTAACACATTTCTTGGCATATCCATAATTGGCCTGCGGATTGCAGGTCGGGTGCTGCCAATGCAAAGCTGAATGGGTTGAGGAGCACGAGAGGAGTTGTGCCTCGGATGCCGTCTGCCCGGAGGGAGTTGCTGGGGAGGGGGAGTGGTGGAGGGGGATGTTCAGAGGTGGGGGTGCAGGAGGGGGGCCAGGAAGAAGACCTGCCTCGGAGGCAGGATGTTGGTAAGTTCAGCGGCTGCGGGATGACGTGCTAGCTGGATATCCAAGTGTCTGGGGAAGTCGGCTGTGGAGACACGTGTTAAAACTATCCATTGGTCTGAGTTCCTGATGTTCTGTGGATTGATAATTCATCACTGGACAAACAGCCAGGGTTTGCTGGTGTGTGTGTGTGTGTGCGTGTGTGGTTTGTCTCTTCGACCACGTAAACCAGAGAAATCATTGCATTGATCTGCACAGTGTTTCAAAGACAGAAAAGCCTCCAGCGGAAATTGCATTCCTTTGCCTTGCTGGGACTGTAAATTCAGCTGGGGAGGACACCCTTTCTGATGTCCGGGAGGGAATTACCCTGCACCGCTGTTCACTTGCTGCTTGTTTTTCTTACGTCCTCAGGCTTCAGAGAGCAAGCAGGCCCGAGGTTCAGCCTTCGGTTCTTTCCAGTCTTTGATGAGGACCGTGTGCACAGAGCAAGCGTCTTTCTTGAGCAGCTCTGACACGTTTATGAACCTGCCAAGAGTGGACGACCTCTTAGGGCAAGACAGAGACAAATTCAACATTCCTGAAGATGCGAGTAAGGAAGCTGGAATCCCTGTTTGTTTAGATTACTTTGCATTTGGATAATTAGCCCTGCTTTTGGTTTTTTTTAAATTTATTTTTACTGAAATATAGTCGGTTTACAATGTTGTGTCAATTTCTGGTGCACAGCATCAGACTTCAGTCCTGTAGGAGCATACACACATTTGTTTTCATATTAGCCCTGCTTTATATTAAATATTCTGTCTGTGTGGAAAGTGGGTGCATGTTTGCAAAGAATTTTCTACCTCCACGCTCTAAGCTTCCATCCATCCCTTCATCTGTCCTTCCATCCATCCATCCATCCTTCCATCCATCCATCCCTTCATCATCCTTCCATCCATCCATCTTTCTATCCATCCATCCATCCCTTCATCCATCCTTCCATCCATCCATCCTTCCATCCATCCTTCCCTTCATCCATCCTTCCATCCTTCCATCCGTCCATTGATCCATCCATCTAACCATCCATTGGTCCATCCATTCCTATATCCATTAACCCATCTATCCTTCTATTCTTCTATCCATTGGCCCATGCACCCAACCATCTGATCATTCAGCTAGCACTGAGGACCAGTCTTTTTTGGTCTTTCCATGCTTTTTTATTTCAAATGATCGCCACACCAATGGTAGACAGTATTAGTACCTTTATTTTTCAGATGATAGGAGAGAAACTCAGTGGTTAGGTGACTTGCCCAAGTTCACGCAGCTCACAGGTGGCAGATGTCTTGCTCTGTTCATACGTATGATGATGTCTTTCCCAAAGTCAAAACGGCTACCATGCTCAGCTTACAATTTAAAGTGTAAGTTGTTAAAATATTGACAAGAGCAACCCCTCTGATTCTATAAAAAGTCATTATATAGTCATGCCCTTAATTTACATTTCAAGTGCAGAATATAGGAAATTAATCGTGAAGATGATCGCAAGAGTAATTTCATATCCTGGGTGTTACAAATCATACTATCAAAGCTAACATAATATTTTCGTCTTAAATGTTCTCTTCAGACGTAAAAGAACTAGTTATACTGAAGTGCTTATCACTAGCTTGAAACCGTATATATTTGATCACCAATCATTATGGTGATGAAGGACCTACCTTTCTTAGGCACCTGTTGATTTAGTCAAGTAAACCTTCAGCTGAAACTAACGGGCACCACACGGTGATGGGTGCAGACGTGAGGGACTGAGTGTCTGAGTGAAAACAAGGCAATTTAACATATCAAAAGCAAAAAAGTGCAGTAGCTCTGTAGAGGTGCCGCAGAGAAAATTCAGTAGCAATTTATTTATAAAGCTAATTTCATAAGAAAAACCTAATTCTGGTCTCAGTACTGTGACTGTTGAAATGAAGGTTTTCTAGATTAAAAACCAGATATTTTATTTTATTTTATTTTATCTTATTTTATTTTATCTTACTTATTTATTTTATAATTTTATTTTCTTATTTTATATTTTATTTTCTTATTTTTTTCTTATTTTATTTTATTTTATTATTTTACTTTATTTTATCTTATCTTTTATTTTACTTTATCTTATCTATTTATTTTCTTGTATTTTATTTTATTATTTTATTATATTTTATATTTTATTTGTCTTATTTTTATTTTACTTTATTTTTTATTATTTTATTTTATTATTTTATCTTATTTTATTTCATTTTATCTTATTTTTTATCTTTTATTTTATTTTATATTATTTTTATTTTATTTTATTTTATTGTTATTCTATTTTATTTTATCTTTTATTTTATCTTATATTTTATATTTTATTTTATTTTATTTTATCTTTATTTTATCTTGTTATTTTATTTTATTATTTTATCTTATTGTATGTTTTATTTTCTTATTTTTTATTTTATTTTATTATTTTATTTTCTTATTTTACTTTATTTTATCTTATTTTATCTTATCTTTTATTTTATCTTTTATTTTCTTATATTTTATTTTATTATTTTATTGTATCTTATTTTATTTTATTTCATTTTATCTTACCTTATTTTATCTTTATTTTATTTTATCTTATATTTTATTTGATTATTTTATTTCATTTTATATTTTATTTGTCTTATTTTTATTTCATTTTATTTTTTATTATTTTATTATTTTATCTTATTTTATTTCATTTTATCTTATCTTTTATTTTATTTTATTTTTATTCTATTTTATTTTCTTATTTTATTTTATCTTATATTTTATTTTATTTTATTTTATTTATTTTATTTCTTTTCATTTTATTTCATTTTATTTTACTTTACTGTTTGCATTTTCAGGTGTCTCGGTCACTAGTCAGCACTCTTCCTGATAACTTAGTTTAAAAATGTGAAGATCATACTTCCTTCTCTTTCAAATTATTGAAGGGAACATGCTATCTCAAACTTTCTTTTGGGACAAGAGCTGCTAAAATCAATAGCAAGAAGAATGACCTCTGAATTTACTGCCCCCGTTCGGAGCTGAGTCGTGCAGAATGCCTGCAGATCACTCACTGGGGAGTGAGACGCCGCGGATTTTGAAGTAACTTCCCTGTTAATCTGGGCGTCCCGTATTAGGAGTAATACCTTTTTTCTTTGTTAATTGTGACAGCACCGTTTTGCTTGAAGCTTTACCAGGAAATCCTGCGGTCCCCGAATGGCGCTTTGGTGTGGTCCTTCCTCAAACCTGTGTTACATGGGAAAATCCTGTACACACCGAACACTCCGGAGATTAACAAGGTCGTTCAGAAGGTACGCTCCAGCGAATGAGGGTCTTACAGACCGTAGGAGCAGCACACCGGGAAGCGGTGCTTTAAAATACTTAATGTGATAATTGCAGAGGTTGGCTTGTGCCCAGTGTTCTGGTGGTGATGATAGATCGTTTGCCCTGCTGCTTTCCCTGTTCCCTTTGGATGTGAGTCTCTGAGAGGGTATTTTTGGAGGCAGGAGATCGTTTTTGGAGTAAGTAATGCAGGGAGGACAGTCAGACAGACGGGAGGACTGTTTGCAGGAAAACCTGCAGAGCAGATGCTCGTCCGCTTTGCCTGGTGGGTGTGGTGGTTAAGGAAGAGTCAGACCTGGTGCGTCTGTAGCCCGGGTCTGGGAAGAGACCTTTCTTCTGAATTGACGGTGAGACCTTCTCGGCTTTGCTCTGCGGCGGGTCAGCTCGGAGGAGTTTAGACATCACATGGCTCTGCTAGGTTCTTCCTTAGGATGCTGAACTTCTCAAATCTATTCCCGGCCGGATCGTTCACGTTTGCACTTCCTTTTGAAACGATGTTTCAAGAAACCGTGAAACTGTTTCTCCTCTCTGTCTGGGACTCCAAACCTATGAATGTGGAGTCTTGCATTATTATCCTACAGGTCCCCGAAACTCCGTTCAGTTTGTTACCTCTTTTATCTTGTTGCTCAGACTGGGTCTGTCTTCAGGTTCCCTGATTCCAGTCCTCTACTTGGGACCATCTGGGAAGCTTACAATTTTAAGCTTAAAAATTTTTTTTGTTGTGGCATCTCTAAGTTCTGTCCATGTCCTGGGCTTCTGTATCAGATTAATAACCCCTATTTCATTGTTGAGACTTTTCTGCTATTTAATTTGTTCCAAGACAACTTTTATTTGCTTGTTGATGCATTTTTAAAATGTTTGTCAGATCACTCCAACATCTGATTTATTCCAATACTGACATCAACCTATTGCTTCTTAAAATTCAACTTGCAGGGTCTCTGGTGCATTATCTGGTGGATGATTTTCAATTATATTATAGGCATTTTGGCTATTATGTTCCGAAACCCTGTAAAAAAATCTTTTATTTTTGCAGGCGGTGGTACTGATGAGATTAAACACACAGGTGTTGGCTCCCTCTGTGGGCGGTGGTTCCAGTGACAGCTTACACATCACAGCCTTTGTGGTGTTGTTTTGATCTGCTTGGTTTATCCGGAGCCTCTGAGGCTTCCAACTGCTCCCTGATTCTGCTGCCTGAAAGGCAGACGGATTTCTCTCAGAAGAAATCTTCTGTATCCAGTCACCTGTCGATGGACACTCAGGTTGCTTCGATGTGGCTGTTGTAAACAGTGCTGCTGTGAAGACTGGGGTGCATGTATCTTTGCAAACTAGTGTTGGAAAAATACCCAGAAATGGCGTTTCTGGATGGTCTCTTTGTGACCCAGGGAGATGCGGTCAGACTCCCAAACCTCCTTCATCTTAGCTCTTTGGCATGTAGACTCTTTTCAGTATAAAAAAATACAGTAACATTGCATTAGACATCTTTGTGGATATAGCTTTATATTTCACTTCACTGGTTTCCTTATGATAATATCCTATTCTTTTGAGAGACAAAAAGCCTGGGGTTTTTTGTGGGTGAATATTTTTTTGTGATACCTAATTATTTAAAAAAAAATCTGATTTGCTCTGCCAGCAGCAATAAATGAATGAATACAGCCAGTTTCACTTTAGCCTAAGTAGTGTTAGATATCATAAAACAAATGCATAGATAGTAGTTGAGGACTGTTTCTGTGTGCACCGGGGACACCGAGGTGGACAGGCAGGCAGCGCCCGGCTGGAAAGAGTCCGGCGGAGAAGGCTCACGGACTCATTGAGGGGTGAGGGCATTGGAACGGTGGCCTTGTCTGGGGAGGTGTGGCCGATCTGATGGTGACGTTGGGAGACCCTTGCCCCAGGCGTATCTCCGTGTCGTAGCTGCCACAGCGCCGGCACATCTTCCCGGTGCAACCCAGCTGAACGGGAGACTTAACCCAAACGTGCTTTGTTCTGCAGGCAAATTATACTTTCAGTTTTGTGGACAAGCTGAAGACTTTGTCAGAGACACTGCTGAAAATGTCCAGCGTCTTTCAGGGCAGTCGAAGTGGCCAGATGCTCAGCCAACTGCAGGTGAGGGCGGCTGCCTTTGCCCCCAGGGGCTGGGGCCGCACGGGCAGAATCTGGTTGTTTTTTTGGAAGGTTCTCCAGACTCACTCTGGGTGTGGTTTTCCCGGTTTACTAGTGCTATCGACATAAAATTGGATGTGCATGGAAACCTTCTGGAAGTGATGAATTGTTTTGCCCATGCAAAATGTTACCATTGTGAGAGTGATCAGTAATTTGTTAAGATTTATTTGCAATTTAAACTCCACATTAATGTAATGCCTTTTGGGGATGGTTTGCATGCTGTTCAGCTGCGGGTTCTTTAAAACAATCAATTATCACTTGCTAATATTCTGTATGGACAACATAGCATATTTCAAAATGTGTGGACTGTCATTTACAACCTTCCAACTTCTTCAGAGTGGGGCAGTCATTAACTCCACAACTTAAATCGAAGTCAATCACATCATAACGTTTTGGGGCACCTGAAAATCCACCTGCATTTTTATTCTTGTTTGGCTTATTTCTTACCCACCAGGCAAGTGGTTCAAGGTGGTTCAGGGCCGGGACCCAGAGCCAGGTCGTCTGGGTTTGAGTCCCCGGCCCCGCCCCTCCCCCGAATGTTGTGTGATTGTGGGCTGGCGGCTGAACTTCTCTGTGCCTGGGGTTTCTTGCCTGTGAAGTGAGGAAGTCGTGGCAGTTACGAGCTGTAAAGGGAGTGACATTATGTAAAGCATTTGGAATAGCGTTTGGTAGGTAGGAAATGCTTCGGTGCCGAGACCAGATGACACATGCAAAGAATTTTATTACAGGAAAGAGGTCAGTCAGCAGGGCACGTCTGGTCCTCAGGGACAGAGGGAGGGAGGGAGGGAGGCTGGGCGGAAGCGTCCTACGTGGCCCTGCCAGTTAACAAATGCATCACCATTTTGCGAAAAAACAAATTGGGGTAACGGGGTAACGTATAAATATTCTGCAGGGAGCTGGCAAATGCCCCAGTCAGCCCCCACACAGGTACCCAGCCCCCCCGGGGTTAAGCCTGGCGTTGGCCTCGCTGCATGGCTGTTCCTCACTCTGTCTCCTGGGGATTGTTGGATGTCAAGTGTGGGGCAGGACGAGGCAAATGTGTGGAAAATAAAGGTGCAAAACTTCCCTAAGTTGGGGAAAATGCCCTTGGAGAACCCTACGAAGCAAACCCACTGGCAGATGAGGCATTTCAGTAGTGAACGAGGAACGATACGGCTGCTCTGAGAGGGGCTTCCGCAGATGAAGAGCTGGGCGTCGAAGGATCAAGCGTGGCTTCGGCCGGGGAGGGTGGTTAGCGTGTGGTTAGCACGCTCGAGGTCCTGGGTTCAAGCCCCAGTCCCTCCATCAAAGTAAATAAACAAATCTCCAATTACCTACCCCCTCCCCCGAGAAAATTTAAAAATAAAATACATAAATAAAAATTTTTTAAAAGAGAGAGAGAGAGAGGCTTTGGGAAAAATGCCAAAACCTTTCTTCAGTGTTTTCCTAACACTGTCCCCGCCATGGAGAAGGCAATATAAAGGATTTACATGAAGAGCCAGCATAAAGTTCTATTAGAAAAGTTTGCCCCCCCAAATCCACGCTTAATTCATTCTTTGTTTTCAAAATCAGGGCACAATCACAACTGTAATCTAAACTGTTTTCCGTGTTAGTGCATCATTACAATTGTAGCCTAAATTGTAACTTTTGCGTTTCAAAACAGAGTCCTAAGCCGATTCGTGTCACGGGACCTCTTTTAAGAAGGTTCCTTTCTGTGCCCTTTTCCCCGTGTAATGACACTCGGGAACAACCGAACAATTATTATTCAGCAGGAGTGACGGTGAGATTGTTTTTGTCAAACGGCGTTCCTTCCCTTTAGGGAGCCCTGAGGGACAGATTTCTAAGGAGCTTTGTAGAGAGCCAGCTGCACATCGATGCGGACAAACTGACGGAGGAGCTGCGGGCGTTGGGTGAGTGCCGTGGGCGGCGGGCTCCGGCTGGGGCCGCCCTCGGGCCGCGCAGTCTGGGGGCGGCGCTCGCCCGCCTGACCCTCTCCCGCTTCCTGGTGTCCAGTCTGTAGAATGAAGGGCTCGGATTGAGAGCACTCCAGAGTCTGTTCATAAGCGAGGTTTTCTGATGGGCTGATTCAGGGCTGGTTACAAAGGAACATTCTGATGCAAATAGAAAACGGTGGGTTCCAACGGGAGTTTATAAAAGGAACGGCTATTTATGGCAGGTTCCCCTTTCCTAGGCTTTCCTCGTCCCTTGTTTTCCGGTGTGACCTCGGCCCCCAGTGGGCCAACACCCCCCCTTCCCGGGGCCCTTCGTCCAGGCTTCCCTCCGGCTCAGCCCGGCTGGTCCCCCTCTGCGTGCAGACGTGTCCCTGGGGAGCCCTCTTCTCCGTCCGCCCAGGTTGGAGGCCGCCTCTCCTGCCTCTGCGTCCCCCCCCCCGTGTTTGTTTTATTAGCATGTTTTGCTGCCTCGTACCCCCAATTACCCTGAAAAGGGGGGCGCGAGAGGAAACCTCCCTGAGTAGCTTTGCTCGGTGAATTCGCTCTCGTGTCTGAAGGGTCCGTGAAAACCCTCCCTGATTTTCTTGATGATCTTCATTTGCGTCTTTCTCTCTCTCTTCTTTTCTTTTTCCTTTTCTCCGCCTTGTCAGAGGGTTACCGGTTTTGTCCCCTCTTCTCAAATGAACAAATGCTTGTCGATTCTCTGTGTTTCGTGTCTGTTTGCTATCTCATTGGTTTTGGTTTTTCTGCTTTGCTGGTTCTGTCCTTTAGTTTGTCACCCTCCCCACCTTTTTCTTTTGGAAAGTTCGTGAGACAGACACTCAGACCTTTGGTTTCCACCTTTTCTTCTTTTCTCATACGTATATTTTATATTTTTATGCTCACATTTGTTCTGACTCTCCGTTTCCCCCTGGGCATCTCCTGAACTGCATCGCAGGAGTTTCTGATGGGTTCTGTTTCCATTACCATTCAGTGAAGGGCAGGTATTTTTTCATTCTTGGCTGAGTTGAAAGTTTAGAGCTTACTTTAAAGGTCCTTGGGGTTTTCCGTCTTCCTCCGTGCTGCTGATTCCTAGCGTCGCGTCACAGTGGGCCGGAGAGTGGACTGTCAGCACGGTTCTGTTGTTTGAAGTTCGCAGCCTTGCTGCACGCCCCTCCCGCGTGGTCAGTGGTGCCTCCTGGGTGCCGTGGTCCCGCCACGGGCGGGCGCGGTCCTGCGCGTCCTCGCTTATCTTCTGCTGTGAAGAGCCTGGCATGATTCTCGCTAAGTTCTGTCGTTTCAGGCTTTATGTATTTTGAGGCGTATTTTATTTGCTACTGAGAACATGATGGTGGGGACTGCAGCCTGTGACCCTGGGCTGTGAGCATCATTGCCGCCCAGCTCCTCCCTCACCGTGGGGACGCTGGGACTCGAGCCACCCTGGGGGGTCGGAGGGCATCTCCTGCTGGGGGATCCCCGCCGTCCACAAAGTCCCAGACCTTTCGGGCTGGAATCATTGTCCCCCCTCAGCCGAGGTCTGCAGTCCCTCCCACACCGCCCTCCTTGGGGTCCTTCAGTTTTTCCATGACTCTCCCTCCTGCGGTCCAGCTCCTTCCTGAAACCAGAACAGAAATTCTGAGCCCTCCCAGGTGTTTCTTCCTGGAAGATGTGTGACGTTCTATCTGCCCAGTCCAGGAGGCTGCCAACTTTTGTCTCCCACTTGATGTCCACTTCAGAGGCACTGACCGGGACCCCGGGAGGCCGCAGGGTTCGGTTTCAACACTCCTGGAGAATTGTTTGCACAAAATTCGTGTCCTAAAATGAATGGCTTCCACCGGAGGCCCGCTGCTTCAGCGAAGGCAGGGTTTTAGAGCACGTCTCCAGCCAGCTCTCGGTTCCAGGACTCACGCCCTTTCCCTCTGTGGTTTACTCTGTCCGGCTTCCCTGCAGGCTGCAGCCTCAGCCTTATGATGCAACCCTTTTCTTCCCACTGACACGGAAGTCTAAGAGGGAAGGTATAGAAAAAGCGGAGTTTGCGCTCAGTAAATAAGTAGCCAATCCTGCGTCTGGACAAAGCTGGACGCTGCTGAGTCACGTGTCCCTGGCGGGCGTCGGATGCACACTCCCCCGTGTGTGCACAGCCTCCGCCCGGGGGTCAGCCGGCCCGGGCCCGGAGCGCAGTCCACGTCCCGCTTTCTGCTCTCCGCAGGACGCAAGGTGGACGCGATGCTGGGCCACACGGGCGCTGGCCGCGTCCACTTCCTGGGCCGGGTCCTGGTCAACCTGTCTTCCTGTGTGGCCCTGAGCCGCTTCCAGGCCCTGGACTCTGTCCCCGCTCTGGAGTCAAAGGCACAGGAGCTGATGCGGCGGAACGATTTCTTGGCCAGTAAGTGTTCAATGAAAACATACGCTTGTCGAGGGGAGGGTGTCGCTCGGGGGTGCAACACGAGGTCCTGGGTTCCATCCCCAGCACCGCCATTAGATAAACAAATAAATCAAACCTAATTACCCCCCCAAATATTCTGATAAAGACACCAACCAAACAGGTTGTCATTTTGCATATCTCTCCCCAAATGGCTCAGAAAGGCCTTTGCAGAGAAAATGAAATAAAGCAGAACCGATCACACTGAGTCGCTGGAAAGATGGGTCTGGTGCGTGGCTGGTGGCGTTTCCATCAACCGAGGCCCAGCGCAGTTCCCTGCACCTGCATTCACTGGTGGTTGGGGCTGGTTTACCAGCTCGGGGTCACGTCTCACGTGACGAAGGGCAGTTTTCTCTTCTCCCTGTCTTTCTTTTCTTTCTCTTTCCTTCCTTCCTTCATTTCTTCCTTCCTTCCTTCCTTCCTTTGTTTCTTCCTTCCTTCCTTCCTTCTACCTTCCTTCCTTCGTTTCTTCCTTCCTTCCTTTTTGAATTGAAGTATGGCCAGTTTACGATGTTGTGTCAGTTTCTGGTGTCCAGCATAAGAATTCAGTCATACATACACGCACATATATTCATTTTCATATTCTTTTTCCTTACAGGTTATTACGAGATACTGACTAGAGTTCCCTGTGCTATACAGTAGGACCTTGCTGTTTATCTATTTTTATATATTGTAGTTTGTATCTGCTAATCTCGAACTCCCAATTTATCCCTTCCCACCCCCTTCACTCCCTGGTAACCACGTTTGTTCTCCATCTGTGAGTCTGTTTCTGTTTTGTAAATAAGCTCATTTGTGTCCTTTGTTTAGATTCCACGTATGAGTGATATCATGTCGTACTTTTCTTTCTCTTGCTGGCTTACTTCACTTAGTATGACCATTTCCAGGTCCATCCATGTTGCTGCCAATGGCATTATTTCATTCTTTTTCATGGCTGAGTAGTATTCCACTGTATAAATATACATCTTCTTTATCCAGTCATCTGTTGATGGACATTTAGATGCTTCCATGTCTTCGCTGTTGTAAATAGTGCTGCTGTGAACATTGGGGTGCAGGTATCAGATATTTTTCTTGATTAAAGCTATACTCCAATTTCTCTCATTCCTTTTCTTTTTTTCCTTCCTTCCTTGCTTCCTTCCCTCCTTCCTTTCTCAGGACTGAACCCAGGACCTCGTGCATGCCAAACACACACTCTTCCTCTGAGCTACACCCTCCCCTCCTCTCCCCTTTATTTGTGTCATGATGTCTTGAGATCCTGGGGGTCCGGGGAGAGAAGACAGTGGCCAGTTCAACACTATTGATTCGTTGTTAACGCATTCAGCATAAATATCATGTGTTCTCATATTACTTTTGACTAAACTGAGACTGACTTTCCTTTGACTTTGTATTAGTTTGCTGAGGTCGCTGTGACCAACCAGCACAGACTGGGTGGCTTAGTGCAAATCCGCTTTCTCACAATTCCCGAGTCCAGACACCCGAGACAGGGCCCACAGGCCTGGGTCCCTGTGGGGCCCCCCTCCTTGGTGTGTCAAGGGCTGTCTCCCCCGGGCCTTTTCTCATCTTCCTCCTTCTGCACAAAGCCTCTGTCCAGTATCCCCTTCTCATGAGCACACTGCTCATCCTGGATTACAGCCCATCCTCACCTGGTTACCACCATTAAGACTCAATCTAGCCATAAAGAAGAATAAAATCGTGCCATTTGCAGCAACATGGGTGGACCTGGAGATCGTCATTCTAAGTGAAGTGAGCCAGACAGAGAAAGAAAAATGCCATATGAGATCGCTCATATGTGGAATTTAAAAAAAAAACAACAAATGAATTTATTTACAAAACAGAAACAGACTCACAGACGTAGAAAACAAGCCTACGGTTACGGGATGGGGGAAGGTGGGTGGGAAGGGATAAACTGGCAGTTCTAGGTTTGCAAATGTTAGCTACTATATATAAACATAGATTAAAAAAACAAATTTCTTCTGTATAGCACTGGGAACTATATTCAATATCTTGTAATAACCTTTAATGAAAAGGAATATGAAAATGAGTATTTATATATATATATATATATAAAAATATGTATGACTGGGACATGGTGCTGTGCACCACAGATTGACACATTGTAACTGACTACCCTTCAATTTAAAAAAAAAAGGCCCAATCTCCACATAAGGTCTCATTGTGAAGTACTGCAGGTTACGACCTGACTGTATGAATTTCGGGAGGGCATCATTCAGCCCATAAGGGGCTTTACAATATGAAGTTCAAAGAATTCCTGTGTCCGAACACAGAATGCAGAGACATCGCTGGTGAGGCATGCGTGTGAAACCCTAGAGAGGGAAGGCCTGACAATGTGAGCAGCCTCCGGACATTTTTTCAAGTCCTGCAGAAATGCAAAACAAGCCATTTCTTTGTATAATGGTTCTATGAAAATAAAACTGGAGGTTTTTTAATTTTAGGAGGGGAGTAGTAATTACCGCCAGCGGCTTGTGCAACCTGGAGAGTCAGCTCTGCCCCCGGGGGGCGCGGCCCCGTTAGCGATGGAGACCGAGCCGGTCGGTCCAGGCGGACGCGGGCTGAGCTGGTGGGAGCCGCTCCCAGGCTGCGATGACCCTCAATCCTCTCCTGTCTGGCTTTAGGCATCATATTCAACACTTCCGGACCCGGTAGGAACCTCAGCTCAGGGTCCCTCCAGCTGCTGCCCCACGTCACCTACACCCTCCGCACCAGTGTCCTGTACAGCATGAGAACGGACCTGGTGACAAACCCCTCCTGGAAGTTCCATCCTCAGAGCCTGCCGGCTGACGGGTTCAAATATAACTACGTCTTCGTCCCGTTGCAAGACATGATCGATAGAGCCATCGTTTCGGTGCAGACCGGGCGGGACGCCCTGGAGCCGGGCACGCAGGCGCAGGCCATGCCCTACCCCTGTCACTCCAGCGACCTGTGAGTACCGGGGCTCGGAGCCCAGCTTCCCGCGGGGCCCCGGCCAGGGAGGTGGGCGCCGCGTTCGGAAACCTGAGTCGACACAAATCGTGGAGCTTCTCTGCAGTCATTCCGCCAAAGAGCATTTGGAGAAAATCCATTCTCCTTTGTAATTGCCTGAGTTTCTTTTCTTTCTTTCTTTCTTTTTTTCTGTTGGTCTGCTGGAGCTCTGCAGATAGAGGCATGATCACCGAGATAATGTGATCAAGTGAGCTTTACTTTCGGCTCCAGGCATCTGGAGCGTTAAAGACCCTGCAGGATAAATTCGGTGAATAGCGTTCACGGGGCTTTGCGTGTCTGACTCCAGAAACAGGACGCTTCAGCGCAGATCCTTAAAAAATTGGCATGTGTCCCCCACCCACTTGTGGGTGGAGGAGGGTGCGCAGAAGCCTGGGACGGTGGCTTAGGTGAGATCAGCTGAGAACACTTCTGACTGACTGTGAGATTCGGCTGGTGACAACTTGGGGGCAGAGAGACAGGAAGGACAGTTGGAGCAGCTGGACCTGGAGGCAGTGGAGGGGGGGCGGCGGGAATGCCAGGCGGTGGGGAGGGGGACTTGGAACAGGGGACTGGAGGGAGCGGTCCCTTGGGTCGTGCACCCCTGAGCCGGGGTCGGGGGTGATGAAAGGGCTTGGCACCGTGCGAGCATCTCCTCCCACGTCTGGACCGGAGGGCCCAGGCTGGAGGTTGTTTTGCATCCTTCCCCCTCTCTCTGGAAAGCTCACTCAGAAGCAAGGGGCTGAGGCGAGGGATTCAGAGGGACCACCTTGAATCTGGCGGTTGTGCGAGCAGGGGCAGACCCCCGTCCATCAGTGGGCCGCTGCGCAGAAGCCAGGCCTGCCCGTCCGGGGGCTGGGGGCCACCTCGTGGGACAGGCGCCTCTCCCCGACACGCCTTCCCCCTCGGAGCACAGCCGTGTGTCTTGGGTGATCAGGAGGTTGGAGTCGCAGGAGAACCTTCCCACGGCGGTGGGATCAGGGGCTGAACCGGCCTGGCGGTGCCAGCTTGGGGGGCCGTAGTGTGGTCCAGGGGAAGGAAGGTCGGGAAGGGAGGGGCCCGAGAGCCATTTTAACCAGGGACCGCCTCGTCACTCCAGTCGTTGGCGACCTCTTCACTTGCTTCTTGGTGAAATGAAAGCTTTTCTTTCTTTCCAAAGCGGTGACGTTTTTGGCTTTGGGCGTTTTCAGCCAGTGCCCTCTGCTCGAAAGGTCTTTCTCGGAGAGGACAGAGCCGAGAGCAGACATGGGCAGGCACAGCCACGTCCTGCAACCCAGACCCCGGGGCGCTGTCGGAATTAATGGCCTGTTCTAGGTTCTCAGAGAAGTCACGCTTTTATGATGCTGTGCATTTTAGGCGAATCGCAGGAGAATCCTATTCCGGAAAACACTTTCTGTCTCCGGAGTGTATGAGTGCTTCAAGCTCCCGGCGAGGGGGCGGAGGGGGTCCTTTAAGAATTCAGACCTGGAATCCCGAAGCAGAGGGGATGAAGAAGCTGCCTTGGGCTCCAGGTTTGCCCCTTGCTTGGCTCAGGACCTTGGACCGGCGATGCTGTGCTTCACCGCTGGGGATGCTGAGGGCTAACTGGCCCACCTCCCCGGCTGACAGCCCCCAGTCGTGGGCAGGGGCGGGGGCCAGGGCAGCTACTCCGGGCAGCGCGCAGCGTCAGGACGCACCTTCCACGTCGGCTGTTCGGGGCCAACGCGCGAGTGACGCTCGCGGGGGTGGTCTGTCTGGAGAAGTGCACGTGCGTGCAGCATCCTTCCTGCGCTGAGCTTTCCACGTGAGTCAGCAAACTGGGAACAGAAAAGTGAGGCGTGAGATCCAGTTCCCCTCCCCCCAGGGTCAGGGAAGCAGGAACACTTCTGTGCATGTGCCCCTGACGTCGCCCCAGCTCCCGCTGCATCCAAGTCACTATGCAGGAGGGACTCGCTGAGCTTGGGGGGGGGGTGGCGAGGACTGAGCGCAGCCGCTGGCCCCGCGTTGCTGAAGGGAGGAGGGAGGGTGGAGGGAGGAGGGCAGGCAGCCGGGCCGCGGGCAGAGCCAGGGAGCCTTGGTGAGCGGGGCTGGGGGTGGACCCCCCTCCACTGGGACCGAAGCCCTGCATCCTGAGATATGGAAACAAAAGCGAATTTCCCTGCGTGGTTCCTTCCGTGTCTGCCGTGTCGTTGGGGGTCGGCACGCCCATCCTGTTCTTGTCCTTGAACTCCCGGGATGGGGCTGTCACAGGCGAGCCACAGAGAAGACGCTGTGGGCCGGCAGTCATTGAAAAGCAAATCAAGGACTTGCCACCTTCACGCAGAGACGTGGTGACGATTAAACTGTTGGGGAGGGTCCGAGTGTGCTTTTAAAAAGGATTCAGTACAGGAGGACGTTTGATTTCCTAGTTTCAAAGTTTATTGACAGGCTTTTGTTCGGGTTCCAGAGTAGGGAGGAGACCAGGGAACAGTCTGGAACATGAAAAACCTCTCTTGGTGCCCACCTGGGGTCATGACTTTCTTGTTCTGCTGTGTTTTGTTATTTCTGAAGAACCATATTTGGTCTTCATCGCATCTCTTGTTCTAACTTGTCGTTTTATTTTTATTCCTTCTGTGCTTTTACTTTCGTTCAACATCTGATGCTGTTTCTCTGATATTGGAGAGCGGTGTTTTTGATTCATTATGGTTAGTGTTTTAATTTCTTTAATTTACGTGGCCGCCTAAGGCGGTGACTTTTCTTTCAGCCGCTGCTGGACATACGTCCCGTAGATCTGATATCTGGCTAAAAATTCATTGTTTTGTAGATACTTTCCACGTGGGTTTCTGTCTTCTTGACCCAAGAGCCATTGAAGTAAAGTTTCTTTGAATTTCCAAGTGGAAGTGCTCAGGACTCTTAAGCATACGATGTTCCTCAGCTTGACTTACTCAAAAATTCCATTCCTTTCTTGGGAGCATATGTGTCTTGTGAAGCGGACGCAGTGTCGCTTGTGTGAAAATTTAGAGCAACCGCTTGTAAGTGTATGTGATTCGTTTTTTACCAAAGAGCATTCTGTGTTTATGCCAGCTCCCCTATCTGTTTCATGCAGGATTTTTATGTTTAGGAAGCAATAAAAGAAAGAGCTAAATGAAAAAAAAATTCAAAATTGAAACAATTCTGTGGTAGCATTTAAAAAAAACCAGATGGGCAAAATCCAAAAATTGCACGATACGCTAAACGCCCAGATCCTGTCTGATGAAACGACTTGCCCCTTTGGTGGGTCCCAGGGATGAATCGGGTGATCAGTGTGTGGACTTGAAGGTCGGAGATGCAGACGAGGTGAGAGGACAGAGCCCCGGGGTTGGGGTGAGGATGCCCACATGTCAAGGATCAGGGACGGAGAACCTTCTGGTGACGGAGACTTGGACAGGTGCCGGGAAGCCAAGAGCTGTTCTGGGAGCTGAAGGAGCGAGGGAAGGAGGGGAAATGAGGGCCATGTCGTCAGCCGCGGCTGGGACGTTGAGGAGGACAGCACGGGGAGCGTTCCCACTGGAGCCACTGGCGATGGGGCGCCAGTCGTTTCGAGCGTGCAGCGGAGAGGGAAGCCCAGTGAGGGTGGGAGGAAGAGTGAGCTGGGGAAGTCACTGGGCGATAGAAAGAGAACGTGCCAGTGGCCGGCTTTCATCCATGTTTCAGGCAGTGATCCATGGTCCACTGCTGTCATTGCTTGAAGACAGATAATGGTCCCCAGTCAGTGGGCGGTGGGGTGGGGACAGTGGTCCTGAGTTAGCGACCGTTTCCTTCCGCCACCTGCTCCGTCTGGGAGGGCGTCGGGGAGGACGGAGGGGCAGTGGTGACTCGGGGGACCTGAGCCAGTTTTGTCCTTCGTGAGTCTGCACACCTGTGAAGTCAGGGCGCCAGCCAAGCCGCGGGCCTGCTGAGAGGGTCCAGCGAGAGACCGTTCGTGGAGGTGCTTCTAGGGCAGTGGAAACAGCGCCCTCGGGTGCAGGACCTGCCACGTGTATCTCTTCTTTCCTTTTTTTACTTTGAGTGCCACCAGTTACAATGTGTCCGTTCCTGGCGCACAGCACCATGTCCCAGTCATGCAGATACATTCATATCTTCATTTTCATTAAAGGTTATTACGAAAAATTGAATATAGTTCCCTGTGTTCTGCAGAAGACATTTTTTTTTATCATGTGTATCTCTTGAGTAGAATTGGATTCTGACTGAATAGTTCCCCTACAGATTCTTCTTCTTTTTTTTTTTTTTTTTTTCGGTCGGGAGGAGGTAATTCGGTGACTGATTAAATGGAGGTCCCGGGGCTTGAACCCAGGGCCTTGTGCACTCTGAGCACGTGCTCTGCCGCTGAACTACACCCTCCCCGCTTCCTTCCAGATTCTTAAACAACGTGGGCTTCTTCTTCCCCCTGATCATGATGCTGACGTGGATGGTGTCCGTGGCCAGCGTGGTCCGGAAGCTGGTTTACGAGCGGGAGGTCCAGCTGGAGGAGGTAAATGCCTGAGAGCTGGCCTGGGAGATGGGGGGCGGCGGCGGGCGGAGGGGGGTACCGACACTTCTATAACTGACCCCCGAGTCGGTTCTGTCCTCGGCTGGGGCTGCCCCGTCCCGGGAGACTCGCTTCACACTGAAGCCCAGAGCCCTGCCGGAGTTTCACGGGTGTTTCCCGTCGAGATGAAAGGAGGCCGAAGGGCAGGCACCTGGTGTTGGAAGGAGGAAAGCGGCCTTTTCCAACCCAGAGAGACGGGACAGAATTCCGGTCTCAATTTCTGGTTGGGCTGCTTGACAGTCAGCCTGGCTATGTTTGACCTAATACTGTTCAGACTTGAAATTATCCAAAATGCTTTTAAGAACGAAAGTTCACTAAGGCATTTTTAAATGTTTTTGGTGGCGTATTTGGTGTGGGTGTCGGGGTGGGTGAGTTTGGGAGTGTTTCCTCCTGTTCCACCGTAAAGGCATCTGGCTGAGACCTGCCTCCCCTTCCAGCCGCGCAGACCAGAGAGGCCACAGGGCCGTGGGCGCACCTTGTCCACCGACTTACTTACCAAAAAAAGGAAAAGTGCAGCAAGGACGTGTGCTTTTTGTTCATTTTTTTTTTTTTTTATAATTGCAGTACAGTCAGTTTACGGTGCTGTGTGAGTTTCTGGTGTCCAGCACCGTGACTCAGTTATACATACGTGTATGTCCTTTTCCATTATAGGTTATTACAAGGTGTTGCATACAGTTCCCTGTGCTGTGCAGTAGGGCCTTGCTGTTCATCTATTTTTATGTACAGTACTGTGTATCTGCCAATCCCGAGCTCCCAATTTACCCCTTCACCCTCCCCGCTTCCCCCTGGAAAGCCAGCGTGGCACAGAGACAGACATATGGCCCAGTGGGTCAGAACAGAGAGCCCGGAAATAAACCCACACACCTACGGTCAGCTAATCTTCGACAGAGGTGGCAAGAATGTGCAACGGGGAAGAGACGGTCTGCTCATCCAATTTTGACTAGAGCTGCCCTGTTGTTTAGCTGTTCAGAGCTGACCTCTTCCTGGATTTCCGAGTTCCTTCCCCACCCAGTCGGGCCCCTGGAACTGAAGGCCTGAGACTGGGTGTTAGTCATGTTGGGCCCCTGCCTGGGGGCCGCCGGGGGTGGGCATGTCGCAACGGATTGTTCCCATTTCACAGTGACTGGCCCCACACCCAGAGGTGCCCCGGTGTGACAGGCCAGCACACGGAAGGTTTAGAGGATGAATGAATTTTATTGCTATTACTTCAAAATGAGTTATTTTGCAAAATGCATTTTAAAACCTCAGCTATGAGCCCCCAAACTGAACAGCTTAAAGCCCAGTGTTTCTCCCCTTCATTTTTCTCCTTTTATTAAAAGTGACCAACACAAGCCAAATGAAAACAAACAAACAAAAAAGGGAACAAACCCAACAAGACCTGGACAAACAAGGAAAGGCAGGGGGACTGCAGTCGACGAGGCCTGAGGTCCAGGATCTGCTCCTGCCTGTCCCACCGTGAGCTCTTAACAGCGGTGGGACTGCTGTGAAGGCACCTCGTCCCCGTCCTCACTCTCCTGAAATGGGGACCGATCTGCTCTGTAAGGAGCCCATTAATAGCAAACACCAAACTGTTTACATTCACCAAGATGTGGAAGCAACCTGAATGTCCATGGACAGATGACTGGATAAAGAAGCTGTGGTATATTTATACAATGGAATACTATCCAGCCATGAAAAAGGATAAAATAACGCCATTTGCAGCAACATGGGTGGACCATCATTCTAAGTGAAGTCAGCCAGAAAGAGAAAGAAAAGCACCATATGAGATCACCCATATGTGGAATCTAAAATATGATACAAATGAACTTATTTACAAAACAGAAAGTGACTCCCAGACAGAACAAATTCATGGTTACCAATGGGGAAGGGAGGGAGGGATAAATTAGGAGTTTGAGATTTGCAGATACTAACTAATATACATATATATATAAGTTTACATACTGTACAGCACAGGGAACTATATTCAATATCTTATAATAGTTGATAATGGAAAAGAATCTGAAAAAGAATGTATATACGTGTGTGTGTGTGTGTAACTGAATCACTTTACCGTACACCTGAAATATAGTAAATCAACTATACTTCAATTAAAAAATTTAAAAAAGAAAAAGACAAAGGTAAAAATAAAATGAAAGGCTGAGCTGGAGGAGGACGTGCCTGGGGCTGGGTTTCCAGGGCAGTGAGCCCGTGGATGGAGGGGACACGGGCTTCCTCTCCACCCGTGGTCATTTCTCATCCGTCCGGCCTGTTCTTTCTCGAGCGTCCAGATGGTGGGTGACTAATCGGGGTCCTCCTTCCTCCGACAGTATGTGAGGATAATGGGGGTGCACCCCGCCATGCCCTTCCTGGCCTGGTTCGTGGAGAACATGGCCGTGCTGTCCCTGAGCAGCGCCGCGCTGGCCGTCGTCCTGAAGGCAAGCGGCATCTTCACGCACAGCAACGCCTTCATCGTGTTCCTCTTTCTCCTGGACTTCGGGGTGTCGGTCGTCATGCTGAGTTTCTTCCTGAGCGCGTTCTTCAGCCAGGCCAACACGGCTGCCCTCTGCACCGGCCTCGTGTACATGATCAGCTTTCTGCCCTACATCGTCCTGTTGGTTCTGCACAACCAGCTGAGCGTGGCCGTGCAGACACTGCTGGTAAGTGGGTTGTTCCGGAACACATACCAGTGAGACAGAACCCCCGTCGACCCCACGGAGCAGAGTCACCCCCTTGACGTGCCACGTGACCGTCTTCACTGGGCTTTGCGACACTGGCTTTTCTGTATTCCGGCCTCAGAGGCAGACCCTGCGGTGCTGGGTCCCTGAAATTGCAGGGGTTTTGCTTCAGGGCCGCCGCCTAAAAATGGGCCTGTGTTGAGTCACGTGAATTCTCCTCTGAAGATTCTTTGGGAAATCGGTAGCATACTACAGTGACTTCTGTTTCTCTTTGTGTCACGCGTGCAAAGAAGCAGATTTCCAATGCTATTTTCAAAGTAAAAAATTAGCATTTTCCTTGCAGCATCGTGAAGGCCTCACCGTTGAGCGATGTCAGTCGTTCATCCATTTAAATGTACCTCCCAGATAAGTGGCTGAGTGCTTTCAGGTCTGTAATAGAAACACCTGCAAGGCAGGAAGGCGTTCGTTCTTTTCTGGCGGTTCCCTGGCCGGGTCGGTGCCGGACACGTAGTAGGAGCTCAGTCACGTGGGAGGGGTGGCGAGACCGCGTCGCAGCGCCGGGTCACCAGGGTGAACATGTGTTGTGCTCAAGGTTGCATTTGCCCCGCAGACCAGGCAAATTCTTCAAGTTGCGGTCTGTGGGGAGGTCTGATTGGAGTCACTAGAGGAGAATTTGAGGCGATACAAAGTGACAAGAAGTCAGACGGACAAAGAGACAGATACTGCGGGTTTGTCACTTACACGTGGAATCTAAAAAATACAAAACGAACGAACGTCACAGAACAGAAACAGACTGAGATACAGAGAACAGACTAGTGGTTACCAGCGGGGAGGGGGCACCGGGAGGGGCAAGGCAGATAAACAGGATGAAGTGGGATGACGTAAATGTTAGACAGACAACCAGGTCCTTCCGTACAGCACGGGGAACCACGTTCAGTACCTTGTACTGGCCTGTAATGAAAAAGAATATATGCATATGTACGTCTAACTGAACCACGGTGCTGTGCACCTGGAGCTAACACAGCGTTGCAAAGCAACTACACTCCAAATGGAAAAAAAAAATGTGACAAGGGTGTAATGTGTAGCGCAGGGAAGATAGCCAATATTTTGTGATGACTTTATATGCAATGTAATCTCTAAAAATATCAACTCTCTGTGTTGTACCTTTAAAACTAACATAACATAGTATTTTAAGTCAGGCCTGATGAAGAAATATTCCTATTTAATTGGTATTTTATCCGCTGATATGGGGCCTGTCCTTTTGGATCAGCTTATGGTCACACTCGTAGTACTTCGTCACCAAGAGTCTTGGGTTAGCATTTATTCCATGTTTTCAAAATAATTAAAACAAATGGGACCCCCTTACTGCACCCCCCCAGCTGCCAATCAACTCCGTACATACAGAAAAAGGGCCATTGGACACCCTGCCTGAGTTGCCAGTTTGTTTGTTTGTTTGTTTGTTTCTGTAGCTCAGGGGTAGAGCCTGGGCTTAGCATGTACATGGTCCTGGGTACCACCCCCTGGACCTCCGGTAAAGGTTTATCTAGACAGAGTCTGGTTTCCTTGTTACGCATTCAGATGTTTCCTAGCAAATAAAAAAAAAATCTAACGTTGGTACATTATATTTTTGAACAGCAGGGACTTTTCCAATGAGATGTTTTTCTTCTTTTTTTTTAAACGTGGGACCTCTCCGCTGGAGCTGAAATAACATTTTCCTCCACTGCACCCTGTTTCTCGTGTAGAATCGGGTACGGTCTCCATCGGTCTCCCTGTGGTGCCCCCGAGGGCACTGCTTTAATAATAGAAGCTGGTAAATCGCTCTATTCCATTTCCCACTGTTTCGCGTTTCCGTATACAGTGCATTGGATTTATGGTGCTTCAAGCATCGCAGTAAAGAGAAATAATCCCTTTTAACATTAAAAACTGGCTTGTTACCGTGCTTTTCAGGATGGGCCGACGTACGGCTGAGGCTGGAGGTTCAGATGCTTAAAGCACCGCCTGGGGCAGTGGTTTGGCATCATTAGAGCCAGGATGTGCTGTGGATGCTTTATTGGCATTCAGTGCCGTGGCTTTTCTGTGGTCCCCCTCAGACACTAACGGGCTGTTTTCTCTTCTCTCCACCAATCTGCGGGCAGTGCCTCCTCTCCACAACCGCCTTTGGACAAGGAGTATTTTTTGTCACATTCCTGGAAGGGCAAGAGACCGGTAAGAGGATCTTTGTTTTAAAGTGACTCTCAGTGACTCACTCAGGTTTTGGAGATCTTTTGTTGCCATGTTGCAGTGGGAAGTGTCCGTGATAACGCAGGATGCTGGGAATGAGACCCCGGGGCTGCTTCAGCCCATGTCACACCTCCCACCATCCCGATGCCCTGGGTTTAGGGACAGTCAGGAATAACCACGGTGCCCTGTGCTTTGACACACCAGGTGCCAGCCACCCAGATCCCCCCGTGGCTCCCCTGTCACGCCCCTGACTCACCCGTGGTCAGCTTAGGGATTCCTCCAAGCACGGGCTGTGCACTCGCCCCGTCTCTGAGGTTACTGTTGGAGTGGAATCTGTCCCCCTGGGTCCCACAGCCACTTCTCCTGGTTTCTCTTTCTCGCTCCGTCTTTCTCGTGGCAACTGTTTACAAGTCTACCAGCTCTCTCGCCTTTCCCTGCAGAGTTCCTGGGTCCTGCCTGAAGTCCGTGACCCAGAAGCACATCTGAGAACAACGGTCGCCTCTATTTTCTCTAAATTAGTGTGAATTCAGCCTGCAATAATTATAAAATTTTTTTGGCCGCATTTTCCACTTCCACTGGGATTTTGGTGACCAAAGTCCTTGACTAGAGTGAATATATGTTTCTTAGATGTTTATATGGTTTTTGTGGTGTATTTTTGAAAACACAGAGAAAATATATTCCATGTATGAGACTGAACTCCAGAAGTCCTTACCTTAGCTGCTGGATTTGCCTCCCTCTTTCAGGGCAATGTGTTGAACTATTCGAAACAGAATATGACAACTACATTAACTACATGTAAGCCTGAATGACTTAGCCTGAATTCTTTGAACACATTTTTAAACCACTGCCACTGTTAGACCCTTTGACTATTTTGGACCCAGTTCCAACAAGGACAAGATGTTAAAACATGCATTTCGTTGAGTTCTAGGTACCAGAGAAAATTGAGAAAGGTAACTATTTCTCTTAAATTATATTTTAATCCAGCAATAATGTGCAAAGACACTGTAAGAAAATACTGGTTCGTTCCCACTGCAGCTCTTACATACCCTGGTTATGTGTTTTCAAAGACCAAGAAGCATAGTATAGAGTTCATCTTTTTTAAAATATGCTCATTTTTCCTAAACATTGATTATTTTAGCCGAGCAAATAAAACTAGATATAACTAAAACAGTCTTTAAACATTTTTAACTGTTAGAGATTCAGTTCACACCGCCCCCCACCCCCAGCTCTCCTGGAATCAGTGAGAGTCAGCAAGCTAACGTTTCACTGGAAGACTGCGGCCAGTGGTCCTGGCCTTCCCTCTGTTCCAGCAGCGTTCAGCTTCGCCGGCGCCTCCGGGACGGGGGAGGTCATCTGACCCTCACGCTGCCCTCTCTTCCTTGCAGGAATTCAGTGGAGCAACATGTACCAGCCCCCGGGACAGGCAGACATGACCTTTGGCTGGGTTTGCTGGATGCTCCTCTTGGATTCAGGCATTTATTTTCTGTGTGGATGGTACTTGAGCAACTTGATTCCTGGTAAGAATTCTGCACTTTATGAGATGACAAAATAAACTTTATAAACAGGTTGAAGAGGGGAGGGGGTAGAACTCAGTGGCAGAGCACGTGCTTCACATGCACAAAGTCCTGGGTTCAATCTTCAGTACCTCCATTTGAAATAAAAAGTTAAAAAAAAGCCCAAAAAACAAACACAAAAACCCTAATTACTCCCCCCCTCAATTAAAAAAAAAATCATCTCAAAAAAGAATACCCAAGGGAAATTTTTTTTTTAAAAAGCAGATTGAGCCCATATATGTGAATATTAGGGTAATTTTTTTTTTAAATAAAACGTCAGAAGAGGAGCTGATGGGACTTATTTTAAAGGGAGTGGTAGGTGTTTGAGGAGAAGCCGGTGCATCTGGTCCTGAGGCGAACAGTAGAGACTGAGTGAGGACAGCCTGGAGGGGCCCGGACAGAGGCTGGATGGAGCCTCCCCAGCAAGGAGGCTTCTGAAGACGGACCAGACTAGACCCTGGTGCCCAGAGCATGCGTTTGAGGAAGGCAGGCCTGAGGGAGAGAGGACAGGGGAGGCTGGGGGCCCGTGGGTCGGGCCCCGCCACACCTGGGGCTGCCCGTGGTGGTGCAGCTTCCTTGGCGGGGCAGGTGCTTCCATGGCCCCCGTGGTAACAGTCCTCCCTGCTGGTTCGTAGGGAAGGAAGTGCCCACACCACCATCCTGGCTCAGCTCCCAAAATCAGAGACAGCATTTGACATTTTTTAACTTTCTATTTTTAGAAATAGCTTTTTAATGATGGTAGACCTTCTTGCTGACATTGCTCGTGATTTGGCTCTTTGCTTCCCAAACAACTGGACCTTTCAAACAGCATCTAACCTTTCTGATTAAGAACTGAAAAAGAGATTCTAATCATGTGCAAATTGGAAACGGAGGGTTGGGCAAAAAAAGAAACAAACTTTCTTCTGCTTACAGAACTATATTCCAGACCCGGAGGCCTCATGCCTCATTTAAGGATGAGTCAAAATCAAAATAAAATGGGTCATTGAAAAGATTATTTTGTGTACAAGTGGGAAAAGTGGTCCCCCAAGAGGTGGAGAGAGAGCAGCAATTAGAAATGAGATTAATTTTGGACAAATGTAGATGGCACGGTCTTGGTGTTTGAGTACCATTTAGGAAAAGGTGGATTCTAGGAAACCAGAAATTTAAAAAATTAGCTGAGAAGGCCAAGGTGAAAAGAAACTGGAGGAGGAACAGTTGGATATTAGAAAGAAGCCGATTGACATACGAAGGCTGGGAACAGATGTGATGTGGATTTAAATGCATCGAGTGGTGGTGCTGTGCCAAAGGTGCAGAGCGGAGAGCGGGTCCACGGGCTGCGGGAGGGGCTGGCATGGACACGGAGAAGACAGGTCGGGGATGCAGACGCCACCCATGGGGTGGTGGGCACCAGGACCTGCAGACCTCTGCCCTCCCCAGGGACGAGACACGGGTCCAGAGGGACTGCAGGAAGAAGGGACCTGTCATATTCCAAGGGGAAGAGGATCCTGGATTTGCAAAGGAAAGGCTCATGACTTGCACACAATATTAATCAAAAGACACCTGTATCTTGATGTAAAATGGCAGATGTCTTGCAGTCCACAGAAAAAGAGAGGAATCCTTCCCGCATAAAGACAGCAATGACGTCCTACCACCCTTGGCAACGTGGAGATTAACATCACATTTGACCACCGAGTCCAGAAGGAGTTGAATTTTCCCCTGAATCCTCCTGAACGGGAGCAGGACCCTGTGCCCACCCCCAGCCCCTGCCTCTTGTTTATAGGAAAGCTGAAATCTCCCAGCCTCCCTGAGTCACAGAAGAGCAGGCTCGAGCAGTTGATGGGGACAAGCTGCAAGCACTGGGGGGTGGCGACGACTCCGACCAGTTCAACGATGAACTGAAATTGTTCCTTCATTTCCCTTGGAGGCTTTCGGGGCTGAGCAGGATCTTTGCAGTTGGTTTGGGGGATGCTGGGTGCACCAGATTGCAGGCATTCTGATTAAAGGCAACTTTCCTTCTTGCTACCGCGGCTGTCGCCCCCAGGGTCATTCCCCTGCCCCTCCCTCAAATAGAAACCAGTTACTCTGATCTAAGTCTCAGGAGGCGGCTGCAGAGAAGAAGCAAGATCTGGTTAGAACCAGCGGAGCCCAAGATGGTGGGGGAGCTGACGTCCAGTGGACTTTGAGCCTCATTATACGTTCATTGTAATACACCCCCAGCGCCAGGACAGTTGACAGTTGCCATGACAACGACCGGAAAAGCCAGGGTACAAGGACTGTAAAACTCTAACAAGGACCAGTCGGCTCCGTCACACCCAGAAGGAGGACATGATGGCAGAAGCCTCCCAGAAAAGCCCACGGGGCCCCACCCACAGGGGCGCAGGTGCACGCGGAGAACCCACCAAGACGTGCAGATTTCTAGTTTCTAGTTTAACAATTCAGCAGACTGGTGGAGGCCCGTCTGGCTTTTTGCAGTAGGTGGTGCTATAGATCAAGCTTTTGGCCCCTCTTAGCCGAGCTGCCGCTGGCTGTGTTTGAGAGTCAGGACTTCCCTCCCTCCACCGCCTCAGCCAGAGGTGTCTGTGTCTGGGGTCACTGGTTCCTTGCAAATCCCAAAGTCCTAATTTATCCCTCCCCCTCTTCCTCCCTGAGGACCATAAGTTTTCTGTGTCCCTGAGTCTGTCTCTGTTTTGTAAACAGATTTATTTGTGACATACATTTTTTTTTTAGATTGCACACAAGTTCTTTCTCTTTATTTCCTTCTGTCTTTTATAGGAACTGACCCCTGGGGCTTGGTGTCAGACTGGGAGACCCCGCACAGACCCCGGGCCAACTAATTTCCCTGCCCGCGGGGCTCAGTGTCAACCTGCCAGGCTCCACCATCAACTCCAAGTGCACAGGCAGACATCTGGTCCCTCAAGCAGATTCCTTTCATAAACCCTTCGTTGTGGGCTTTCAATTAAATCTGAGTCTGCCTGATCCGACATCTTTAACTTCTTTCATCACTGTCGGGTTTGGGGGGCAATGCTAACTAGCTTCCCGGCCCGCAGAAGCCAGCCGGCATTTCCCCTTGAGGAGAAAAGCTCAGGGTAAACTGAGGGAGAGGGTGCTTTGCACATATGAGCGTTCCCAGTTACACTGGGGGATGTGAGCAGGGGTGCGTGCTTTTGGCGTGTGCACAAAAAAACAGGTGCAGATTTATGAGCAAAAGCAGACGGCGTAGGAGAGCTGAGGGGCCTCCGTGCTGACTTGAACTTGACAGCTCCCTCATTCATTTAGATTTAGTAGGTTAATTAGCAGGGGTTTAAAAGTTCAGACAGCTTAGACCTGGGATGGTTTAATTAGCCAGTCAACCATTAATACTCAATTTATCTCCAATTTGTTTTTTCTGAGTCTGAAAGGGCTCTCCCATCTCTGCCGTCCTTCCGTCCCTAGTTCAGGCCTCACGGTACCTCACCTGCACGATTCAGTGGCCTTGCACCACCCGCCCAGGCCTCCAGGTGCTCATTCAGAATCTGTAGCGTCCCGAGGCCCCTGAGTCCCCCTGCCCACCTGCTCTTCCAACAGGTGGGGCCGCTCAAGCCTCTGGTGGCAGATGTCAGTGACAACCACGGCCCCTGACAGGTTCCCTAGCAGAGCACTGCCGCTCGGCCGGCCAGAGGGAGAGGAACGCGGCCGCCCGCGTTTGCAGACTCGTTTTCCTGGAGTATTTGTGGCACATTATCTGTTATTCCACAAACTCCTCATTCAGGCATGTGTCCAGGGGCTTGGTCACTTGTTCCCATTAGGAAGTTAAGGAAGGTAGGGACGAGCCCCTGCTCGTGTGAATTCGGGGCAGCTTGTAGGAAAGGGCAGCAGGGACCGTCCCCGCTTCACGCGTGTGCTCGAATAGGCAGGTTCCGCGAGAGGCCGCCTGGGGTTAATTAACTGCGTGGCTTCTGCCGCTCCCCGGCCTCGTGTCCTCCGACAGCCTTGCTGGATGGACCTTTCACTTTGGGCCTGGAGAGGTGACAATGGGCGGTTGCAGGACCGTGGGAACTAATACAGGTCAGGACCCTGGACAGGGACCTGGGACAGGGACCTGGGACAGGACCCGGGACAGGACGTGGGACGGGACCCTGGACGGGACCCTGGATGGGACCCGGGACGGGACCTGGCACAGGTCCCTGGACAGGACGCGGGACGGGACCCGAGACGGGACCCTGGACAGGACCCTGGATGAGACCCTGGATGGGACCCGGGACAGCGCCCTGGACAGGACCCTGAACAGGACCCGGGACAGGACCCTGGACGGGACCCGGGACAGGACCCTGGACAGCGCCCGGGGGGCAGGACCCTGGACAGCGCCCGGGACGGGGGAGGGGGGTGCGCTCCTGGAATGCTGGCTGGGGTGTGACGTGATTATCCACCCTCTTCCTACCGAAGCATGGCCCTTAGTTTGCCAGGCTCGTGGAGGATGTCCCACCTGCATCTCCGTAACAAAGCACACAGACCGCAAGGCTTAAACAACGAACGTTCATTCTCTCACAGCCCTGGACGCGAGCAGGGCTGGTGCCTCCTGAGGGCGCTCTCCTTGGCGTGTAGTCGCCACCTCCTCCGTGTCCCCACATGGTCTCCCCTCTGTGCCTGTGTCTTAATCTCTACCTTCAAGGACACCATTCCTGTTGGACTGAGGCCCACCCATATGACCGCATTTTATCTTAATCACCTCTTTAAGGGCCCTTTCTCCAAATATAGTCCCATCCAAAGGTCTCAGGGGTTAGGACTTCACACGTGAATTTTGAGGGGGTGACACTTCAACCCATAACAGATGGTAAATATTAGACCAGATACCAGATCTCTCTTCACTTTCAAAAGATGAGGGGCCCCCTGTTTCCCTTTTTGTGATCATCTCTTTAGATCTTCTGCTTAGATTCTGCGTGGGGTTGCGTATCGCTCCTTTGCTTGAGGGTCAAAAAGTGCTAAAATATAAAAAAGTCTTTCCGTAAGCCTTTATTTCTTCAGTCACATGTGGAATTTAGACCCCTCATCAAGCTTAAGCTAGAACGGATGTGTTACAGAGAACTGAGACATGTTTCTTATTAAGCCCCCTTTGGTTTCGACATGTCACAGGGGCAAAGTGACTAGTAGCTGGGCTGAAACGAGTTTGGAAGGCATGCTTGAGGAGCGGTGAGACGTGCCAGGCGGAAATGGTAGCATTATGAATTCTTCCTCCTCGCTGGAGTTTTACTTGGTGAATTCCTCCGTGCTTTTAGTCCTGTCTAGTAAGCTGTGCAAACACCAAAGACAGGCGGAGTGACACCTGAACAGGGAGGCAGGGGACATTTTAGAAATCATTTAATGCCAGTCTTATTTTTAATAAGTACCTCTCTGTTTAGTGAACAGCTGCTCAGAAGACCTTTTGGGGGAAGGGGATGGGAGGGCCCTAGCAGGCAGCCCGGGTCAGGGCTGAGGAGAGAAAGGGCTAAAACTCTGTCCCCGATTGTCACTGGTTCCTGTATGGGATGTGGACTGAACATTTTAAGATGGAATCACATTTTATAGTAATTTGGTTAAGACATTCAACTACAGAATCTTCTTCTACGTAGAAAAAAAGTACAATCTGATTTTAACTGCATCTTATTTTTTCAGGAACGTTCGGCTTAAGGAAACCATGGTACTTCCCCTTTACCGCGTCCTACTGGAAGAGCGTGTGTGGTCTGGGGGTGAAGAGGGAGCGCACGCCGACTTCTGATCTGTTCTTCGTCCGTGAGAACTCTGACAGTAAAGGTTTGTAATGGGTAGCTCCGTGCGATGCGTGGTTTCCCTTCTGGTCAGTGTGTTTTTGATTCTCACTTCCGGCTGAGCCCTGTGTGGACACTGTCCCCTAGTGCCCCACTCTCAGGCCATCTTGGGCTCAGAAACGTGGTGGGGCCAGGTGGCAAGAGAGAATCCCCTGGTGATGTTGACCCCACGTGGGCTGGGGACCCCAGTGCCAATGTTACCTATTGCCCACAGCATCCTTTCTGCGTTCTGTGCATTTGTGCATATCCTATAGATTTTTTTAAAGGTTATTTTGGTGGGGCAGGAAGTAGGTCTGTTTAATTATTTTTTTAGTGGAGGGACTGGGGATTAGAACGCAGGACCTCGTGCATGCTAAGCATGCACTCGACCACTGAGCTGCACCCTCCCCGCAGTACATGTCCTATAATTCAGTTGTTTCTAACATGGAATTTGGGTGAAAAATCAGAGCAACGGTGGACGGCTACCACCAGATAACGTATTTTAGGATTGCATTAATGTATTTTAGAATGTACTTTAGAATTTTCAAAGCGTTTCACAAATGCTAGTTTATTCAGTGCTTCAGAGAGAGAGAGATGATATCACTGCCCCTTTCGAAGGAGGAACGTGCTTCGCAGGAGACCAGCCCTCCCCGCCCCCGTCACGCCCCATCCCTGCGGGGCTAGGACCTCAGCAGGAATCCAGAGGTGAACAGGCTCCCACCCCAATAAGCCGGGGCTGCAAAGAGGTTCTCTCCTGGTGGCACAAGCACAGTAGGGCTGTTACAGGAAATCTGGAGCCCAGCCCCACCCACTAGCTCCCCTCCTCTGGAGCCCATCGCTCCTGGACAGTGAGGTGTGTGACCCCCCTGCCTGTTACCGTTCCTGTGCACATGTAGATAAGCACGTGTGTGTGTGTGTGCGCGCGCGCGCGCAGGCTTTTTTTAATTCTCTTACAAAATAGGTAACACAAAGGCCCACAACTTCGTACTCAGCAATTTCTCTTAATTTTTGCCATTATAGAATGTGCCTGTTGATTTCGGTAAAGAAAGATTTTTGAATTGCTTCGTATGTTTCTCAGACCTTGAATGCAAGCCCAAGGTGGCCCACTGGATTTTTAAGGGTGACCGTTATTTGGGGGGCTTTGCAAGTCCTCTCAGGGTGAATTTGCATCTTCCTCCCAGACTCATCACTGCAAACCGGGGAAGGAACCCCCCTGGGCGTCACCCTGGTGTCTGTGACCAAGGAGTATGAACGCCACCAGCCGGCGGTCCGAGACCTGACCCTGACCTTCCACGGAGACCAGATCACTGCCCTGCTGGGGACGAACGGCGCCGGGAAGACCACCGTCATGTGCGTCTGTTTCACCTCCTAAACCCCGGGGTGATGATTTTTGAGAACATGCGTTTGCCTGTGAGACGGGAGGCTGGGTTTCTTCTCTTCTCCTTTTGTTTGGTCTCAGTGCAGAGTTTAGAGACGTGAGGGAAGGCAACCCTCTCTGCAGAGCTGCCCGGTGCCCTCAGCTGACAATCACGCTGTGGGTCTGGAGCAGACTCGCAGGTGGAAGGGTGGATTTTGAAAAAAATAATTCTCTTTTTATTTCCTATGAAATGTTCGCCACGTTTTTATTTTGGTCTTCGAAAGCCCTGTGACACTTTTTTGTCCTCCTGCTGAGATTAATTTTGCTTGCTTCTCCATAGAAAGATAAAATTTGCCATGTTTGCACATTTTTTAAAATTGAAACTAAAATTTTTTTATTTTGAAAGTTACTTTTCATGCAACTTTTTAAGCACCCGAGTGGTTTTGTTTTTCCCGTTCTGCTTTTTGTGGGGGTGTGTTTTTATGAAGGCTTGATGTTCGATTTGGGATCCAGTGGCTCCAGGTTTATTTAATGAAATCAAATCATGAGATCCCAGAGAAAGAATGAACTCAAACCATCTCAGCTCTGAGCTGATTGTGCAAACTGGGCTGGTTTCAGGCCAGACCCCTCAAATGACTGAATTTCTGTTTTGAAAAATGACTTTCTTTTTGTTCTGTACGAAGAGGACTGAAGTACCCTTGGACAGAGCAAGGGAAGGAACTGTGGGCTTCAAACTTACTAAGAAAAGTAGAAAAATAACGTTCGTAAAGCTTCAGAGGTTGCTTATTGAGAATGAATTAGAGAGACACGGGCAGGTCTCCTCTCTTCCTTGGTTGCCGGAGGCTTCGCTGAGTACTTTTTTCGTGTTTGGAGGCTGGGGAAGTAAGCATTGCTCCAGGAATGACGCAGAAAGCCAGCGTTCCCCGTTGTGCTTTTACTGACGCACGTTTCTCACAGAGAAAGCCTGGCGTTTGTGCTTAGCGCAAGGATGAGAACAATTTAATTAGGCGTGTCTCAAGGTTTCGAGGGTCCCTGGCTGCGTGGCTTCTGACGACCCCTCGAGTCCTCCCAGTGGGCGTCTCTTCCTGGTGGTTCTCGGGAGAGGCTGGACAGCCAGTTCCGGGGCCGGGTGTCACTGTGCGAGGCCAGGAGGTCTGAGACTCACCCAGATCGTGGCCACGCGGTTCCTCTCTACGCCCCGCAGCCCACAAAGAGCGTTGCCCGTCAGGTTTACCGAGGGGCCACGTCTGTGCGTCCAGCGGCATGTGTCTGAGTGTGCCGTTGGGTGACACACCGGGCACCTGTCCCCCCCGAGCTTCCTGTCCCCCCTTGGTCTGCCGTGGGTCGCCGTGAAGTCGCTGGCTTTCTGTAGAGTTTCGTGTAAATGTCGCGACGCCCGGCTTTCTTCCTGGGGACCGGCTCGCGGCGACGGCGTCACGGCGGCTTGGGCCTGAGGCTGCTGCTGGGGGCTGAGGTTGCTTCCAGTTCCGGGCGACGGCAGAGAGAGGGGCTGAGGACACTCACGTCGATGTGCTTTAATCTCGTCCCATCCGTGGCTAGAAGGGGACTTGCTGGGTCCTGGGGTGGACGTGCCAGAAACCTTTCAGAGAAAGAGAACAGGCCAAGATGTGAGTAACCCACTCCCTGAAACCGGGCAGCCCCGAGGCTCCGTTTCGCCGAGCAGACAGGAGCGTGTCTGGGACGGGCCCCTCGGATGGTTGCGGATTTGACGGGACAGGTGGCGCGGCGTAGACGAGGGACAGCAGGGCCGCAGGGCTGGGAGCCGAGGGTTGCACTTCTGCTTGGCTTACGTCTAACTGCGAAGACTTAAGTAAACATGCTGGCTCCTTCACCTGCTTCCTCATCTGTGAGAACAAAGGTGGGCTAGGATCGGGGACTCCCGCGCACGCACGACGGTGTGTGATCACAGCGTGGACGGGGTCCTGAGCCCTGAGCCCACGTGTCCAGGGTTAGACCAGCCAGCACCCCGGTAGGCTTCCCGCCTCTCCCTGCCTGACGGGTTTTCTCCGGCAGATCCTTGCTGACCGGCCTCCACGCCCCCACCTCCGGGACCATCCTGGTCAACGGCAGGGACCTGCGGACCGACCTGCCTGCGGTGCGGAGGGAGCTGGGGCTGTGTCCGCAGCGGGACGTCCTGTTCGACGACCTCACGGTGCTGGAACAGCTGCTGCTCTTTGGCTCCATCAAGGCCCCGCAGTGGCCCCGGGAGGAGCTGCGCCGGCAGGTCGACAGGTGAGCGGCCGTCACCGCCGTGTCCCCCTGCTGTCTGTCCCAGAGGGCGTGGGAAGACAGGCTTTGCAGACGTTCACTTGGGGATCCCGCAGGCGAGTCCCTGGCATCTCACCCGGGTCTGGGTTCAGATTTTGCAGCTTTCTAGAGCCCAGCGGTCACCCCCTCCTCCTGTCCAGCCTCCTCCTCGCTGCCTGCTTGTGGCCACCACAGGCTGCAGCTCACGGTGGGGGGAAAGGTTTCAGGAAGGCGTATGTGGGTGACGAGGGGGTGGGCATTCACGTGAGGGCAGAGGGTGGGAAGGTTATGACTGGGGAGAAAAGAGAGCTGGTCCACAGTTGCAGGTGCCCCTCCCCACTGGGAGGCCTTCCTTGTGCTGGGCATCCGAAATCAGATCTGAAATCCGTCCCGGGCCTGGAAGATCACTAAGGCGGGAGAAGAGGGGTTTCTCCCCGCCAGAAGGCAGACCTGGGTGTGCAGATCTGCACGTGGTGTTTCATGGAAACATCCCCCTTAGGCAGGAAGGGGGACTGGGGCAGATTTAGCGCAGGGAACGGAGGCCATTGCAAGTCATTATTCACGGAGTGAAATCTGAAGCATGTGCGGAGGAAGAGCGAGGGCTCCGGTCTCGTTCCAGGACCCTGCGGGACGTGGAGCTAACCCAGCACCAGCACAAGCAGACCCGCGCCCTCTCGGGGGGCCTGAAGAGGAAGCTCTCCATCGGCATCGCCTTCCTCGGCACGTCCCGGACGGTGGTTCTGGACGAGCCGACCAGTGGCGTGGACCCTTGCTCCCGGCGTGGCATCTGGGACATCCTTCTCAAGTACCGGAAAGGTGGGGGCTGCCCCGAATTCTGCCGCCTGTTCCCACAGGACCGGGGCGGAGGGCAGGGAGGCTGTCGGGGAGGAGCCTCATCGTGTCCCACATGAGGATCCATCCTCCTTCTCAGGAAAGGTGTGTGCAGAGGGGCGCCCTTCACGCAGCGTCTCTGTGGCCCCGGGGTTGCCAGTCCTGTGTCTGATCTCCCGAGCCCGTCTTAGCAGTGGTGTTATCAGTGCACGTCACCCGTGACGTCCACTGATGTCCGGTTCGTCCACGTCGTGCTCCGTTCTGGAATCATTCTGGAATTATTAGCAGAGGGGTCCCAGCTGTAATCTGGGGAAAGCCATCATCCCTTTTCTCAGGGAGGAAACCGAGGCACAGAGAGAAGGGTGTGGGATTCGCTTACAGCCGCGGAGGAGGCTCGTGGGTTCCGCGTGTCTCACCCGCATTATTGACTGTTTCCAGTTTAGGGTGTGTCGTGTGATCCCACTGTCGTGAGATGGACAGTTACTAATTTCCAGCTTCTGATTCTTTCAGTGGTTCTGGCAGCTCCGAAGCATTGCTGTGGGATTTTTTGTTTTTTTATATAGAAGCATCGGAATTTGGAAAGAAGCGTCAGAAATAAAGAAACATCTTGGGGCTGGTTGGCCAGCCAGGGGCCGTGAGTGGCAGGGTGACCGTGGAATCTTGTAGAACGTGGTTTGACTTTGCTTGTCTGCCTGTCGAGTACAAAGCCTTCTCTGGGCTTGACCTGAAGCGGGAGGTTAGGATTTACTGCTTAAGAAATGCAAACAGAAGGGAGCCCAGAGGAGACGTCAGATTCTCTGCTTAGGGCAGGAAAGCTGCTCCAGTCGGCCACTGGAAGCTGGGATCTGGGAGGAGGGGGAAGGTGCAGAGGGGACGTGGAAGGGCCCTCCTGTCCCTTTCTGTCCCAGACATGCAGGGGGTCGTGGAGGGAGGCGACAGAGGCGGGCAGACATGCTCTCCGCTCCTTCCTGGGCGTTGCCGGGGCAGAAGCGGGACCAGGAGAGTGAGGCAGTGTCGGTGGCCCCGGGCTCATCTGATCTGGTGCAGCCAAGCCGCATCCGAGTTCACAAGCAGATCGCCGGCCCCGGGCGGTGGTGTCCTGTGCGTTCACGGGTCCCCAGGCCTCGGCGCCGACCAGGTGGGCCGTTGAGGCCAAGAGCAGGGACCCTTCCAGAAGCCCTGCCCACGCTAGGAAGCTGGGGAGGGGCAGCACCTTTCCGGAGAGGCGGGGGATGGTGACCACATGGCCACTGGAGGTCCCAGCCCTCGCTCACTGCCACGCAATCCCATAGCCCTCCTTCCTCCACTTACCTAAGCGCCCTTGGGGGAGAAAAGTCAGAGGGCAGAAATGAGAAATCGTCACCCTTCAGTGCAGGAGACTCTGAGCACCACCCCTAAAGGGGCTGATGAGGTTTTGAGAAAAAACTGATTTCAACCTGACGCAGTCATTTCCTGGCCACCCTGAGCCGGGGCTGCTGCAGGAGACAGATGCGAGGCCCTCATGCCTGCTCGCGTGCATTGCAGGATGCATTCAGCGTCACCGGCTCGTGAGTCTGGTTTATTTGCAGAATCCCGAGGGCTCGGCAGGCGGAACGTTTGAGTCATGAGCCACAATTGCGCACGTTCACTTGCAGAAAACCCGATGTGATGAAGCTCTCAGGAGCAGCGAGCTTTCTGCAAGCTCTGTCGCTGTACATCAAACATGTCCCTCCTGTTCGCGGTCGTTTAGCTGCCGTGGTCTTCGGAGGAGTCCCGGCACTGATTGCAGTGAAAAATCAATAGGACGGAGGCGGAGGTGGAGGGGACGAGTGGTACTCGGAGGAAAATATGTTTTCAGGAACCAAAAGGATGGCCATTTCTGGAGAAAGCCCCAAATCTCGAGGCAGCCGTGCAACGGCTTTGGAAAAATAGATCGAAGGGTAGGGCTGCGTGAAAAGCAACGTTCCCTGCTGGGCAGAGAGGCCGTCTGCCAGAACACAGAGCATCATCGGGGAGTTTGATCCCTGTTTCTTGCTGAGTGATGTGCAGCGCTGAGCTTTTGATCACTTCTGGTGTCAAGGTTCTCACGTCTGCCTTGGAAGGACAAATAAGGAAGGAAAGGTTCTCGGAGCAGAAGGCGCCTGTGACAAGCAAGCTCGTCAGCTCCATCACGTCCCTGAGCTGCGGTCCCGAACGACTGGGAGAAATTACCCAGCGCCTCTGGGCTTCAGTTTTCCCCTTTGCAAACGGGGACGCCTCCACAGCTTGCGGGGTTGTGGGGGACGTCGAAGTGCTGTCTGTGAAGACGTGTGGCTTGGTGTCTGGCCCGCGGGTGACCCGGGGATGGCTCGTCCTTGTCACTGTGAAACAGACAAGTGCAGATGACGGTGGGGAAGGCCACGTTCAGAGGAGCGGGACTCACACACCGTCTGACTCGGCGGAGAAACTGGGAAGGCTGGCCTCACAGAGCAACACTTGTCCTTCGAGGTTTGGGGTGTGTCCTGAGTTACTTAACGCCCCCCGAGATGCCCTTAATGCATCAAACATCTGTGAACTTGATCTGCACTTTTTCTTTCTTTTTTTTTTTTTTTTTTGGAAAATTCACATTCCAGCCGACTTCATTTTTAGGTTCCTGTATTGTGCAAAAACATGTCACCTACTCTCTGAACTGCCTGTACCTTCAGGTCAGGGACCAAGCACGTTTTCTTGCCTGGAAGGACTTCATGCAGGGAGGTCGGCCGTGGTCTTTGAGCACCTGCCGTGTTGGTAGGCACCCTGGACCGCCACCCCCAGCCCCACCAGTAGCTCTTGGGTTTTCTTTTTAGATGCATTTAAAAAAAAAAAATAAGCAAGTTGAGAGTCCTAGTCTCGTCTTTCTCTGCTATTTAAAAATATAAAATCGAGTAGGGTTAAAAACGTGTTCTGCCTTCCTGCTTGGAACCTTTGTGAGCGAAGAATCAACCAGTGTGTTTATTTCTCTTCAATGAAACAGAGTAAGTAGAATCAGGCCTGTGGGGCGTGGAGAGAGGCTGGAAGTTGTGAGAGCTTCCCTTAACATACCTGCTTTATTTACTTATGTATTTAGGGGTTTTTGTGTGTTTTTTAGGGGGGAGGCATTCAAGTTTACTTACTTATTTTTAAAGGAGGTGCTGGGAATGGAACCCAGGACCTCGTGCGTGCTAAGCACGTGCTCTGCCACTGAGCTACGCCCTCCCCGCTATTTATTTATTTAGTTTTTTTTTTTCCCGTTGACATAACTGAAGGCAACATTGCAAAAATATCTGCTAGCGTCTCTGGCCTCCGCCCTCCTAAGGTGCCTGAGCCCTGTTCTCCCCAAGCAGAAGAAGTAGAACTTGACAAGATGCTAGAATTCACTGAGAACACGGGTTAGCCTAACACCTGCTTCTGTGAAGAGTGACCACGGGCCCTGTGATCGGGGGCACCTTTCTTCCTGGGAAGGCTGATGGCCAAGTCCCCCACCTGGCTGTCCCCCCCAAACCCCACTGCAACCCCAGCCCGTCTCCCAAAACTTTCCGTGGTCCGTGGCTGCTGGGAGCTTTTCCCGGGAAGAGGCAGAGACTCTGCTCCCAGGGCACGTGATGGGCCGTACCCAGGCGGCAGCCTCCCCCGTCTGAAGGGCATGGCCACGTGCTGTGGCCCCTGCCTGCCCCAGTGCCCGTCTGGTTTCCTTGTGCGAGAGCCTCTTCCGGAGAGCACAGCCTTCTCCTTCAGGACGCGTGAGAGGGTGGTCGGAGATGCACGAGGGGCTTGTGTGTCAGGGGAGGGTGGACGATGTTCCACCCAGCTGTGTTTTATTTTATTTTTAAAACTTTCTCCTCTATGTCCATTCAGTGATCTGCCTCTTGGTCTCATGGGGACTTTCTGTTTCGTGCCTCAAGTCCACCCCCGGTGCCTGTCAGAGGCCCCCTTTGGTTCCCGAGGGGACGGGGGATTTGTGGCATCAGTGTCGGGTCCCTCGGGGGAAAGTGTGTGACGTGGCCCTGACTGAGGACCCGCCCCAGGACGCATCTCCTCTGACCTAAAACCTGTAACACTCTTTCTTTTTTTTTCCTTTTTAAATACAGTCGATTTACAATGTCGTGCTAGTTTCTGGTGTACAGCAAAGCAATTCAGTTACACACATAATATACTTTTTTCTTTTCAGGTTCATTTCCGTTATATGTTATTATAAGAAATTGAATATAGTTCCCTGTGCTCTACAGTGGGTCATTGCTTTTTTTAAAATCTATTTTATATACAGTAGAGTGTGTCTGTTAATCTCAAACTCCTAATTTATCCCTCCCTACCCTTTCTCCCTTGGTAACGATTGTTTTTTATGTCTGTGAGTCTGTTTTTGGCTTGTAAAAAGAATTTGTATCATATATATATTTTTAGATTCCACATGGAAGTGATATCACATAATATGTGTCCTTCCCTGTCTGACTTACTTCACTCAGTATGATCATCTCCAGGTCCATCCATGTTGCTGCAAATGGCATGATTGCATCCTTTTCATGGCTGTGTAGTATTCCATTGTGTATGTATATGTATATGACTGCACCTCCTTTATCCAATGAAAGTGGTGAAGCTTTTTTTTTTACATTTTTTTATTGAGTTATAGTCAGTTTACAATGTTGTGTCAAATTCCCGTGTAGAACACAATTTTTCAGTTATACATGAACATACATATATTCATTGTCACATTTTTTTTTTCTGTCTGCAGGATCGGCTCTTGGGCCTTGTCATGCTGGTTCTCAGCCCCTCTTTCTTGGTTCACAGGTCGGACAGTCATCTTCACCACCCACCACCTGGATGAGGCCGAAGCGCTCAGTGACCGCGTGGCGGTCCTGCAGCGGGGGCAGCTCCAGTGCTGCGGTCCTCCCTCCAGCCTGACTGAGGCAGCCGGCCAGGGGCTTCGCCTGACGCTCACAAAGCAGGTGAGACGCGGGGATTTCGGTTCCTTTCCTGTGCCCTTCTGATGTGTGGGCGCAGGAGACAAAACACAGTAACAGCGTTTTCCAACGTTGGACACAAATCATGTAGCCGATGTTTATTCTGCCTCCAGCGTGGGCCTCACGCTGCCGTCGGGCGCAGGGGAAGTGGTGAAGCTGGACGCCTGTTTTCTGCACGGGGTCCTTGGGGTCCCCGTGCCTGTGGAGGCAAGGACGTGCCCAGGAAGGACAGAACAGAATATGGTGACGGTGGTGGGTGGGTGTGGAGCCGGGCCCAGAGCCGGCACGGTGCGGGGGAGGTGATCGCGGGCTCCTGGCCATCAGGGAAGGGGGATGGCAGGGCAGGGCTGGGACCAGGGCCTTCCAACGACAGGAGGGACCTGAAGGGGCGTAAGTGGAGGTGGTCCACATGGAGGTGTCTGTGGGTTTCACGGGGCTGTGCGGGGGTGCGCCTGGACCAGAAGGGGTCCTACGGAGCCGGAGGCACCTGCTGGTAGCCGCGTCTGTGTGGGCGTCTGGGCAGGCGTTGTCCCGGCCCCACGGGCTCTCCGAGCGTTTCTGCAACAGGGTCACTTGGTTTGGGAGGTGGCAGCTTTACCGTCGTGCAGGGCAGCGGGGTGGGATCTGTACTTGGAGGTCCCATCCACTTCCGTTATCCTCGCCTGTGTCAGCGGGGCAGGCGGGGGCTCCGGGGTGTAGTCTCCACGTGGCCTCCCCACCCTTGATGGCCCCGTAGAGCCTGGGAGCCTCAGCTCTGTTCGGGGCGAGACCCTGCTGTCCTGAGGTGGCCCCTCCCCTCCAAGGGAGGGGACACTCGTCTCCCTTTTGGGACGACTCATCCGTGTCCTGCCATCCAGCCGCCAGGCTAGAGGCAGTTTCACGACTCTTTCCTGTTGCCAGGCTGACCGCCACAGATTTGGATATCACAAGGAGAAATGCAGTGCCTCCTTCATGCCTGTCACTTTAACCATACGTCTCGATTTTGCTGCTTTGCATTCGAATTTCAGGCGACTTGGCTTAGGGAATATGTGTGCAACCAACAGGTGTGGAATTTTGGGGTACCTTTCAATTTACCTTCCTTACTGTTTGCTCCCTTTTGTTTTTTTTTGGGTCAGCCAGCAGTCCAGGAGGTGGACGACGCGAAGGACACAGCGTGTGTGACGTCTCTGATCCAGACCCACATCCCGCAGGCGTCTCTCAGAGGCAGCAGCGGCGCGGAGCTGAGCTACACGATTCCCGAGGAGGCAGACAGAGCCGCCTTCGAAGGGCTCTTCCAGGCCCTGGATCAGAACCTGCGCCGCCTGCGCCTGACAGGCTACGGGCTCTCCGACGCCACCTTAGAGGAGGTACCGAGCCCAGCTCGCGGTGACGGGGCGCGGGTGAGGAGGCCGGGAAGGGGCGAGCTGGGGACACCGTGCGCTTGCATTTATTTCCAAGTTCTGCTCGGCGTCGAGCACGGAATTGAACACACCTGGCAGGTGACTCTGGTTCTTCAAGCGAAGTAGCACTTTGATGTTTGAGAACTTTGGCGTCTTTATGCAGCATCCTTGAGGCCTGGACATTTTGCAGGAGTGGGCGGTCGGCGGGTCGGAGTTCCCCACCGGGAGGTGCCCGTCTCTTTTGGGTCTGGACCTGATTCTGCTCAGAAGCCCGTGGCCCCTCGCTGGGCAGAGATGCCCACAGGGTCACGCAGAGAACCGTGCAACCCCCTCCCTACCCCACCCCGCTCCCTTCTCCCCAGGCCTGAGCTGGGCGGCACCCGTGGCTCCGGGTGGCTCTGGGCCGCGGATTACATGGCAGCGTGGCCTCCAGGAGGGAGTTGCTGGGTTTGTCACCGAACCAAGGACAAGCCTTTGGGGGGCAGCAGGGTTTGTGCTTGAGGCTGGCCCCGTGTGAGCCAGGATACCTGGGGGCTGCTGTGGAAAGCCAACAACGCAGCGTCACGAATCTTTGGTGTGAGGGCTGGCTGTCTCTCGCAGTCATCCCTCGCATTGTGACATGAATGTCATCTCTCGAGAGAGGCCGTCCGGGTCCCGGTGTCCCCCCTCCGTCTCCCCTGCCCGCCGCGGTCCACTTCATGACCCCTGTCTGTCTGTCCTGCCTGTCGCCTGGCCCCCGACGTGAGATCCAGGAGCAAGCACGTCCTCTCTTCCCACCTCCACGCCCACAGTGTGTTTTATCAGTGTTTTCCGAGTGCGTGGTGCGTCGAGCTTCGGGGAGGAGCGTGTTTCAGTGGGAAGGGTGTGAACGCGGCCCCAGCTGTTTCTAAATCCAAGACTTAGGGCCATGGATAAATCACTAAACTCACGTGAGCCTCGTGATGTTTGAAGTGGAAGAATTAGAGCAGTTTACATCGTTAGTTCAGGAATCACCAGTCATCGTTAAATGCCTGGAACAGACCACGTTCTTCTCGGCTACAGAAGCAGAGACTGTGAGATGGTTGCCGTGGGTTTGGGGTGATGAGTGAATTAAGTTGCATCGATGCCCCAGAAGAGGGTCCTCTTCTCCAGGGCTTTTGGGCAGGCGGCCGCCCTCCCGTGCGGGTGGAGAAGACAGGGCAGTTTCCCGGCCCCTCTCCCGAGAGGGCCTGGGCCAGGGCAGGTTCGGGGCTCTCCGCGCACTTGGGTGCCCTGCGCCGGCAGCTCTGAGTGTTGGCGTTGCCACGCACCGGCTGTCACTGTCGCCTGAAGTCTGGGTTGCCAGGAAGCTGGTCGTCTGGATGGCCGGGAACCTTGGCTCCCACGAATCGCAGTTTCCCCGAAGACGTAAGGGGGCGGGAGCTTTGAGGGCGTTCCACCAGCTGGGGTCCCTTGAAAAGGAAAAAGAGGAGAATTTCTTTGAGCTGCAAGGGGAGGGTCTGCCAGTCAGAGGCACAGGTGCTGTGCAGCATCTGCCCCTCTGGGTGTGGCCTCGCTGGGTGGGTCCGTGCGGACAGACTGACGAGTCCTGCGCTCCCCGGCTTCTCGGGCGGCGCCGAGCAGAACCCCCCACGGGATTTGGCTCAACCTTTGGGGCCAAAACACACTTACCCAGAAAATAATGCGCGTGCACCCTCCACATGACTTATTTGCGATTAAACCCATGTGGCGGGAAGCCCATGGCTTTCTTCCACATCAAGTGGCATTTTTTTCCTGTTGCCAATGAAGTGAGAAACCTCAGGAATCCTTCTTAGGCTTATAATTGGATGGAGGGAAATTTTGTGGAGCGACTGGCTGGGTTATTTTATGGCTTGAAACATCCCAGGAGAGAAAAAAAATGGGGTCGAGGGGCTTTGTGTTCTGGGTGGACGCTTAGCTTTTCAGTGTTTTGCTGGTCAGTGTGCTTGGTATGACCAGTCGGGGCCGGCTCAGGGCGCAGCGTGCGTTTAGGGAGAGACTTCCACTACACTTATGTTACTCTCAGGGTGAAGCTGGGCGAACACGGGGCTGGAACGTCAGTTTCCTCATCACTAACGTAGAAATATCTCCCCTCACTGTCACACGCAGTTTTTGTTTAGATCAAGGAACTTCGTGATACAGAGAACAGGTGACAAACAGCAAGAAAATGCACAACGGTGAGGGCTGACCAGCTTTATTTTTACGGCTGCTCTTTCCCAAAACACAGGTGCCGTGGTTCATTCTGCAGTTAGGCGTTTCTATACGGCAGTCCCTCTCTGCTTTTCATGTTGTAGAAGACGCTCCATCGCAGTGTGACTTGTAAACATTCTTTCTGTGCTGCAGTCCTTGAAGGCTCCCATTTCTGTGTAGTACTTGCCTTTCTTCTCCAAAATACTTTTATTTTGTACTTTATCCACCCACGTTCCTTTCGGGTATTTCCTAATCTTTCTCCTCCTTGCCTTCTTTTGAAAAATATCCATTAAATTGCATGCAGGGAAAATCCACTCACGTACATTTTGACCAATGCCTGGGGTCATGGAATCACCACCACGACCGAGATACAAAGGGGTTCCATCCTTGCTGCCTTTTTTTTTTTTTCAGAGAAAATACAGGTGTTGTTTTATTTTATTTTTAATTGAGGTATAGTGATTTACAAGGTGTTAGTTTCAGTTGCCCAGCAAATAATTCAATTATACATATATATATATATATATATGTTTTTCAGATTCTTTTCCATTATAGGTTATTAGAAGATATTGAATATTGCCCCCTGTGCTCTACTGTGGGACCCTGTTGTTTATCTATTTTATATATAGTAATGTATCTGTTAATCCCAAACTCCCAATTTATCCCTCCCCCGCCCTCTCCCCTTGGGTAACCATAAGTTTTTTTCTACATCTGTGAGTATGTTTCTGTTTCCTAAATAAGTTCATTTGTGTGGTTTTTTAGATTCCACATATGAGCGGTCTCATATGGTGTTTTTCTCTCTTTCTGTCTCAATTCACTTATCATGGTAATCTCTAGATCCATCCATGTTGCTGCAAATGGCATGATTTCATTCTTTTTCATGGCTGAGTAGTATTCCATTGTATAAGTACACCACATCTTCTTCATCCAGTCATCTGTCAATGGACACTTGCATTGCTTCTGTGTCTGAGAGCTGCTCTGAACACTGGGGTGCGTGTGTCTTTTTGAATTATATTTTTCTCCAAATCTATGCCTGGGCGTGGGGTTGCTGGATCACAGGGCAACTCTACTTTTAGTTTTTCAAGCAACGTCCGTCCTGTTTTCCACATTCTTCCTGCCTTCTGAAAAGAGTCGTCCTTGCACACAGCTTGCCTCTCTGCAAACTGCCTCCCCTGCCAGGACCCGCATCTCACGTCCTCGGTTAATCATCCCCGAACAAGCCCGCCTGGGAGCCACAGAACCAGCAGCTCAGTGTCCTTGGTGACTTCATGCTGCTTTCCCAATTGTCCGCCATGATTTCCACCTGCCCGGTTCCATCCTTGCTTATACATAATAGGTGCTAAACAAATACTGATCGATCAGCTCCCATCTCTCTCTCTCTTCTTCCTCACACACACACAGATGCTCAGAAAGAAGTTGTCGGCATCAAGGACAACGTGTTTCCGAGAGGAGATTTTGTAAAACAGAGCATTAGAGGCTATTTGGATTTGTTTGAGAGAAGATAAATTGGAAGAAGACTGAAGCCGCTGTAAAGCACTTTCTTTTGTTTGGTGTCGGCTGTCAAATACCCGTCTCGACCAATTTTGTGTCTTTACCCCTGAGGAGTATCGACTTTCTTGCACTGTGTCTGCGATCGACTGGCGGTGCGCGTGGCGGTGCCCACAGCCCAGGAGCTCTCTCCTGCTCCGTGTGCGTCTGGCCCCCAACAGAGGGCGGGGCTGCCCCCAGCTCTCCTGAGCCTCCAGCTGGACAGCAGATTCCGTTTTCGGCCGCAATAAATTTCCTGTAAATCATGGTCCCTAAATAGGCCCCCCCGGCCAGTGAGACTGAGGTAGAAGATGTGGCCGTGGTGGTCCCCGAGGTTATTACAGCATTGATCCTTCTCCTCCAGCGCAGGGGACGGTGTGCGTTGCACCCAGGAGTTGGGTGCAGGGAGGTGCCCTTGGGCCGTGCCGATGGAGCACGTTTACAGCCGCCCCTGAGGCCAAGACAGAATCTTCCAATGTCACGCAGGGTGAATTTTAGCATCTTTAAAATAGACCGTTTTTTAGAACAGCCTTAGGTTCACAGCAATATTGAGACAAAGTTACTGCAATTTCCGGTATGTCTTCCGCCCCCGCGTATGCAGTGCCCCCCCCCCATTATTAAAATCCTAGTGCATTTTTAATTATTTTGAAGCTCCTGGGAACAGTCTAGGAAGGTCGGGCCGCCCGTGTGAGGGGGGCAGACTCCTCCCCCCGAGCTGCTGGCTTCTGGGCATGGGTTTGCCTTGTCCGTCTGCCAGGAGGGGCCCTGATGCCAGTCCTCTGGGTGCGTGGGCTCAGGTGGCCCACCTTCCACAGCATCAAGAGGATGAAAAAGAATCAAGTCCAGAGTGGGACTCAGGGCCACTTATTTAGTTTTACTTTTCTGAGAGCAAATTCTAAGAAGGAAGACTTCCGTTACAGTCTTTGCCCAGCAGGCTTGGGCCCCAGTCACGCCCCGAAGAGCAGAAGGGCCCCCACCCTGGGTCACATGCTCCGCTCACGGCCTGTCCCCTTGGGAGCCATCTGTCTTCAGGGACACCTCTTTCCTGGGCTCCGGTGGCCCCGATGTTTCTGCAAACGACAGGTGACCCCTCCGTCCTTTCGTGCAGCAAGCCTCACGGGGCGTTCGTCCGGTTTCCTCGCCATGGACAGGGTTCTGCATTTTGGGCTGCAAAGTTACAGGAGGGTGCTGTGTCCCGTGGCTCCCGACCACCTGGTGCCCGAGGTCCCTCTGTCCCCATCCATCGCTGGTGGCCTGAACTTTGACCGTCCAGGCATTTGCATCGAAAGTTAATCTTCCTTTTTTCATCATCATGTGTGTTTCCGAGCACATGCTCCGAGACTCTTTGAATTCCCGCTTCTCGTCCCACGTCTCCCGCCGGTTTCCGCCCCCTCCCGTGCACCTCGCCGGGATTTTCACGGCCACGTCATTTGCCAACGAGATTTTTCCAGTTCCATCATTTTTCCTACATTTTTTTTGAGTTATCATTCACAGTAAGGAAGCACATTCTCTTCACCCCGTTTACTTATTTACGTCAGCAGCGACTCCCAGCTTCTTATTTTATCCTGTGAGCTGCAATTCCCCGAGATCACTGTTTGCTTGAATGCGTGACCCTTACCTGAGGAGCCCCTTCCAGCTGGCTTTGTGCCTTCTCGCACGTCCCCGTCACCTTTGAGTGTTTCCTAGCTTTCTGAGAGCACAGAGGGTGACGGGGTCACCTTGTCCCGTCCCAGCCCTGGTTCCGGAACCCATTCCCCCCAGAAGCCCCGGCTGTTGGGCGCACCTGCGGCCGTGAGGCTGCTCAAGCCCCTGGTCCTGTTGTGCGTGAAGCTGGAGGTTCTGCACGTGTTGCGGTCTCTCTGCTGGAAACCAGATGTCCCCCTCCATGTCACACCGGGCGCATTGCATCCCTGGACCCCGTAGGTGTCACCTGCATGGATCCTGTGATGGGAAGATTACTGGCGATTATCCGGGGGGCCGTGGTATAATCCAAAGTGCAAGAGGCAGCTAGGAAGCTCAGACGCGGGAGAGGGTCATGTCCTGGTGGAAGCAGAGATGGCAGGGAGGAGTTTGGAGACGGAGGATGGGGCTCTGAGCCAAAGACTTGCAGGCACCACTGGAAGCTGGAAAAGGCTTCCCCCTCAGAGCCTCCGGGAGGAGCACAGCCCCGCCAGCACCTCGGCGTCAGACCCAGGGGCCTGTTTTAGGAGCCAGACGGGAGGCGCCGGCTCGACCGTCTCCTGGGCGTAGCCCATCCACGCGGCACGTCAAGTGCAGGTCGAGCCTGCGGTCTCGCAGCCCTTGGCGGTGGCGAGGCTGGGCCCCGCCGCCGGACGGACTGATGGCCCGCTCAGGACTGAGGTGATGCGGGGCCGCCGTCAGCGTCCAGACCCCGCAGCGCCTCTGAATTAAGAAAACCTAGGTCCCGGCGTGAAGGTTTCCCGAAGTGCTGACTTCACGGCTCCTTTAAAATGAGGAGCAGTCTTTGTACGGACGCCCCGAGTTTTGCTAATTCATGAACGATTTCCACGCTAGTTAGAGTCCTCGAGGTTTAATTTAATGATTTCGTTTTCCCCCTGGTTTTATTGGCACATCGTACAGTCTTAGTTTGAGGCGCAGAACACGATGGTCTGATGTGTGTATCTACTGGGAAATGATTTAATTCATCGGGAGATTAAATCCATTTAACTTTAGTTAACCATTTAATTTTAATTAATCATTTAATTTTAGGTAACACCCATCCCCTTACAGTTATGTTTTTTTTCTTATGATGAAAACGTTAAAAAAAAATCCATTCTTCCGGCAGATTTCAAATATACAACAGCGTATCGCTGACCGTATGTGCGTGCTCAGGGCTTGTGACTGAAGCTTGCACCTTTCAGCCTCTCCACCCATTTCTCCCACCCCCGACCCCACCTCTGGCAACTACCCCTCTGTTCTCTGCATCTATCCGTTTTTTTTTTTTTTTTTAAGATTCCACTGTAAGTGAGATTATACAGTATTTGTCTCTCTCTGTCTGACGTTCTCACTTAGCAAAATGCCCTCACAGTCCATCCCTGTTGCTCCAAATGACAGGATTTCCTTCTTTTTTTTTAAAATAATTTATAAGAAGTGTTTGTGTCTTAAACATTCGTTGAACCTACCTTTAAAGTTTCTAGCAATTCATATAAACAGATTGTAGAAAACCTAATAACCGTCATGCATGCTAATGTGAATGGAGAAATAAAACCTTTATTTATGCATTTATTTTTAAAGTTTTACTGAGTTATAGTCAGTTTACAAATGTGTCAGTTTCTGGTGCACAGCACAGTGCTTCAGTCACACACGATTATGCATACATTAATTTTCATATTCTTTTTCACCGTGAGCTACTACAAAATCTTGAATATTGTTCCCTGTGCTCTACAGTATAAATTTGTTTATCTATTTTATATATATCAGTCAGTATCTGCAAAGGGTTTCCTTCTTGTTTGTGGCTGGACAATGTTCCGCTGTGTATATACGCACAGAGCAGGGACTGATGACAAGAGCATGTGAGCCGTGTTGCCGTCGGAGCAGAGTGGCGATGCCGGCGTCCCGCGTGGCTCCGGCCGATAGGGGGCACGGAATGAATCTCGGCCCACGGGGTGTCTGCTTCCCGAGTCTCTCTGCCCAGCACCTCGCAGCCACCCTGCTGTATCATCACCTTGGTCTGCAGACGAGGCGGTGAGCCCTGTGTCTGCCGGTGCAGGACTGGCCCGGGCAGTGCCCAAGAGGGGACCCTCTGCCGTCGGAGCCCAGCGCCCCAGCCCTTTCCCACAGGGTGTGCAGGGCAGGGAGGGCCTTCATGCACCCATCTCCTCCCTTCTTTGCTCTGCCAAGTGTTTATTTTTTTTTTAATTTATTTTAAAGGAGGGACTGGGGATTGAACCCAAGATCTTGTGGATGCTAAGCACACGCTCTACCACTGAGCTATGCCCTCCTCTAAGGCCAAATTCTTTTTTCTCCCCTGCAGGGAGAGGTAATTAGATTCATTTATTATTTATTATTTATTATTTTAATGGAGGGACGGGGGACTGAGCCAGGGCCTCGTGCATGCTAAGCACGCGCTCTGCCTCTGAGTCGCACCCTCCAGTCTGCCCAGTGTTTCTGCTGGGACGCCCTCTCCTCCCCTCCTCCAGCCCCGCCAGCCACCGGGAGCAGCCCACGGGTTTGCTGTCCCTGCCTCCCCCCCCCCCCCCCCCCGTCCAGGCTTACCTGCTCCCCCCTCCCTCTCACTGGCTGGGGGCCCAGTCCTGGGATTTGAACAGAGTGCGGCTGGACTTCTGCCTCCAGCGGTAACTCCCTGGTGACTTCAGGGCTCAGGGCGGGGGATTGCAGGAGCTGGTGGAGCTGGCCTGGCGGGGCGCAGCCCACAGGGAAGACGCGAGAGGCGGGGACTGTCGCACGTGGAACCCCGCCCCGGCTAAGTGACCCCGAGCCTCACATCATTGCCTGGTTCCCTCCTGAATTTCTAAATGCTGGGACAGCACATCCAGGCTCGAGTCGAGGGGGACACACTGTGTGACTGGCCTCGCCCTTGCCCGGCCGGCTCCCCCTGTGGCTTTGGCCACAATCAGAGCGCCCTGAGGTTCACGGCCAGGTGTCACTCGCCTCTGTGTCTCGGGTGCAGCCCAACAGCCTGCCCGCGGAGGACGCGGTGGCCTTGGAGTTAATCCCATGAACTGAATGACCGAGGGACGTTAGTCCGTGTTTGGCGAGCGTTGTCATAGTAACAGAGTCGGGGAATCAAGGCAAAAGGCAAAGACCTCACAACTCACGTGAAGCTCTCTTTCATTCTCCAAAAGGTGTTTCTGAATCTCCTGCGAGACTCCCAGGAGCCGTCCGCCGCTGCCCCGGGGCCGGAGCCGCGGTCCCCCCGGCCCCCAGAGCGCGCTCCCGGTCACTGTAAGTCAGAGCGTGGCTTTGTGTTTCCCTGCAGGGGTGGTGCCTCCCTCCTCATCGAAACCCCCTGAGTTAAACGTTGAGGAGGGAGATTAAAGACGGGGAGGGGATGGACCTGGAGAGAAAGGGCGCGGGGCGGTGGCGGAGCGCTTAGCATTTCGTCGCACGTGCCTGGAACAGCTGCGCGTGTGAGGGACAGCCTCACCTGTCCCTGGGAACTAAATTCACCATACAAGCGATGCCCAGTCTGTGTCCATCTCGGTCTGCCCGCGCCGCAGACAAGCCCGTCCAGCCTCCGTTCACGACATGCCTCTGGCGCGCAGCGTCGTGTTTCAGTCATACGTACACAGGCATGTATTCCTTTGCAGATTTTTTTCATTATAGGTGACAGCAAGGTATTGAATAGAGGTCCCTGTGCTGCACAGTATAAACTTGTGGTTTATCTATTTTATATACAGTCGTATCTGCAAATCTCGAGCTCCCCGTTTACCCCTCCCCACCCCTTCCCCTCCTGGTAACCACAAGCTTGTTCTATGTCTGTGAGTCTCTTTCTGTTTCATAAATAAGTTCACTTGTATCTTTTTTTTTTTTTACATTCCGCATCCCTTGTATCTTTTTTTTTTTTTTTTTTTACATTCCACATATGAGGGATCTCATATGGCATTTTTCTTTCTCTTTCTGGCTGACTTCCCTTAGAACGACGACCTCCGGGTCCATGCCTCAGGCAGCCCCTCACCGGGTGGAATTTTGCAAGGAAAATTCCATTCTGCGTTTTCCCCCGCCGCCCCGGGCCATTCCTTCAGGGCTGCCCTGCCGTGGGGAACGGGCGGGGCAGAGGTGACCAAAAGCGATGCGGGATTTCCCGGGTCGAATGTGGGCCTTTTTTAAAAGTGAGGGTTTGCTTGGGTACTGTGGATCTCTCTGGCCGCCAGAGCGCCTGCGCTCCTTGTAAACTTACTCCGCTTCGTCCGTAGCCGTTCGCCTGGTGTCTCGGTCGCGGAGTGAGGGCCTGGATCTCCCTGTTCTGCCATCTTGCCGATGTCATCCTAACACCTTAACTTTTTTTAAAGGGCTCTTTTGGGGACTGAAGACTCTGACCTTTTGTTATGTAAACACTGCAGCTTTTTCTCTGTGCCCCGTCACCAACGGCTTTTTCTGGCTTTTAGCACCTTTAAAAGCAATCTTGAAACAGAGGATTTTCAAAGTCATCCGTTCCCGCTGTTTGCTCGTTTACGTCCCCAGTTTGTGGCTGACCCCTCTCACCGTGCCGGGCGCATCAAGGGGGAACAGGGCAGTGCCCTCAGTTCTCTGTCTGGAAACCTCCTGAGCTGAATACCCAGGTGTATTCCTTGCAGATTCTGCCTTCCACGTCACTGCAGGAGACAGCTTTGCTGGGTCTCCCAGCGTCCAGGGCAAGGACACCCTCCCTCCAGTTTCCACGGAGGCTCCCCACTTCCCTCTGAGCGCGCGGGGGCAGCAGCCTTAAAATTCTGGTTTCTAACAGTCTGTCCGAGGAAATTTAAGTCTTCTCTTCCATGCTTCTAAGAATTCTCCCATCTTTTGTCCACTCACTGATCTCAAATCATTCCTACACTAAATACTTGTTACAGCCACGCTGTCCATTTCCAGTTACCAAAACTTGTTAAAAGATTGCCACCAATTTAGCAGACGAAGACATACCTCCTTATCTCCCAGTTCCTACAGGTCTGAAGTCTGGTTGCAGCATAACTGGGTTCCCTGCCTGGGGCCCCACACGCCTGCCGTGTGTTCTGTGCCCTCACCTAGTGTCCTCACCAGGGCTCTCTTCCTCATGCACTCCACTTGTCGGCAGAATGCAGGTCCTTGTGGTCACAGGACCGAGGTCCACGTTTGCTGGCTGTCTGTCTGCTGGGTTTGCTCACAGTTCCTTGAAAACTGCCCTCAGGTCTTAGCCACACGGTCCTCCCACAACACGGCATGTTTCTTCTTCAAAGTGAGCAGGGAATGCTCTGCTTTGATTAAATTCAAAGCTATAATTCCATCTGAAAAATCTCCTCACTTTTGCTGTGATGTAGGAGTGAAATACACCAATTGTAGTAGGGATGGTCATCTCATTCAAGGTCTCAACCGTAGTCCAAGGGAGGGGATTGTGACCCTCAATGAAGTGTAAGTCACTGGGGGGTCATTTTATTTATTTTTTATTTTTTTCTTATTTGAGTATTTTATTTTACTTTTTAACATTTTTATTGATTTATAGTCATTTTACAATGTTGTGTCTAATTCCAGTGTAGAGCACAATTTTTCAGTTATACATGAACATACATATTCATTGTCACATTTTTTTCTCTGTGAGCCACCACAAGATCTTGTGTATATTTCCCTGTGCTCTACAGTATAATCTTGTTTATCTATTCTACAATTTTGAAATCCCAGTCTGTCCCTTCCCACCCCCACCCCCTTGGCAACCACAAGTTTGTATTCTATGTCTATGAGTCTATTTCTATTTCGTATTTATGCTTTGTTTGTTTAGCTTTTTTAGATTGTGCATATGAGCGATCTCATATGGTATTTTTCTTTCTCTTTCTGGCTTACTTCACTTAGAATGACATTCTCCAGGAACATCCATGTTGCTGCAAATGGCGTTACGTTGTCAGTTTTCATGGCTGAGTAGTATTCCATTGTATAAATATACCACATCTTCTTTATTGAGTCATCTGTCGATGGACATTTAGGCTGTTTCCATGTCTTGGCTGTTATAAATAGTGCTGCTATGAACATTGGGGTGCAGGTGTCATTCTGAAGTAGGGTTCCTTCTGGATATATGCCCAGGAGCGGGATTCCTGGGTCAAACGGTAAGTCTATTCCTAGTCTTTTGAGGAATCTCCACACTGTTTTCCACAGTGGCTGCACCAAACTGCATTCACTGGGGGGGTCATTTTAGACGTTATGAGTGTTCCAACACGCTGGATTGAATTTCTGCGTTCCTGTTGAGTTTGATCCCATTTTCCTATTTACCAGCCATTTGAGTTTCTTGTTTGGTAACACTCTTATTGCTCCCTTTTGCCCGTGAATCTTACATTTTTGAGACCAGTGCTTTAGATTTAGTTTTTTACTAACATCAGCTGCATCCGTCATATCATAAACGCCAGAGATCTCAGTGGTACGACCAGATGAGTTTTGCGTGGGGCTCACCTGTGTGACCATCCCTCACGGGACCTCCCCAGGCCCCCTCCTCTGAAGGCAACTCTGTCCCTTTAGAATAATTTTGCCTTTTATTGAACTTTATATAAATGGAATCATATAATATGTACAAAAATGGTGTGTTTTTTCTTTTTGTATTTTGTCTGAGATTCATCCGTGTCATTTGTGTCAATTCTAGGTAGTGACCGTCCACTGTACGTATTGTAATTTGCCTCTGTTCTCTATAAAATTTTTCTTGTAACTGGACAGAGGTCTTCTTTCCTCATTTCGTTATCAGAATTTTGCCTCAAGGTTTAATTTCTGAGCATTCTTTTTTTTTTTTTTACATTACCTTAGTTAACGACTTTTTAACATAAGAACAAGTTTAAAGAAAATACGATTATGTTCTTGTAAACATTTGTCATCACTGAGAATTTAGGACAATTTCCATGGAAATTGTATTGCCTACATATATCTTCCTTATTATGGTTAATGCATCTGCTCTGAAAAATGATAATTTTATGTTCTGAATTTGAGGAACATTATGAAAATCCACATGCATATGTTGGAAAGAAACCATATGCAAAAAAAAAGGCTAATGTGATGTGAAAAAGAGTCGTATTTTAAATTTAAGAAAGAACCCCGAGGACAGGAAACTTACAGTGTTTTCCATTAGCATTGTAAAGTATGATATAAAAATGTAATTTTATTTATCATTCCAATTACAAATCATGGAAGTGGAAAATGTATCATTTAAAAATCTATTTAAGTATTTCATTACGAAGAAAGAAACGAGGATACACTAAAACACATTTGGTATGCGATTGCCCACATTTACCAGTTTTATTAGATCCTGGAAAACCCATGCACACATCTCAGCAGGAGGCCCGCAGGGAACTAGAATTTCTGTTACTTGGTGGAAGCAGGTGCATCGTAATGCCAGCTGGGGATGTTGGGGAGAGCATGTTTCGGTGTCTTCCGGGTAAAATGCTTTGTTGAGTCTCTTTGTTGGCGAGGTCCACACCCGGGAAAGGCCGCTTTAGAAGAACCGTGTGCAGAGCGCCTCCTCCTCTGCGGAGGCTCTCAGACCCACCGTCTTGCCACTGACCCCGGCTCCCCGCTGCCCCCGCCTGTGGCCGTTGCTTCTCCCTCGCACCAGCTGCGTGTCCTCAGAAACAGGCTTCCAGGGGCCAGCTCACCGTTTTCTCACGACCTGCTTCTCCCAGAGACGGATGGAGGCAAAACAAAATATAAAATAGGTACCTTTTAGTCGGAGGGACCCCTGCAGCTGCACAGGAATGAGTGATAATGGATTGCTTGGTGCTTATCAAAGTGGCAGATTCTTTACGCCCAAGTTCCACACATGCTGATTCCAAAGATGCATATGTTTACATTTTTATTGTATTTTTAAAATTATTTATTTATTTTTACGTCCTTAAACAGGCACCCCGATTTCCTTTGATTTAGGGGGGCTGTGATCACTGCTGTGGAAAACGCCCTGCTAGAATCTCTTTAAGCTGTTCCAGGTTCCCTGTGCGTCTTCTGGGCTTAACCCTGGTGCTGGACGCAGGCGCCTGTCTTTTCTTCTTTGCATCTCCCTGGACTTCAAACGCTGCCTCCCCTGCCAACAAGGTGGGGAGGACACGCGGAACCTGCCGATTATTCGTGCCGAAGGAGGTTGCTTTGCCACGGAGGCTGAAATCAGCAGAGAGCCCTGGTGGGGCGATCTGCAGAACACAGGCTGCCAGCATCGTGAGAATGGAATTGCAATGGGCCTGGGCGGGCACCCGAGAGCGGCAGCTCCTGCTGGGGGCCTTGGGGTGCAGGGCGAGTGTGGGAAGCCTTGATGCTTGTCCCCGGGCGCCAATGGTGGGTGATGAATGGGTCACGGTCTGCATTTCCTGAGCTGGGATCTCGTCTTCCTGTGAAACATTTGATGAAGAATGTGTTTCACACATTGTCGTCCCTGCCTCAGAGGTGATCATGGACCAACTTGGGTGGTTCAGGCAGGAGCAGCTCTGGGCAGCCTTTGTGGCAGGTCGGCCCTCAGGGAGCTAGAGGTCCGTGTGCCCTGGAGGGCTCCCCACTCCCTCCTCCTCACTCAGCGCCTTGCTGGAGGTCAGGAGGGTGGAACCGGGCATCCTGAACTGGGACCTCAGTTTCCTCCTCCGCTCCAACCCCCGAATCTCACGCCCTTCTCCCCGGTGGGTGGGTGGAGATGCCTTGGGTACCTGAGTGGCTGCATTCACCTCTCTTCAGGCCACAGCCACCTCTCTGCTTTACCACCTGCGTTCACATTCTTGTTTAATTGAAACCGGATTGAAACGGAGCCCCTGTGGGTGGCTGGAAGGCGGCTTTGCCTGGCCCGTGAGGTGTGACCGTCACAGCGGGCGTGGGGAGGACCTGGGAGAAATGCAGGGTGGGTTTCCCAGGTGGGAAGGGTGGCCTGGGGGGCAGGGAGCCACGGCTCAGTGAGGGATGCTGACTGCAGCCGCTGGTCAGTCTCCGGCCACTCCCTCGGCCTTCAGCCCCTCTGTCCGAGCTGGAGCCAGTGCTCAGATCTCAGGATGGCAAGGTGGACGGGGCTCACCGCCTTGTGACCGCAGGGAGCTCACCGCGTGGGAAGACGGGTGCGGAGCTGACGGAGCAGGCAGGGAGGTGGACGGAGGGAGGGGAGGCTTTGCGTCAGCTGAGCTGTGTTTGTAGACCCTCACTCTGTGCCGGACGCCACCAGGTGAGCTCCTGCGTGGCTTCCATCACTAGCTTTTCCTAAAGGAACTGCTTGAAAGTAGCCTTCAAACACTGGCCTGCCCTCTGGACACCTGCAGCCAGCTGTGAGCAGAACAGAGCCAGAGAGCGGGGGGCGCGGGGGAAGCTGTCCCTCGTTCCTCTTCCCTGAGTGTCCCTTAGGACTCCGGAGGGAGCTCAGGTTTTGCAAACCCAGGTGTGCAGCCCCCGAGGGTCCTCAGGGGACCTGACTCTGGTGCACTGAAGACAAAACCCAGATTCCGAGTTGGCCCGCGTGACATTTGTCGTTAGCGGCAAAGCTGGGCTGCACCCTTGGTTCCCTGAGCAGCACGTTGTTGTGCTTTCAAGGCAGGTTAATTTTTAACTTATTTTTCTTGCATCGTATTTATTGATTTTTTTAAATTGAAGTCTAGTCAACTTACAACGTTGTGTTAGTTTCAGGTGTACAGCAAAGTGATTGAATTATACACATATGCATCTATTATTTTTCAGATTCTTTTCCATTATTGGTTATTACAAGCTGTCCAGTGTTGTTCCCTGTGCTGCACAGTAGGACCTTGTCGTGTATCTATTTTGTATATAGTAGTGTGTATCAATTACACGATTTTTAAGATCCACTTCAACTCTAAAACTCCGTAACTCAGTGAACAAAGAAAGATAGTGTTCCCATTTTATAAAATCACACTTCACTTCCTGCATAAGTGGAGTCTTTACAAACTCTTGATTACAAAATGCATAAATATTCATTGTTGAAGACCACAAGTTTCAAGGAGAGTTTTAAATAAATATAAATCTTTTAAGTAGGTTGAAAATGCATATACCGTAACTTATTTTTGGAGGGGGGTTGAAGTATTTCACTTTTTTACTTTTTATTTTTTTTGACACCTTTATTGTGATAAGGTTCCCATAGAGTAAATACACCATAACTTTTTTATAAATTTGAATGGAAAAAAAAATCACTTTGCCAAATAGTATGTTGAATGTCGAGGCTCTTTCAAAAAAGACAACTTGTCACTAAAGCGTATGCACCAAAATAATGTTTTCTAGTTTAGTATTAGTATTTTTAGTGAATTATATGCATTCTATATGTGTTATTTTGTGACACTTTTTTTCGTCTGGTATACAGTATTTCCCATCATTACGTATTTAATGTTATAATCCCCCTTCATTTTTTTTTTTTGGTTCACACGGGAAGCTCTTATTTTGGGTCATATTCCGTCTCCCCCCATTTTAGTGAGCTAATTCCACGTTTGCATATAGACTTTTTTTTTCCCCAAAAGATGAGAAGTTATCAGTGAGTGTCTGTTCCAACCTGCAGGAGGCGACAGGGGTCCCCTGCACGGTTGTGGTAGAAATTGTTCCATTAATCCCTGTTGCCCGCTTCCAGCCACTGTTCCCCAGGATGTAGGAAACCACCTTGTTTGCTATATTGGATGGATTTCGGTTTCTTTTTTCACGAATACCAGCCCTTGGGGTGGAACTAAACTGATCAAATACGGTTCATATTTGCTTCCCACAGAAAGGCTGTTCAGATCTGTTCTCGCAGCAGCGCTGACGAGAAAGCTGGTTCCTTAAACACACAGTCGCGTGGGTATTAACGCTGGTTTTAATCCTTACGATAATCTGAAAGTTTATCTTTCAGATACATTTTCTTACATGACAATTTTTGGTTTTACATTAACCTACCTTGACTATTTTGTATTTTGTATTTTTGGCTGGAAGAATTAATTAGTTTTTCCTTTTTTTCAGAGGAGGGACTGGGGATTGAACCCAGGACCTTGTGCACTCTAAGCATGCGCTCTACCCCTTGAGCTATACCCTCTCCTCTTTTGTAGTTTTTTTTTTTTTTTTTAATGAACTGTGTGCTCAGGCATGCTGTTTGCCCAGTTTTCTTTTGGAATATTCATGTTTAAAAAATTGGCTCGAAGGCACTACATTTATACTGCTTTGTTTTAAAATCTTCAAGAATATTGGGGTGAACTAAGGAAGGGGTCGCTCACATTCTGGGATGCATGCTAAGTGTTTGACCTTTTAAGTTATTCCTCCGACGGTGTGAATGTTTTAACAATTGAAGCCATCTGGCCAAAAAAAGCCCCCAAAAAACCCCAACCCCCCCAGAAAACCCCAATCTTTGGACATTTTCCCAAGCAATCTAATGGTCAGTGTAAACGGGAGTGACGAATTATGAATGTAACAAGTGTCCCTGATTATAATTGCACTCCTAAGTCAAAGAAGACAGTTCGTAACAGTTTGGTCCAGGGTTTCAATTTTGCCTGTTAAATTATTCATGTCAATGCTTGTATGCATTTAGCCAGGAATGTTTGACTGGCGGTTGATTCAAGACATTAACTATCTTACCCCTTTATTTCTCCCATTTCTGTCCAACGAACATACATGGGAAGGTGGGGGAAATTTATTTTTCTTATTATAAGAAGCACCTTTTCCCACAGACCCATGGAGGCTGCATGATGACCGTTCACCACAGCTGGAGGTCAACCTGGTACCTGTTCTGGTAGTTTAAAAAGTGTAGTAATAATGATCCTTATGACCTCAAGGGGAAATATTGCAGGTCTGTTTTACACCTGAGGGAAATGACACTCAGAGAGGTTAGGTAAGTTTCCAGAAGTCACACAGCACGTTGGAGGCTGACACTGGATTCCAACCCGGGTGTATGCGGATTAAAAGATCGGACTGTCCCCAGCCCACAGTGACTGCCTGAGGGTCCGCCCTGAGCGAGGCCGGAGGGCACAGGCGGGGCGTCCTCTGAGCCCCCTCACACTCCTCCATCACCAGGCAAACTTACTAAGTCGGATCCAGCGTCCAGACAGCCATGCCCTCTTTGCACTTTGTAGCGCCCGCCGCAGGGACGGAAGCCTCTGTTCCACGAGCAGGTGTCTGCAGCCACTGCCTGCCTGAAGTGTTTGTGAAGGCACGTAGCTCCTTGTGAATGTCAGAAGATGCAACCTGGAGACCCGTCCGAGGGGTCTGGCTTCTGGGACAAGACGTGGCTGGAGGTCAGCCAGGGGACCGGCTGGTGACCTTTTAATTCCTCTAGAATCTAAACAGCCAGGTGTTCTGTTCTGGCCGAGAGCAGCCCGAGCCCCGAGCCCCGAGCCCAAGGCCAGGAGGGCATCAAGCAGTTATCTCCGTGATCATTTTGGAAATCTTGGGGTTTGGCACCAGCAACATCTCAGTTCTTTTAGCTTGAGTTAGATAGTTCCCATAATTACCCCAGCAAGTCTGCATATGTGACGCCATGAATGAGTGTTATCCAGCCTTCTAATCTCATAAAATTATCAGGAAGAGGGTATGCTTACATCTATATCTGTATTTACATGAGAAGGGGTCAAATTTCGCATAAAAATGTACCTTTTCTGGTGCTAAAATCTCTCTATATGCTGATTTAATAATTGCTTCGAGGGAAGGATAAATTGGGAGTTTAGGAATTACTATATATAAAATAGACAAACAGCAAGGTCCTGCTGTGCAGCACAGGGAACTACACTTAATATCTTGTAGTTACTTATAATGGAAAAGAATCTGGAAACAGTATCTATATACTTATAACACATATTGTATATAATATGTATTCTGTATAATATGTATACATATAAAGCTGTGTATGTGTATATATGTATATCTAAAGCTGAATCTCTTTGCTGCAGACCTGAAACATTGTAAATCAACTATACGTCAGTAAAAAATTAACCTGCCTTCAGACATCTCCTGGGTCCTCAGGATTCTGCCCAGATGTCCCTTCTGGGGTGACTGTCTCCTCACGTTTGCCCCAAACGTCCCCAAGGGTTCCTCTTGGGTACCCACCCTGGATGCACTGCCCACCTTTATTACATCACTGTTTACCTTGTGTTGAGTTGTTTGTTTGTTTTTTTATACCCAACCCTGATGTACTGCCTTTTTGGAGGACGGACACCAGCCCGCGCCCACTGCACTCTCAGGGAACAGCCGACACATGAGGGAGGTGTTTCGGATAAACATCGTTTTCCCCAGCTCTGCCGTCAACACGAGTGTCGATAATTTATCTCCCCAAATGGGTCCCTTTTCTTTCAAAATGCTTTCTTCTGGGACTTCACTCACTGCTCTTTGATTGTCTGTATTTCAATTTGGTATTTGTAAACGGTACAGTCCATTTGCACATCTGTTCTTTTTTTGTTTGTTTGTTTTGCATTCTTTTTTATTGAATAGTCAGTTTGCAATATTGTGTCAATTTCTGGTGCACAGTGTCACGTCTCAGTCATACATGCACACACATACATTCCTTTTCCTATTCCTTTTCGCCCTAGGTTACTACAAGACAACAGAATAGAGTGCCCTGTGCACGTCTGGTTTTTGGAAGGCCCCTTTTCTTGTGGAATTCTTTATATCAGATTTTCCAAGGTGCTTCTGAGGTGGGCGTGGCCGGCGTCTCAGGCCGTGTCTTCTTGAGACATGAATGAAGGCTGCAGTCCGTAGGCCCGCCTCTCTTTTCGCTCCTGATTTGTCCCCCTCACGCTGGACCAGGGTGTCGCACTCACCAGCTGGTTGGCCCAAACGGGGGCGGGCTTTCCATGGAGATTCTGCGCCCCTCCCCCGATGATCACCCTGGAAGGGAGCCTGGAGGGAGGACCTCATGAAAGGCATCTTTCCTGCCCAGGATGCAACTGGGGCTTCCTCGGGGAGGACCTCGGGGTGCGAGCAGACAGGGGCAGCCTGGAGATGGGGAATTCTCAATGGGGCAGAGCCCTTCTCAGCCCCACTCACACTCCATCCATCCATGCACTTGGGGACATCGGGACGTGTTGCTTTGGTTCCTTTTGACGTTAGAATTCCTACTCATGTAGCAGACTTTTTTTTAACCCATACGCATACACCCGAGGCCCCTTCTCTCTGTCCTTTCCCATCTGCCCCCTCCCTTCTGAAGCAAGGTCAGAGTGGGGTCCGCCGTGAATTCTGTTCCTGCGACTGAAGGTCACGAGACGCCTTCCAGAGCACTCACCCAGGTGGAGCCTTGGAGCTGGTGGTGTCCTGGAGCTAAGAGCTTACAGCTAAGGCGATGAGGGGTCTGCAGGACCGGGGCGTGTTGGGGACCATGCGCATCCCCGAGGACTCAGGCCTGCCCATCCTCCTGTCCCTGCAGGCGGCGGGACCGCAGCCCTGCAGGGTAGCCCCCTGCTACTGGCCCAGACTGCTGCCCTCCTGGGGAGGCGACTTCGCCGCTCCTGCCGGGCCTGGAGAGGCACCCTGTCCACCCTGCTCCTGCCCGTGCTCTTCGTGGGCCTGGCCATGGCCCTGTTCATGGTGCGGCCGCTGGCCGTCAGCTACCCTCCCCTCAAGCTGGCCCTGGGCCACTACGACACGGACAAAACGTACTTCTTCAGGTAAGGACCTTGTTTGGTTTTCCCTGTGCTTCAAAATTACGTCCAGACAGAGTACGAACAGCAAGAGGCTTGACGCTTTACGACTTTCCGGTAGACGCGTGTTTTCACCGATTTGGAGGTCGGGGCTCCGGAGGGTGAGAAGTTATCACTTCTTTGCGGGCCTGTCTCAGGGCGGACGCTTAGAAAGGGGACGTGCAAAGGGCCAGGCTCGCCCCGGGCAGGCCCAGGCCAGGAACTGGGAGGGTGAGACGTGTTCCAGGACATTCAGGATTTAAAAAACTGTATATGAATGGTATATTTCACAAACCCCTCCAGGGTTGCTCCTGGGACACTGGCCTTCATCCGCACGGTCTGCTCTGCAGAGAAGTCTCCGACTCTTCTCAAGCCAGCTTAGGTCCACATTTCTGCCAATAAATTCAGACCAGTCTGAGTTTGGCCTCCAGATGAATTTACATAGGAAGCGCTCAGAGCCCTCAGGGATTTCATTTCACCGACGTGAGATGGGGGACCCAGGAGAGGGCCCCCGACCACCTCGGGTCCCCACCCCCAGGTGGCTGGCTCCCCTCCGGATTCGGGTCACTGTGGACACAGGGCACCTGCTGCCGGCCAGCCCTGCAGTGGCCGGGGTGACGGGCGTTTTTCACTGAGCAATGAGCGGGACAGCCCACCTGGGGGCTGAGTCGCAGGGACACACAGGTGTGGGCGACCAGGAGCTCAGTGTTAGTGTTGCTTCTGTCAAATATGTCTTGATTAACACAATGAGCCTCGCGAGCCGGGCCCCGAGGGCTTGCGGCTGTCTCTGCAGCTTTTCCAACGGCGTGCAATTTGGAATTAGATTTAAACAAACACAGGATGAGAGGGAAAAGTCAAGGACGAACCCGTCCGTTGCTTTCTGTCTCCTTTGCTTAATGAGATTTCCCCCTTCTGCATATCTTGAAGCTCCCAGAGTCTGGGTTCAAGTATCTCATTTAGGCACTGCCTCTGGAATCACAATTAAATCACAATTAAACAGTTTCCAACTCCTGGAAGCTGCTAAGAACAGGCTTCGTGTTTTTAACAGCACTTTAAAATATAGCCAAGAGTTTGAAGACAAGCAAAAAGCAAGAGTTTCAGAACAAGCATTTGAATTTTTACGACAACAGGGAAAATTCAAAGCTTGTTCTTTTTTTCATTTTTAACAGCGACCTCTAGACCAAAGGGAAAAAGTCGTGAAAAGTAAACCATCATGTTGAAACTTTTTCTTAGTAATTATTCCAAGGAAACTACTTTGTGGATCGATTTTTTTTTTTCAGGAAAAAGTATTTTAAACTTCCATGTTTGTTCTTGGATGCATGGGTCAGAAGAGAGCAGTTCAGAGTGTTTCCACGGATGCCACAAATATCGTTTCCTTTTTACAGGCAACATTTCCGTGGGAAATATGTCCTCTTCCTTCTGAAACTGTTTTCTCATTTGTCAGAAACTTGAAGACTATACGGCGGTCACACTGCCTACTTGAGACAGACCTTGGCTGTAAATTTCAGCGCATTTCATCCCTGTGTGTATTTCTGGCTGTGGCTGTAGAGAGTCATATTAGACCAGTTGTAAACCCCCTCGATATTTTAAAATCTGTGTTGTGTTTCGTGCAGCGGGGAAGATGCAGCTCTCCTATGAATGTTCCTTTTGGTTTTGGGTGCTGTGGTGGTGTGTGCGTTTTTCAGCAGAAATACCCAACTTATGTGGCAAATGAGTTGGTCTTTTTTTTCCCCCATTAAGACTGGTCCTCTCTGGAAGGGAAGCAACCTGGGAAGACCAGATTGAGGACAGAGATGAAGGGTTGGGTCTTCCATTTCAGCACTTTAACACGATCACAGTTTGTCCCACTAATTTTTGTTGAGAATCAGCTGTGTTCCAACCACCGTCCTAAGCCTCGTCCCCTTTCTCTGACGGGTTGTTCTGTTCCGTGGCGGGAAGCCCACGGTGAAAAGCCAGTGGAGGTGTGGCAGACCCTGGGTAGGAGAGGAGGCGGGCGGAGGGGGAAAAGGAGCTTGAAGCTTAGTGGCTGCAGATGGCTCCCCATCAGGTGGCAGAGACATAGGATGCCCTCCGAGGGAGCCGCGCCTCCAAGGCAGGCCCGCCCAATCAGAAGGCGGCTCTGCTGGGGTGGGCGTGTCTTCTGGGAGAGGATGCTGGGCGTTGGTCCAAAGGCATCGCGGCCGTAAGAGTGTGGAGCACCTTACGAACTAGTCCAAGGCTCCTAGGTGACCGGGGGCCACTGGTGCGTTTTGAGCAGGTTGATAACATAGAGACTGGCCAAGGGGATTATGGGAATTAGGACCCTCCACAAAGGGCCCCTCTGCGCAGAGGGCGTCACCGCACACCTAGGGAAAGGATGCTTTCTCATTGTGGGCTTTTATCTGTGCTTTCCTGGGAGCCAACTTTTCTTTGTCAGAAGAATCAGTGGTTGAGACTGAGCCATCTTGCGTTTCTGAAGAGAAGCTAGTGTTGTCAATTCTTTAGAAGTAACCACTGACGTTCATTTGTTAGTCTGCGTACTGCTTCTTCCTAAAAAGATCTGACGTCATTATACATATATAAGTAACGTGTCATGCTAAGAATATGTTTTTGTTTTGCTTTCTTTTGGGGAGAAGTGTTCCCAAAGATGCCTATTCAAAAGCATTTTGTAAATGATGTGGTGTAAGTTCTAGAAAACAGTAAGTCTGTATTCTCTCATAAATCGTACAACTCAGAATTTTAATTAGTTAAAATGATTCTTTCATATATCCTACAATGCAGAATTTTAATTCATTAATATGAACCCCACTCCCAGTTAGCCCAGTTTAGACAGGTTTAAAATATTGTTTCCTCTACGTTTTCTCAGGTCAAGATGTTTCTTACAACTGATGTATCAACTGTAATATAGACTTTGTTTCCACATGTGCCCCCAACTGGAGGAACAGTGTGTCTTATCTTTGACCTTGCTTCTCAGCGAGGCTGTTTGAACTATTAACTTCTGAGACTTGTGCCAGTCAAATAAATACTTACAATTCACTGTGTACCTAAAGCATAGTAGGACTTTTCCCCCCTGAGAAAAAGTTGGATATAGTTCACAAAAGGAAACAAAAAAAAACAAACATAAGAAGTTGTTTCGTTGCAAGGGTGTGCCAGAGGACAAATATTCAGACCAAAGCAGAGCTCCAACATTACGAGAATAGTTTTACACATTTCAATATAGGAATATTATGCAGCCTTTATAATTAATCTTTAAAAACCAGACAAAAACACCAGAGTTGGTGATAGCATAATATTAAGCAACAAGATGAGAAAAACAATGCCCTGAATGCAACTATATAAAAATACCCCTGTGGTAGCAGAAGTGTGCTTGTGACGTTTCTTCATCTTGTTGCTGGTCTGACTTCTCCATAAAAAAAGGTCTGAGCACCCAGGACCCTTGGCGGGGTGGGGAGGTAAGGAGCCTATGAACTCAGACTGGGTCCTATGACCTCAGTCGGTGAGTACTGACCTCGACCGTCTTATTTCCTCTGTCTTCCTGTGAGCAGCAGCCGGAGTGATGACAAGGGACTGACCCACGTGCTTTTGCAGAACTTTGGAGATCGGGACCTGCTCTGTGCCGACTCGAACCCCGGCCTGTAAGTATCAGAGCCACTTTGCAAAAGTGCAGACTCCAGCGAGTAACCTGCGGACTGGGAGGACCCCCCCCCCCGCGCCCCGTGGTTGGTAACGCGGTTGGCAGGTTTCATCCGCCGTCTACAACGGCCTGAAACACGCTCCACAGTCACCCCTTTCCTTCCTGGGAAGACAACATGCTTTGTATCATCGCAAAAAATTCATTAGTAACGAATAACATTCAATTTGCCTAATAACCACCCCTCCCGCCAAAGAGTAAAACTAAAAAGAATAAAGGAGCAGGTATGAAATATGCACTCACTGTTATTTGCTTTTCGGGGTAAACTTGTACGTAGGAAAAGGCTAATTATAATTTTTTTTTAAGTAAAGAAACATCAAAAATCAGTCACATCAGTGAGGGGAGGAATTGCTTTGAAGACTGTTTTTCTAGGATTTGAAAATGTTAATCTAGAGATGACCTTTTTACAAAACCTTCACAAAGCATGCCTTTTTTCATGAGCAATTTACCTCTTATTTTGCTCAGTGGTTATTTGCTGAGGATCGGCTGTAAACATAATGCCATTTTAGGACCAGGAGTGACGCTGGACGTGGCCCTTTCTCGGGGACTTACAGCCCTGGGAGAGCTAAATGGGAAAAGTGACAGAAACCGTAATGATGTGTTAAGCAGTAAATCTGTTTCTAAGTTCTAAATAGGCAAATCCAGACAACACTGCAAAACCGGCGATGTGTTTTTCTAATTTGCGATGCGACGTTTCGTGCATTAGTCATGTTGGTAATTAACTCAAGGCTGAGCAACGATTAGCGGCTTCAGGACGGAAGCATTAATAGGAAATTAATTATGTTGTTTCACTTTAGTCTCCTCTTGAAAAAGAAAGTAATTTATTTAACGAAATAAAAGCTTCCATGGTGATGTTTTTATGCCCCTCCCCTCCGAAGAAATGCACAGGATGTAAAAAGCATCTACATTTGAGAAATTGTAATGTAACCCGGGGCCCTGCCTAGTCCCAGCCCAACGTTGCAACAAAGAAGGAGAAGGTTGGCAGGAAAAAAGACATTTATTTAGTTTTTCAAGAGGGAAAAAAAGAATAGCATTAGTGCCAAGACAGGAGAACGTTTTCTGAATTCTGTTCCGACATCTGTTTCATTTTGAGGAGCTTTTCCAGGGGATGGAGGCAGTGGGTCCCCATCTCTCCCGCCTCTGTCCTCGTCCAAGGATGCCAGTAACCATTTGAACGAGTTTTGATTCACTGCCATCCCAGACCGAAGCAAAAGATTTTATTGAAAACAAATAAGTTTTCTTCTCTTAGTGGAAACATATTATTGAATTCAATGTCTACATTTTCCCTTCCTGGCAGACTTTAGATTATTGATTAGCAGACCCTTTTTGAAACCAGAAATTCAGTTCTACATATTGGCTTTTTTTTTTGTTCAGGTAGTCTGAGCTCACACTCAGGGAACTGTGTTGAATTTCTGACCTTCACCTCCTCTTCTCCAAGAAGGCAGTAAAAGTCTCCGGAAAAAGCTACTGCAGTATAAACTCGAACCAAACTATACGTTTTCACATGATAGTAGATGATGTGTAATTTAAATACTTTTAAAATGTGCTAAAGTTGCCAGCTTTTAGAAACAGACACGTAGATGTAAACACTGAGTTTTATTTCACAAGGCTTGTGTCTGGCGCCCCTCCAGCAATGATCTCTTCTACTGTTTCTGAAGTCAAATTGTTGCCGAAACACGGCCTCCGCACCCCACTTACCGAACTGAGACTCAAGGACAGAGTTTGGATGAAGCAGAAAAGGCAGCTGTATTTCTTTGCAGGCAAGGGAGGTCACAGTGGGCTGATGCCTTCTAGACTGTGAGCCTGCCAGGAAGAGAAAGCAGGACTTTATAGTAAAAGTTCAGGAGTTCAAGGGGCAGAGCTGGTTTCCATAGAGATCACACACAGGGTAACAAATTGTTGCAGAGTTGTTCTTGTTTTTGCAGATGCAGGGGTCCCCTTCCCTCTGCTGGTTGTGAAGTTCACCTCCAGCTTTGGGGCTCTCTTAATAGTCTTGTTCTTAGAACAAAGGATGCACAAGAAGGGGCTCTGTGGGAAATAGCTTGAGAGAAAAACGTGTGCAGTTTAAAGTCAGGTTGATAAATGCTTCTAGCCTTTCAAGCAGGCTAGGGGCTGGGACCTCCTGCTGCAGGCTGGGACCTGCACCTTGAGCAGTAGGATACAGAGGAACCACAAAGGGCTAAAAATAACTGAAGACATGCGCAGTTGGAGTGAGTTATGAACAAGATGCCCAGAACCCCTGACTGCTGTGTCTGAGGTGTTGGGAGCTAAGGCAGGTCATTGGAAGCAAAACACGTCCACGGATATGGCTCAGAATATTATCCCCAGTCCTTGAGGAGGAACTAAAGGTCCCTGACTTTGTTTAATGGCTCAACTATTATTATTTTGTTTTGCTTGACTGTTTCCCCTTGTCTCTGTATTTTCTTATTTCTCTGATTGAACTTATTCCTTGACTTAAGTTTTTCTACAGACAAGAGGTAGATGGAGGAATTGGAGAGGTAATCAGTCCTGGGAAGACCCCAGAGGGTCCTGCTCTGTTTCAGGACCAGGAGGCCTTTCTCACACACACACGCTCAGTTGGGGTCCCCATCACTGCTCCTGTGTCCCACAGAACACGATAAGGGAGTGCTCACCAAGACAGGGGATGGGTGCTTAGGTTCCTGAAATCTGGGAGGAAGATTAAGTGGAAACATCAAATTCTTCACATTTCATCTCCTCTTCCTTGTACAAATGCTTATGCAGCTTCCTGGTGACCTTTGGTGCACAAAACTTCTCCGAGGCCAAGAGAGATGTCCAGATATAAAGTGTGTTAGATGCCATTACTGATCATTATGCTACCTGGCAGGTCCATATTTTTCCTCTAAAATAGGAAGCTAGAAGAAGAGTTAGTGGCGGATTTGGAAGCGACAAAGAAGACTTTTTGAAAACATTCGTTAAGTGATAAAAGTTGCTAACAGTCACCGAAAGCCTGCAGCCAAAGCAAGGAAGACGCACTGAGTTTAAGACGTGTAAACAGACTCATTTTTCCCCACAAGTAATCATCAGATACAGAAGGCAGTCTCATTACACACATGACTCCCTTAGGTACTGTTTCCCTCTTCACTTTTAACTCTCAAACCGGGGTCCCATAATTACGCTAATTAACCAAGAAAGTAGCCTTTAAATTATTTTTGGTATTTCAAAAAATTACACTTTGCTCGCCTGGTTTGGAGAAATGGCAAGTTTCTTTTCATGGGACCAGATGTTTTTCACCTGGGTGTTCTTACGTGAGAACAGCACAGCCCAGAGCAAAGAGCAGGGACTCTGAGCTCAAAAGACCCTCCTTCCAAAGTGTGAGCTCGGGCGGCTGCCTCATCTCTTAGAACCTCACTCAGTCTTCCAAACAGTGGGGATAGCAAGAGGTTTTAGTCAAAATATCTAGCTGGGTGCCCGAAGTTCAGTAATGTTAATTTCCTTCCTTCTCTCCCAATTTCTGAGTAAATAATGATTATCAATTACTGCAGCAGATTTTGGTTTACAAAACAGCAGTGAAAAAATGAGTCCAAGTTAACAAGGAGGAAGGCTGTGGGAGAGCTTTGGAATTTAGGAGTTTGGGATTAGCAGATACACACTACTGTATATAAAACAGATAAACAACAAGGACCTACTGTACAGCACAGGGAACTGCATTCAGTGTCCTGTAATAAACCATAATGGGAGAGAATCTAAAAAGGACGTGGATGTGTGTGCATCATCAGAGTCACTTTGCTTTACGCCTGAAACTAACACAACGTTGCAAACCAACTCTTCGTCAATAAAGAAATAAATGAAAAGGTTTGCAACCACTGCTGTAAGTGGTTTTCATAACAGTCTCTTCTGCACAACCTTTCCTCCTAATGGACATTGTAATGTTCGCTACTTTTCTGTAAATGATGGTTCAATTATGGTGTCATGCCATGAAAAGGAATTAGCAGTTCATTGTGTTCATTAATTTGTGTTTATTAACACCAGCCAGACTGGGGCTGAAGGAACCTGGTTTTGAGAGGAGATTCAGGATTCACCATGGCCCCCGGACCGCCCACTGAAAGCCCCAGGGAGCTTCAGTGGTACATTCAATACAGCGACCAGAGTGAGCATCATTTAATGTAATGGAAATATTGTCATTGCAATAGAACGTGGTCATCAGATGGGCAGCTCAAGCTGTGCAGACAAATGCAGAGCTGGCCTCGTGTGGCAGGAGGTGATAATCTTGTGAGCCGTGGTCTAGTCTGGTGGACGCTCCTCCGTGCAAACCCAGTAGCTGTGTGATCTGAGAGGTGCTTCTGGTTCTGTTTCATTAGGAAGAATTCTCCGTGCTGGCACACGGACCCCGCCCCTCCCCCAGGAGTCCAGGATCCCTGTGGCTGCCAGGTAAGTTTCTGTAGAGATTTTGATTTTTTTAAAACATCTGAACCTCGAGTGACAAAAATGAGTTTATCCCATCTGAAAAACCTGCGTTGTTAACTGAAGTGACCTCTGTGACTTTTAGGGTCACTTGATGAGCTGCTTCTTGGGAAGGGTTCAGGACACAACACGAATGTCCCATGGATCCCACGGTGGCCCTCCTGCCCACCCTCTCCTGATCGGCATCGTAACAGCCCAGGGGCATTTATGAAGCAAATGAATCTTCCTCGATTGATGACGAGGAAGGTACAATTGCCCCTTTAGGGAGAAATGTCCCAGAATTTCAAGGCAGGATGACCTCAAGGCTCTTCTTATATTTTTATCTGAGTTCTGAGATCTAGGTAACAAGGCTAGATGTTACTCAGCTCTGTCAGCTCTGACTAATACAAAAACATACGGAGATGTTGTAAATTGGTTCACTTGTGCCGCTGGACTCACAGACAGAGCAAACAAACTTATGGTTACCAAACGGGAAAGGGAGAGATAAATTAAGAGTTTGGGATTACTAATATTCTATACGAAGTAGATAAACAGCAAGGACCTACTGTACAACACAGGGAACTATATTCAATACCTTGTAATAACAAAATGGAAAAGAATCTGAAAAAGAATGTGTATTTATATGTATATCTGAATCACTATGCTGTACACCAGAAACTAAACAGCATTGTAAATTGACTATAATTTAAAAAAAATACAGAAATAATGTATTCCACTGTTAAAGTGAGAGCCATCTGTTCTGCAAAGGAGAATGAATTGAAATTTATATGGAAAATTGACTGGAACTCAACTCAAAGGAAACCTCAGAAGGTAATTAATAAAAGGCGTGGGTCTCTTAGCCACGGTCACCAAGCTGATGTGGCAGTCCTGATTTACAGAGACAAAAGGAAAAGCCAAAATCTTGGTTTAAGTTGATTGAGGCTCTGTCAAGAAAGCAGTCACGTAAACGAACATGTCACCAGAGCCTTGTCTGTTTAGTGGCCCATGGGGTACATTCCTCCTATGAGTGCAGTGACCTTGGAAAGTCTCCTTTTTGGTGGGCCTGGTCTGCATTCTCCTCTTAGACCAAGTGTCCGGGGGTAAGTGAGGGCAGAGCCCACGGTGGACACCCGAGGTGGTGACCGCCAGAGAGAATTAGTGAGGCTCTACATGTTAGCCTTGTGGCCTCAGCCGTCAAACACTCAGACCTATATTTGGTGCTTCTTCCCAGTGACCAGATGTTTCCTGCTCACCCTTTTTTTTTTTGACACAGTGATTTCTTTCTTCTTTGTCTGCTTTATTCCATTAACTCATAAACTGTCTGATTTTTCCCTCCAAGCTCTTACTTTGTGGCTTTGATTTAATCATTTCATTACACTGGTACCTTTTATTACAAGCTACCTAAAATTGATGGGAATTCCATGGAGTGTCAACAGCAGAGGAATAAATGAACACATATCAGAATGGTCGATGCTGGCGTTCCTAAATTTTACGCCAACTTACATGACCCATAAGAGTTCTGTCATCTGTGTGTGAGAGGAAAAATTTTCCCATGAAAAATTCCGTAGCCAAGTAAATTGCAGAAAAAGCCAGAGAGAGCCCTGTTTAACAGGTGTTTTTGTTACAGCTCTTCCATGATGCATCCTCTGGTGTGCGTGCTTGGGTCACAGTGGGGCAGAGAAGACATAGAATTCCGGGCAAATTACATGACTAAAGAGACCCTTTGGGGGCACCTGTGTACTTGGGCACGTGCTTTGAGAAAAGCTGGTCCACACGTGGGGAGTCCGGCTATCTCAGGGGACAGAGAGTCGAGGTGGAATTCGCAGATGTCCAGACGCTGCTCTGCAAGGTTGGCCCAAAGGAGATGCAGGCAGAGGGGTGTGGGAGGAAGGCTCCCACCCAAGGCTGGTTCTCTGGTTCACTGTTTTTTTTTTTGCCAGATGGTGAAATATTTCCTTCTCTTTAAACTGATAGGTGCCATGCAAAAGTCCCAGGTCTGCAGGAATATATCCATGTACGTGTATTGGTATTAAATACCCCGTGGCTCTCCAGCCTCCAACAATGGTCCAAGGTTAGTCTCCTTCCGAGAAAGGAGACTTTACTTTGAACAGAGATGCCTTTGAGAGCCACGAGAGGAAGCTGGCTTTAGGCACTGAGGGAAGAAACACATTCCTTTGAGCTTCCTTGCTTACCTTCCGACTCTCTTCTGGTTCACCGCATGCAGCACCACCCCAGTGAAAACAGGTTTTTCCCTTTTCAGTCAGTCCTTCCAAATCGGCTCAAACTTGCACACAGGAAAGGATTTGAAGTTTCCTGAATAGAACTGATGGCAAAGGGCACAGTGGAATTCTGGTGTAATTCTGAAATATAGCTGACTCTTAAAAGAGATTTGAGAAACCAGGACATATTTGAGAAAGCCCAGAGATAATCCATTAAAAAAGTGAAAGCCAGGAAAAGTCACATTTACTTTACTGTCAGCAAACCCGCGTGGGGGTTATAAACAAGTCTCAGCTCTATGTCTTTGGAAACAATTCCAGAAGTGTCCGAATGGAAGTGTCCAGGCGCCCTACCTGGCCAACCGCCTGGGCCACAGGCTGCTGAATCTCTCGGCCTTGCGCCTGGAGGAGTATTTGCTGGCACCGGCTGAGAAACCCAGGTGAGTTCAGAACAGTCCCAGGTCTTTCCCGCTTCTTCACATTACTGGGGAAGTCCTGTTGTTTCAGATGCTGATGTTCTTAAAAACCCTAAAGTCTAATAACCTTGATGCTCATAAAAATTCCAAAGAAATGGTGCAGGTCTTCATAAGATTCTCACCACTGACTTTCACTCATTCCACATCTCTGGGATGAAGGGACGGACGGATGGATGAGTTAAGTTGAGGCAGGTGGGAACGTGTCCTTATGCCTTTGCCCCAGTGTCTGCTGAGCGCAGGGCCACTCTATGGTGGACATTTGGTCACCAGTCTCCCCTTATACAGAGACCAGGAGACACAGTTAAATATGGGCTGTTCTTTCCAATACCCAGTATTTTTTGAAGCTTAATGAGCGCCAGGCACTACACAGCCCGTGGGATCTGGAGACAAAGGATGCCATCCCCACCCACGGAAAAACTCACAGAGCTGCACGAAAGATAAAGTAGCAAAAAGACAATTAAAACCCACTGTAGTGATTGACACAGTAAATGGAAATGTAGGGTATTGTGAGAACCCCAAAGAGAAGGAAATTTACCCCAACTGAAGTGCTCTGGGGTGCCTTCCTGAATGGGGCAATGAATAACAAGTTGATTTGGAAAGCCAGGAAACTGAGAAGATGGGGGGCTAATGTTCTGGAGAACCATCTTCCCCAAGTCAGAACCCAGGCTCCTTTTATACTAAAAAGGGGCGGGGGTGTGGTTGGCTGGTGCAAACTTCTTGGTGTTGAAATCCTTTGTTCTTGCAGCTGCGGATGTGGGTCAGTTCATGGTGCCCCTGCAAACCTCCAGCAAAACAAATGTTACTTTCTATTCTGCAACTTTTTATCCCTCTTAACACTGGGAAAGTGTTCTATCCTTAAAGGTCAGAGCCTTGAGGATGGGCTCTCCAGTCTGTTTCAGGCTCTAGGCAACATTCTTTAACAAAAGGTGCAGAACCAGCATGACTCAGCACAGGAAACAGAGCCCAGGGTTAGAGCCAAAGGAACATATCTGATACAGAGTCAGATTTGTTATGCCCTGCTGCACTAACACAACATTGTAAATCAGCCGTACTTCAATACAAAAAAAAAAAAAAAAAAAGATACAGGAAGACAAAACAATTTCAAACAGGGTAACTCAGAAGAGCATGAGACACTGAGTGATTCAGGGAGTCCATCGGTAAGAGGAATGACCAGGAATTAAATTACCCACCATGCAGGTGATCACACCGGGCCCTGTACGTGGTGTATATTTCCTAACAAGATGCTATTTTCTGAGCAGCTCATATTCGAATGTGGCAGGCTTTATCCAACGCTTCTAAATAAGCAGTGCCATCCTTGGATGCATGCCTTGCAAGCCAGGCCCTTCCTTCTGCAGGCTGAGCCCCTGTGTGGCCACGTCGGAACCCAGAAAGTCAGCTGGCTGCCATACTAAGGCCAATATACCCAATGCAACAGGTGACAGGTGATGGCTGCCCTCCATGATTCAAGCACTAACACCATGTTCGCTGTTTCTAGGCTTGGAGGCTGGTCTTTTGGAGTGAGCAGCCCCGATCAAGATGCAAATTCAAATATATCGAAACCAAAAACTCTGGCAAAGGTAACGGTTTTTCTCTCTTTTCTTTTTTTCCTGTTTTAGTAAGCTTTCAGGGGAACCTGTGTTTTGCAAATGCATTTGAGGGTACAGGAGGAGTCACACCCAGTCCCAGAGTCTGTCACTGTGAAATAAAGCCAGTTGTCCATAAACACTGCCTTGAAAGAGGAAATGGAGTGTTTTCCTTCAGGATGTCTCGAAATAGATAAAATAGGTCACTGTTCTTTGTTGAGACTGGAATTCACCGAATAGGTTTAAGCAAATGAGAAAATCGTCTATTTTTTAAGACACTGACCATCAAGATGAGAGGGAGCGGGGCTGGTTTCCCTGGAGATCTTCCATATAGACGTTTAAATTCCTCGTCCTCCCGAGCGCTGGATGGACCCAGAGCTGAAGCCAGGACCGTAGTGATCACACAGGGACTCAGATGTTCCAGCCCTGCTGGACTATCCCTAGTAATTAGGAAGGGACGGGAGGAAATGAGGACTGGGATAGAGGAAAGACGCCTTTATCCACCAGTCGGAGCTAGGAGGTGGTGAATCATGACAGGTTTTTCTAATGGAAGAAGTCAGTGCCAGCTTAAGGTGGGGAAAGAACCAAAGTGTTCGGTCTCCGCGATTGGGGGAATAGCCTGGGGTTGGTCCTGCTGGAGAGAGAAATTGGGGAACAGTAGATCATGGGAGTGATGTCTCTCCTTGCAAACCTGTCATGGAACTAATGACACAAGGTCAGACAGAGTGAGACCAGGAAGGCGGGCACCCGTCCTGCTTCATGGTGGGGACTTCCATGGTTCCCCGGGGCCTTCTGTGGTTCCTGGGGACTTCTGTGGGTCCCAGGAGCTTCTGTGGCTCCTGGGGACTTCCGTGGTTCCCGGTGGCTTCCGTGGCTCCTGGGGACGCAGAAGTGCTTGTCAGGATATGTGTTTGTTCAGATTGGAGTTTCACTCAGTGGAATAAAGTTTCCTTGCAAGGGTTTTTCACAGCATAACCCTCGATGAAAATGCTGACATTCATACTTCACGGTGGACTCCCTGAAGGAAGTTTTAACAGTCGTATTTCACAAAGTCACGCCTGATGAAAAATACAAGTCAGTGTGTAGGCTGTTCAGAAACCCCTCCTGCAGCTCAGGTTGGTTCAGACCTGTCTCCCCTGGCCTGCAGCCCCCATGAGAAGACACACACAGCTCAGTATGAGAATATCAAGACTGTTGGAAAAATAACCTATTGTGCACTTGCCGGTTTTTTGAGCACATGGCGTGGCTGTTATTAACACGGACTTAGTTTGTAGAAGGAATCTGTTCATTTCGTCCAAGGACATTTTGCCTTTTTCATCTCTGCACATCCCAGGCCTTCTGACTGACGGCGGGCCGTCGTGTCTTCCTTCGCTTTCAGGGACCCAGGGCACGGTCCCCATGGCGCACGTGGTTCGCGTGTATCCCTGACACCTGCTCCTATCCATCTCTGCTTGTCTTCCATGTTGACATGTTTGAGTTGTGACTTCCGCAGGTTTTGATGTTGGACGTGTGCTTCGCTGGCCGTGGAGGCGACGTGCATCCAGCCCTTTGGGGAGGGGGCTTCTCAGGGAGCCGAGAAGTCACAACACCCACGTCGGGCTGCAAAGGGCATCGGTTGTCAGAAATTCCTCTAACCTTCCAGCCATTAACCACCAGCCTTTCACGTTGGCCTTTGCAGTGCATTCACAGAGTGTGCGATTTTCATAGTTAATTTTTTTAAGGAGAAAAAGGGAAATTGGCACAGGAGTGGGCTGGTGATTAATAAATCCACGATGTTGTAGACTGTCGCTTGTGGAAACTTTACGGGCGATTTCGTTCACATCTGGAGCATCTTGCTTGTTTAATCAAAATGCTCTCTAGAATATGTACACTTCACTTATAAAGACCAAACATTTCCCTCCTGGTGTTTGGCATTCCTTCTGTTCCCAGACAGAATTTTATGCATTTGAATAGCCTTCAAGTAGTTTTTTTTTTTTTTCTGTCTTTTTTTCTTACTGCTACATAGTTGCTTTTCTGAGGAACTGTTGTTACTCAGGATTCCTGACATGAAAGGTCTGTTTTGTGGAGCCACAATATGCTCCTGAAAGGAGATTAACTTCCTCCCTCAGTGACTGCGTTTTGCTGCCTTCTGACTTCTGGGCTGGCAGGGAAGGAAACCCCAGAATTTATTTCCAGAGCTTTTAGAAAGACATTCTGGGGAGAGAAGAAAAGGAAAAAAGGAAAAGAGAAAAAGCTCTTCCTTGGAACTCTTCTCAATCTTAAATGTTGACATAAAGAGCACCCTCATCCTGGGGGCGGGCGGTGTAGCTCGCTGGTGGAGCACGTGCTCGGCGTGAACAAGCCAGGTCCTGGCAATCCCCGGCAACTCCATGAAAAATTAAAAAAAGATCATTCCAAAGTATATATTGTTCACTGAATGTGTAGCAAATTTCTCCCAAGTCAAGGCCAGTCTACAGAAGAACTGAAATGACATTCAGACGGCCCCTTGAGCCTCCGAGTCAATCGGCCGTTTCCCAAATGGTGCAGACAGCCACCTCCGTCAGGACCACCCGCCTCTGGCCTTCATTCAGCTGGCGAATCTGTAGGCTGGGGTCCCCGGGGGCCGTGCCAACCTCCCTACCCCAGTGTCGGGGGGGCGTGCTCCCCAGCTCAACCCCCATCCCAGTCCCCAGAGTGTCCCCACTGCCGCGTTCTCAGTGGCCCTCGGTCTGCTTTCTGCCTGGCGCTTCTTCCGTCATCCTCAATGGCCACAGGGGAAGATGCTCCTGGAAGTAGCCCACGTGAGCGGCCTCTCAGCCCGCCTCCTGCCCGTGGAGAGCCGGCCTCCCAGAGCCTGGCTGGTCCAGCTTGGCCGCGCCCTGAGATGAACCTCCCTGGGGGCTCTCCGGGTTCGTTTCCTTCCTTCCTTCCTCCTTCCTTTTTTTTTTGGAGGGGGAAGGAGGTAATTTTGTTTTCCATTTATTAATTTTTTCTTGTTTTTTATCGAAGTGTAGTCAGTGGACAATGTTAGTTTCAAGCATACAGCAAAACAATTCAGTTATACAGATACATACACTTTTTTTTCAGATTCTTTTCCATTACAGCTTTCTACAAGAAATGGAATATAGTTCCCTGTGCTGTACAGTAGGTCCTTGTTGCTTATCTGTTTTATGTGTAGTCCTGTGTGTCTGTTAATCCCAGACTCTTTGTGATTATTTCTTTCTTTTTCAGTGGAGGTGCTGGGGATTGAACCTGGGGCCACGTGCGTGCTGAGTACATGCTCCACCGCTGAGCTGCACCCTCCCCCACGCTGGGTTTTCTGTTTATCTAACTGGGGTCCTTCAGCCGCACTCACGATTCTTGTCAGGATGTGCTGCACCCTCTAAAAGTAATTGTGGGCATTTTGAGAATGTCACGTTCTCCAGGTGACACCACTTAAGTCCCTAGAAGCCCTCATGCCCCCCGACAGGGTCGCTTAGCACTATCCTTCCTTCAGCAGCCTTCACGGAGCTTCTCACTGCCCAGCCGTGCCTTGTGACTTGGCGTCTGTTCTGAGGCGTCCCTGCCGACATCTGGGCCTGAGGTCTGTGTGCCTGGGTCAGGAGGTTCGCCGGCTGCTGGCCTCGGCGGGGCTGGCGGCGGGGGACCCACTTCTGCTTCTGTGTCTGCATGTTGCCATGGCGACGGCAGAGGCACCCGAGGGGCTGCCGGGATGTACCAGCGCCTTCCAGACCTCTGCCGGTGTCACACCCCGCCAGCCAAAACAAGCCACGTGGCTGAGCCCAGGCTCAGGGTCGGGGTACGGTGGGGGGGCTTCAAAGTCAGACAGCAGAGGGTGAGGATGCCGGGAAGGCGAGGAAACGGGGCTGTAAACGCCACCCAGCACGGGAGGGCCCCCCGCCTCCACTCCATCACAGCTGCTCCCCTGCACGTCCATATTTTTGCACAGTGTCATTTTTAAGCTGAAAAAAAAAATCACCCCACTTTTTAAACAAAAATTAAAACCAAATGAAACAACGCAATGTTTGAAAACAGCCGATCTGGGGCAGAGACTGGCATTGCCTTTCAGATTTGTTTCCCTCCAGTTAAACAGTTCAAGGGATCCAAGATGTGGGGGGAGAGGAAGGTCGTGGCCGGTGGGACCAGGAGGTTCCAGTTTCCATCAGCAGTTTTTCTACTGTGTCAGCCCATCGAGCCGTCCCTTGACTTAAGCATATTCTCAAGTTCATCTCATTTCCAGGAATCTGCTGGTACTTGCGTCCAGCACTCCTGTAAGGGTGTGTGTGAGCCTGCAGGGAGTGGGGAGGCCCAGGGGCAGCACAGGTCGGGGTGAAGATCGCTGCGCTGGGTCCAGGAGGTGCCGACACCCTCCGGCCTGTGACCCGGCGGGCTTCTCCATCCAAGGAACCCAGGCTGTCCCCTACTTCGTAGGATCGTGTGTCTAGATGACAGCACACTTGTGTATTTGTGAATTCACACATGGGTCTTAACATTTTTCTTTGTTGATGACCTCAGGTCTCCTTGGGCACAGGCTAGGGCATTCCAGGAGGCCCCGGCTTCTGTGGTTAGCAGGGCTCGAGTGGCGTTTCTTCCTCCTTGGGGCTCAGAAAGTGACTGCTAATGATTCCTCTACGAACCTAAGAAAATATTTGAAAAAAGGAGGGCATGGCGATCGGGTATGAAAGAGAGATAATGGGTCTGCTTTCTGACTTGCTTAAGAAGTGGGCCATGTGAGAAAGAACTGGGGAACGTCATCTTGTGTGGACAAGGTGTTGTTGTGAACGATAGCATTTGGTACTCTGCTGTCCCCATGAACCCAGGAGCTGCCACACAGGACCCTGGTTCAAAGGAACTGGTCACCGTGTGATGAACTGGGAAGTCAGTGGGAATCACGGGGCTTGAGATCAGGTCCTCACTTTGTAGAAACTGTGAGAACGTGCCCAAGCAGTAACTTCCTAGGGGAGCAGCTCTCGTTCTGCAGAGAAGACCGTCTGTCACAAAAGAACATTTCCAGAGAAACAAACTCTCCAATCAAATGAATTCAGAGCAAAGTTTGCCAGTTGATTTATGATGCTCTTTTTTTTAAAATTGAAGTATGTATAGTCAGTTACAAAGTGTCAGTTACAATGTGTCGGTTGCAATATTGTCAGTTACAACATGTCAGTTACATGGTGTCAGTTACAATGTGCCGGTTACAACTTGTCAGTTACATGGTGTTGGTTACAACCTGTCAGTTACAACGTGTCAGTTACAATGTGTCCGTTACAACGTGTCAGTTGCTGGTGCACAGCGTCATGCTTCAGTCATGCATATACATATTCCTTGCAGATTCTTTTTCATTATAAATTACTACAAAATAGTGAATATAGTTCCCTGTACTCTACAGAAGAAATTTATTTTTTTATCAGTTTATTATGCTCTTAAAGACGCTCACCCACATTCCAAACTGAGTGTACTTTAGAAAAGTTTTCACTGAAATATCAATGGTTTGAAATATAGGTACGGATGGTTCAATTAGCACTTTTTATGCTTCTTAAGACCGCAGCTTTAATAACATTACCTGTCTCTCAATTTCTCCTCCTCTTTTGTCCCATCTCACGCTCCTTTACTCTCCTTGCTTGGCAAATGTTCAGTTCAATTTATTTTGCGAAATGATGTTCCGGATTCAGTTGTTAATTTGAAAGTAATCATTTTTTTCTTCTTCTTATCGTTTCCATGCTCTTAATTTGCAGGTCCAATTTCATTAGCCTGCTGACTGAGAAAGGAAAAAAGAAAGATGCGGGGCTCGCCTCCCTCTTTGGCTGTGAGAATAGAATTCTAGATCAGCAGTCGTGTTTGCTGTGCTGGGGGAAATGGGTCTATTTTTAGCTGTCCGTTGCGGGCTGGAGATAACTATGCAATTAGCAGGTGGGAATTTACTGCTGTCTGTCAGCCACACAGGGACGTTATTTGAGGCTGGGATTCAGGGGACGTGGAGGCCGACACGTCTTCCTTGTGTCCGAGGGTCACTGACGAGGGGACTCCAGACCGATGTCCCGAGGGCCATTATGTTCTCTTTCCTCTCTAGGTGTGGTATAATCAGAAGGGCTTCCATGCCCTCCCGTCCTATCTAAACCACCTGAACAACCTTATCCTGTGGAGGCTCCTACCCCCCACTGTGGACTCGAGACAGTACGGTAATGTGATTTTTTTTTATTATTCCTTATAATTCACTACTTTCAGAAGATGGTGTTGTAAACAGTGAAAGACACGGACTAAATTCTGAATAGATGTGGAGAGTAATGGGGAGGTTCCACCTGGCAGCCAGTCCATACAGAAATCCACCAACGTGGAGGCCCTTTTGTAAGGGGAGTGGGTGCTGGGTGCAATCAGGTGACCGATTGGAAGGTTGCTGCCTACAGTGTAGACATAACCCAGGCAAGGCTGGGATGAACCTGGGGCCAAAAAATGAAGTTACAACGTCCAGAGGGGAGAAAAGGTGGAGGTTTTGGGGGGACGGGGAAAGGAAAGGAAAAAAAAGAACTGACCACTAGAAGTTTAGAGAGAAGGCTTACAGGATTAAAATATAAATCTGAGCTTTGAGAATGAATGACTTAGTGTTCAACACTGATGACGCAGGAAATAATTCAGGAGAAATGGGCATCTTCCGAGGAAGGAGCAAAGGGAGGAAAGGTTGGAGTTGGAGTCACACATTAGATGCAAGTAAATATGCAGAAGACCAGAGAGAGAAGTCCAGCAGAGCAGTCGTGAGTAGGAACCACGCCGCCTTAAGCGCAACGAAGATGGTGGATTTCAGTGGGTCCTTGAGGCAGCCAGTCCTCCAACGATCAGACCGAGACGCGGAACGCAAGAAGGCCGTGGGCGGAAGGGTGGGGAGCAGGCAGAGAAGCGAAAAAACAACAGCACAGTTTCCCAGAATCGTTAGGAAGAAAGGTAAAACAGGAAGGAGCTCGTGGCCTCCGTGCAGCTGGCAAGATGGAAATGTCGAGAGACGGAGCTCAGCCCAGGAGGGGCGAGGTGCAGAGAGGTTGGTTGAGGGATTTAAGGCAGATACACTCTGCTTTGTGGAAGGTTAGCCACGGAGCACGTGAGAGGAGAAATCGTGTGCGTGTGTGTGTCTAAGATAAAGAGCAACAGTGTTGCCCAGACCTCAGGTGTCCGTCATTCGGGTCTTGCCTGCACTGTCTTCTGAGTTACCAAATTTTCCCGGTCCCATCATGTCCTGAAAGGGCGGAGCTGTTTGTTCGTTTGCTGAAAAGCTGTGTTGACTTGAAAAAAGCCATTTATTCCCCGTGATTGTTTTTCATTGCTTCTGTCTCTTTGTCGACCTTTCTTTCATTTTTCCCACGTTTCAAAGGAATTCGTAATGACACGTTGATTTTTTTTATGTTTGTGTTGCCTGTTGTCAGGTGGTTCTAGCATTCCGATTCATCTTGACGTCGACGTCCGTGTGTCATCTTTTCTCTTTCAAGCTGCGATTAGCTTAGTTCTAGCTGTGAAGGGCGTTCTGCGCTGAATCCTGGACACGCTGGTTGCCGTGTTGAGAGATGCCGAATCCTGCTACGTGTTCTTTTGCTGCTGCTCTGTTTCGTGTCCAGCGGGCCATCCTTGCTCTGAAGCACGGCACGAGCTGGGTAGATGTGCGTGTTTACCTTACATAACTGGGCCCGCTGACCCCGGCCTGGCTGAGTGGCGCCCTGCCCTTCACCACCTTGGCTAGAGGGTGGGGTTCGGCTCTGCCCCTGAGTGTTGCTGACACATATGTTGCAAAATGAGGTACCGACTGCCCTGTCTCATGGCTCCTGAGTCAGGGAAGTGCGTGCACCCCCACAGCCCCCCGACACTAGGGGACAGGCAATGTGGTAGCACCTTCCCCACCCTGCGTGGCCTCCTTCTGTCTCACGGGTGCCAGATGGGACGGAGGCTCAGACCCCTCTGAGCCATATGACAGGGTGGAGGCTGGTGGTGGAACCCGAGTGCTGACGGCCCGACGCCACGTGGCCACGTCCTGTCCCGTTACTGCCAGGTGGGCGTGGGGACTCAGCTCCTTGCTGGCCCCCTCCCGATGGGTGGGGGCTGTGGAGGGTGGGGTGGTGACGGTCGCTGCCTCTCTGGGCCTCGGTGAGTCTCACCGTGGCCAGGTGGAGGAGAAGGCAAGGCTTCCCTGCGGACCCCCGTGGGGAGACAGCCACCTGTCTGTCAGGTAGGGGGGAACATCAGCTTCCAGAGGGGAGCTGCTGAAACGGCAGAGGGTGTTTGGCTGGAGCCAAGAAGGCTGTCTTCCGTTGAGCCACCCTTTGCTGGGCCCTTTGGCTTTCTTGGAACTTCTTGTCTCTCCCTGTGGGCAGTTCCCATCTGGAGGCTTCTGCAGTCCGTGGCTGGGGTCTGTGGAAGCAGTAAGGAGACCAGGGAACTCACCAAAGTGTCCTTCCTCACGTCCCGAGGTCCCCAGGCAGCTGCTGCCTTCCTCCCGCCTGTCAGAATGTTCCTGTCCCTGCTGTTTTGTGACGTCCAGGGGCTTCGGTCCTGGCAGGACTGGAGCAACTCCACTTGGAGGAACCAGAGTTTGGTCTCTGACTTTTTAACCACTCAGAAGCCAGCAGGTCATGGAATCCTGCCTACAGAATATGACAAGAAAAATTCTGGACCTAGTGGAAGTATTGCTCATATAGTAAACAGGCCACAGAAACATCCTTGGGTGGGAAGTGGCTGAAAAAACATACTGTTAACATTCCCAGGGGAAGAAGGATGCCCAAAGGACAGGTGTTTGAGGGATTAATCAAAAGATCACAGACATAGTGACTCTGCAGAATGAATAAAATAACTTGGTGAATTTTGATTCTGGCGGAGCACATGGGTTATACAAATTTTGCACGAAGGAAGTGAAAAAAGTTAATTGATGGTCATGAATGACCCCATGAAAGGGAAGATACACAAGGTCAAATGTAATTCAATAATGATTATGTATATGTAGAGAAAACCCTGGAAATTTTGAAATAATGAACATCAAAATGCAAATAGAGATTACCTCTGGCTGGTTTTCCATTGGATTATAATTTATTTTCATTTTATTCTTTACCCTGCTCTTTATTTAAAACCTTTTTACAGTTGGCACCTACTAGTCAATAAATATAATAATTAATCTTAATATTGAGGAAAAAAACCCACCTTTTTCCCCTCCCCACCCACACTTCCCCCTCTGGTAACCGTAAGTTTGTTCTCTGTGTCTGTGAGTCTGTTTCTGTTCTGTGGATGAGTTCACGTGCGTCCTTTTGTTTTGGATTCCACACGTAAGGGGGGAATCTTTTTCTGGCTGACTTCACTTGCAGTGATGGTCACGGAGGTCTCGGTGAGACTGCGTTGGCTGGTGCTTGCTGGGGCGGGCAGAGCATCCTGTGTGGCGTCACGTGCGGTGGCCACGATGGCGTCCTTTGCGCTGACACGTGGGTGGCCGCCACCATCAGGACACCGGCGCACAAGGGCACGCAGAGCCACACAGCACAGCTCCACAGACCAAACCGGCCCAGCGGAGGGTTTGTTTTCTCTCTGTCTGGACTTGCTTTGATCTAGAGGCGAATTTCTGAGTATTGACCTGATTTCCATCAAACAACCCCCTTTGCACGTTGGTGTTTGGCCTCTCTGAGTCTGGTTCCCCGCAGTAATATATTCATTTTAGTTTAATTTTAAATACATCGCTGTGTTGTGGATAATACATCACTTATGCTGCAGAGATGCTTTCAAGGAGGAGACGGTAAAACGTGGTAGCGTGTTAGCACGGAGCCTGTCCTGTAGCATGTCCGGTGCATGTGGTTATTTCTGAGAGCAGCGGCCACAAAGTGCCAGCGCAGACGGGCGGAGCTTCACGACGGCGGTGCCGTTCGTGGGCAGGTGTGCCACCCACACCCGGGCACAGAGCATCTCCGGCGTGGCTTGGAGGTGGGCTGTGCGTAGACGGAGGCAGGGCACGCCTGCGGGCTCACTTTTCAATTTGTTTTTGCAGGAATAACGGTCTACAGCCACCCGTACGGAGGGGCCTTGCTGAACGAGGACAGGATGTGAGTGCAAGGATGCTACAGGGAGGGCGGCCCCAACATGGGCTGCTTACGGGTGACCCTCTTCTGCATTTGCCTGGAGTGGCGTTGGCTAATGTAGTTGGTGGAACAAGGCTTGGTCATCTCTTTGCAAAGTGGGAGGACGCTGACTTAAAGGAGGACGGGCCCTGACTGTGTTCACACAGATAATCTTATCACGCAGTTGTGTTTCCAAGTAGAATTTGTTCAAGGGGGCGATTTGCCGAAGCTCGAGGGATCCAGCAAGTTTTTCAGATTAGAAACTTTAAACACGGTGTTTACACAGGTAAACCTAGTGATGCCTCCCTGACAGTTTCTCATGCGAGCCCATCCTCGTGGTCCAGATGGGGATGCGGGTGGTGATGGGGACGCAGGTGGTGATGGGGCCAGTGCCCTTTATGTTCAGAATGAAGTGACAGTTCTCACTGTCTTAGAAACCGTAACCCTCCTCCTGTCCCTCCTTTTCCCCTCCTCCCTTCCTCTATCCCACGATTGACAAACTTTTAGTTAAAAGTTGATAATAAATAAAATTATTATGTATGTACCTCCTATGACCGTCCATGATGAGTCTGGGGACTCTGGTCTGGTTACTGGGTGACCTCCCTCACATCCTGGACTCAGCCAAGAGCTCACCCTGTGCTTGTCCTCGTGGTCATGGGTGGACATTCAGGGTTCTAGTTGGAGCCAGTCTCTGATCCCAGAATTCTAGGTGTGGGGTCGCTGACATCGGTTAAAAGCAAGACCTGGTGGAAAAGGAAGGTGTGGATGGTTTGTGCTCAGCCGTTTCAACATCTCCTGTCTGGAAGAAGTCAGCCTGTTCCTAAGAAAGAGGCAGTGATTTTTTTTTTAAATTGAAGTGTAGTCAGTTACCGTGTGTCAGTTTGTGGTGCACAGTGGCACGTCCCAGTCATGGAGATATACACATATATTTGTTTTCATATGCTTTTTCATTATAGGTTATTGCAAGATATTGAATACAGTTCCCTGTGCTGCGCAGTAGGACCATGTTGTTTATCTACATTATATACAGTAGTGTGTGTCTGCAAATCTCAAACTCCCAATTTATCCCTTCCCATCTCCTTTCCCCCCTGGTAACCATAAGTTTCTTCACTATGTCTGTGGAGGCAGTGAGTGACCAGAGGCGTTAGTTGTGCTCCAATTAACAAATGACCCAGGTGACTGGATAAAGAAGCTGTGGTCTGTTTATACAATGGAATACTACTCAGCCATAAAAAAGAATGAAATAATGCCATGTGCAGCAATGTAGATGGACCTGGAGATTGTCATTCTAAGTGAAGTGAGTCAGAAAAGAGAAAGAAAAATATCATATGATATCACTCATATGTGGAAAAAATGACACTAAGAAATCTATAAAACAGAGACAGAGTCACTGACATAGAAAACAAACTTATGGTTACCAAAGGGGAGAGGGTGGAGGGGTAAATTAGGAGTTTGAGATTTGCAGATACAAACCACTAGATATAAAATAGATAAACAAGCTTCTGTAGAGCACAGGGAACTGCATTCAGTATCTTGTAATAACCTACAGTGAAAAAGAATCTGAAAAGGAATCTATGTATGTACAAGTGTGACTGAATCATGATGCTGGGCACCAGAAACAGACACAATGTTATAAATCAATTGTACGTCAGTAAAAAAAAAAAAAAAAAGACCCAGGAAGTATACAGTGTACATTTTTGCAAAAACAGCTGGACCTATTATGGAATATTTTTGGTATTTCGAGGGACGAGATTCAGGGGTTGCTGACGCCAGCCCTCCCTCCTGTGGGAGCTGCTCTCTCGAGGGAGGTGGTCCCAACACGGGTGGGGCCACGGCTCACGGTGGAGGCCCCTCTGCAGATGACTTTCGTGGTAACCGGGACACAGACTCTGGTCAAGACTACACTCCAGACAGGCAGACTGGGACCTGTCCTCCCCCATCCCTCCTCGGTACTTCTGCCAGAAGCTGGGACCCGTAGCCCCTGCCTCAGAGCATCACTGGGGAGATTAAATGCGAGATTCCACACTCTTAGCCAATACGGTGGCTGGTCCTGTGGACTCTTTATTTATTAATTTTTTTGAGAGAATACATTTACTTTCTACCACATTGGCCGAGCTCGCTAAGCCATTAGAAAAAGCAGCGAGGAAGTCTGCGTTTTTAACCTCACTTTCTTACACTGAAATAAAATCCAGATGGAACATATACTGAAAGGCAGAGCATTAAGGTGATGGAAGAACAAAGTCTGACTGTCGTCGTAACTTCGGCAAAGTGCAAGTTTTCTCAGCCCACTGCAAAGCCTTCAGTAAAACTATATATATGTAGTATAATTTATATACATACATCTAAAAATGGAAATTAATTCTGGGTCAAAAACACACGTTGAGAAAGTGAAGGGAGACACAAAAGAATTTCCAGCACGCCTGACCACAGCTGATTTTACTGACAGTATGAAACCTTCTTATAAGTCAGTAGAGAAAGAATGCTTGATTTTTTTTTTTACTTTTTTTAATTGAATGAAGGCGTCTTAATGTTCTGCAGTGCTTTGCAACTTTCAGAAGTCTGATTTCCGATCACCCCATAATAACCCAATTTCCCCCACCTCCACCTTGCCCCTCGGCGCTCCCCGCTCCCCACTGGTGACCGCCAAGGGCTTAGTCACTGGTGTTCCCTGCCGTCCTGTTCTGCCCTCGCGGGTGTTAGGGACGGGAGAGCCCCGAGCCCCCGCCTGACGTCTGACGGCCGCTCTGCTCCGCCCGCAGCCTGGAGAGCATCCGCCAGTGCGGCGTGGCCCTCTGCATCGTGCTGGGCTTCTCCATCCTCACCGCCTCCATCAGCGGCGCCGTGGTGCGGGACCGGGTGACCGGAGCCAAGAGGCTGCAGCACCTCAGCGGCCTGGGCTGCAGGACGTACTGGGTCACTAACTTCGCGTGTGACATGGTAGGACTGGGGTGACGGCGTGACGGTCCCCGCACGTGCTTCCTCCGCACCTCCGATCTGCACGTGCGTGCATGCGTGTGTGTGTGTGTGTGTGTGTGTGTCTGGCCAATTCAGGTGAAGTCACCTTCACCTGTCACCGCCGGTCATTAAGGATGGCCCCCGAAGAGGGAGGGCTGACAGGGCACACGTGGAGACCTGGGAAGGCAGGGAGCTGTGCAGAAGTGCAAGTCTCTTACTGGGAAGGTGAGAAAACAGTCACCGTCAACCTGCTCTCTTCAAGGGGGTAGAAGATGGGATGATAAAAGTCATTAGCAATGGTCTTCGTCCTGAAACCACGTCCTGTGTGGCCGGAGCCCTGCTCCCTGGCACGGGCAGCAGCCTGAGCACAAGCTGCGTGGCCCCGGGTCCCCCCCGGGCCGCCTAAGCACGACTCATCCTGTGTCTTTGTCTTGCTAGAGGAGAGGGAGCTGGTGGGTGAGCCCCCCCCCCGGACCACGGCCGTGGTTTGTCACCTGCTGGGGACACTGCGTGGTGAGGCCAGCGGGGAGGGGCAGCAGATGGTGGAGTCTGCCCTGGGCGCTAAGTGCGGGAAGAAGCCGATCTTCCCAGGACGACGTCCGGGCTCCCACGTCTTCTCCAGAGATGAGGGTGGGCGCTGTATCGGTCAGCTCAGGCTGCTGTAAAAAATGCACCCGTGGAGGGTCTCAGACAACAGAAATTTATCCTGCCCCTGTTGCAGAGGTTGAAGTCCAAGATGCAGGGGTCCGCAGGGTTGGTGACACTCTTGCAGCCTCTCTCCTGGGCGTGTGGACGGCCATCTGTCCCCCCACCCCCGCCCCGCATCCTCACATGGTCGTCCCTCCATGCTGTGTCCTCATCTCCTCTTGTAAGGACACAAGTCCTAGGGGATCACAGCCTGTCCTAAAGCCCCCCTTTGATATGAGTTTTGAAGGGGACCCAGTTCAGCCCCCCGCGGGGACCCTCCCGGCCTTGCTTCACTGCCACCCAACTTGTGACGCACCAGCCAGGGTGCAGGCTCGGGCCGGGAGGGGCTGGCGGAGCGCCCGGCGGGTGTGACGCCCCCCCCCCCCATCCCTTTGTGTTTCCGCAGCTCTTTTACTTGATTTCCGTCTGCCTGTGTGTGGCCGTCGTGGTCGCCTTCCAGTTAACGGCGTTTACTTTCCGCCAGAACCTGGCGGCCATGGCCCTGCTGCTGGCGCTGTTCGGGTACGTGATGGGAGACTCTGCGGCGGAACTGCGGGGTGTTTTCGGGGAGAGGAGAGCCCCGCGGTGGCTTTGCACCTGCTGTGGCTCCGTCACCTTCTCTCTGATCAGGGGCGCCCAGCAAACAAGCCGGAGCCGGGATGGGGAGCGGGGATGGGGGACGGGGTGGAGACGGCACCGCCGTGGGTCCCGTTACCCTCGCTCTGATGTGAGTCTGGGGCTCAGGCGCCTCATCCCGTGGGCTCCGAGACTCTGCCCCTGGAGATTCTCTCGTGAAGCTCGGGGCCTGTGGACTTTTTCCCACCTCTCCTCTGACATTAGTCAGAATCCTGTTCCGTTTTTGGGAAATTCATGCCGTGTGCAGGTGGGGCCAGTTTCAAAGGGAACAGAACCCTGTAAATTGCAGAATAATTGTGAACAGGGTGCCAATCTCCAACACTAAATCACTAAAATGGTATTCTGTTACTTTTGAATAAAAGAATGGGGGTTGTTTGAAGCTTCCATAGGTTTCACTAAAAAAATTAATTATGCTCTTTAAGCCAATTTAACTTCTTTCTTTAAAAAAAAAAAAGACAGGAGGACTGGGGCTGCCAAAATGTTTATTTGAACCAAGTGTTTGAAAGGTGACTGATGAACTTGTAGTACAGAGACACTCACCTCCGTCTTAAATGCTCCAAAATCGTTTTAATGCCTCAGTTACGGGGCGGACGTCTGTTGACAAGAGTTTCTGAAACATTATATGATTTTATACATCATATTCCAGAGACATCGTATCTTCTGATACAAGAGGGTGTATCTTTCAACCCAGGGACGAGTGCCATAGATTCCGTATAGGAAAGGACCTGGACTAAAATAAAGAACGCGGTGCGGCGTGGTGCCCACGCAGAGGGGGCTTTCTGGTTCTACCCCCCCCCCTTTTTAACATCTTTTTACGTAGACCTCTGCACTCTTGGTAGCTTTTCATTCTCACTCTCACAAACGGGTATTTCTCCTGCTTTATGGAGGGGAATCAGAGCAAAGGAGTGAGACAGGTTTGCCCCTTGCAGGGGGACGGCGGGGAGGCGGGCTGACTCCACCCCGCCCGGGCTTGGCCCTGTTAGATTACGGCGTCTTCAGAAGCCCCCCAAATGTGCTCTGTCTTCAGAAAATCCTGCAGGATTTATTGAGTAAAATGTGCTGCTTTCTGCTCACGGAGGGAGGCAAGATAACCAGGTGAACAAATGCTTTTTGTTTGGGGAAGAGGAAGGTGATTTCTCACTGTGTTTTCAGGTACGCGACGCTCCCGTGGATGTACCTGATCTCCAGAATCTTCTCCAGTTCCGACGTTGCTTTCATCTGCTATGTGTCCCTGAACTTCGTCTTTGGCCTCTGCACCTTGCTGATGACCGTCATGCCCCGGCTGCTGGCCATCACCTCCAAAGCCCAGGTCAGCGAGTTTCAGCACTGCCGCCTCCCCCAGGGCGCGGGGGCGGGGGAGCGGGGAGAGCGCCGACCCACGCCCAGTCTGTACTTTCCAGCCGGGGTTAAATGGAACGTGCTGGTATCCACCGCCTTCAACCTCCAGAAAGAGAAATTGGCTCCAGGTAGCAGAAGCGTCTGTGTCGCTGTCAGGGCCTCCCCCAGGCTGGTGACCTCGGGCGGAGCACGAGCAGGTGATGCTGCTCCCTCCGTGAGTGAGGCCAGACCCAGGGGCGTGCTCGCGGCTGCGTCCGTGGCTGCGTCCCCGCTGTGCGTGGGTCCCTGATTGACGGTTGGAGGGCGGATGTGGGTGAGAAGTGTGTCCCGGTGGGGTGTCCCGGGAGAGGGGGCAGACCGTCCTCTCCCTGGATGCCCCAGGGTCACAGGTCCTTGGGATCAGGTGCTTCAGGGTGGGACTGGCCACTTTTGGGTGACTCTGCCCTTTCCCCCCTGACCCCTGGGACATATTTGGATTTGCTGCTTTCAAAATGTTGGAGCAAAGGGCTGCCCTTAGAATTGTCTCCTGGTGAAGGTGCGTGTCTCCTGGTGAGCTGGACGCCCTCCTCGGAGAACCCTCTCTCCAGCAGGCCACGGGCATCCCAGGCCAGTCTGGGGGTCATCCCAGCGGAATCCACTTCTGCTGACGCGTCCTTCTTATCCCCCCCAGGCTCCTGCCGCCCGTCTCCCCTGGGAGGCCTGCCGGGGTCGTGTCTGCTTCAGCTCACCTTCTGTCTTCCGTCTTCCGCAGCCTCCCCAGTGCTGCCTGCGGTGTGGACTCAGAGTGCGCCCTCTCCTCTGCCCGTATGTCGGTTCCTCTCCTACCTTCTGCTCTTGGCTCCGACCACACGGTCCTCTCCTGACTCCCTGCTGCCCGGACCCCACTTCCTCATGTTACTGAACCAAACTTGGGTCCGCTGGCCGGCGAGCAGTGAGGCCAGTCTGCTGACCCCTGGTGGTGAGGGAGGGGAGTGCAGCGTGTGCTGCAGGTGCCCAGCAAGGAGTCCAGGCAGCCAGGGCTCAAAAGACCTGAACTGCCCGGAGGCTTTCGGGGAACTTGTCTTTTCAAGACAGGTCGAGGGAGGGAGCCGTGGGGGGCGTGATCAGCTCATGGACAGTCTTCTGACTGGCGGGTGATGAGGTCATTGGGAGTCACCGCCATCAACCTTCTGGCTCCGGCTGGTCTGGGGTCCGCGTGCTTGTGGGCAGCATTCAGTTGACTTCTGCCACCTGGTGGGGGTTCAGTGTCTGCAAAACAGCTCAAAGGACATGACTCGGAATATTATCTACAGCCCTGGAGGAGAAGCTGAAAGGTCCTGGGCTTTGGTTAGTGGCTGAACTATTATTATTTTGTCTTGCTTGACTGTTTCCCTCCCATTCTGCACTTTCTCACTTCTCTGGTTAAATGTGGAACTCGGGGGAGGCCTAGGAGGCTGATGCTTTTCCGCAGACAAGAGGCAGGTGGGGGACGTGGAGGGGGGTCTGTTCCAGGAAGGCCCCGTGGGGTCCTCTGTGGTCCTGGTGGGTGATTGACTCACAGGCTGAGAAAATAGCGTGGGGAACGCCCAGCCCTCCCAGTTCTGGAGGATGTGCTGCTGGTCGTGTCTCAGAGGGGTCCGGGGCTGAGGCCTGCATAAGTAGGGTGGGCTCGCTTCCTGATGCCCGGACTTGCCAAGACTTGGTAGGCTGTCCGCTGATGGCGCCTGTTAATTTTTGTGGTTATGCCTCATGTTTGCACAGAAGCAGTGAGTTATGTAAATGTGTGCTATGCATTCCGTAAAAGAAACAATTTATTTTGGGGATTTTTATAGGTCTGCCACTGACACTAATCTAGTAATGTGTCTAGACTTTAAATAGAAAACCAGCAGAACCATCAGTTGGTTTTAGCATGAGGAGAATGTTGAAGGAAGTTAGCAGAGACAGAACACAATTTTCCTCATCCCCAGCAGGTCCCTAATGTCACGGATTGGGCAGAGCTGAAGCAGCTGGCCTCACCATTGATGGTGACATGAGTGAGAAATCAGTGCTTGGTGTAGTAACGAGCACTGAGATTTGGGGGATGTTTGTTACGTGGCAAAGCTAACTCATACATCATTAAACTGAAACCAGCTGCTGTCTTAACAACAAAAAATTCATGGATGTCAGTCATGAACTAAGATGGGGAGGAAGCCAGACTCAAGGTAGATGAAACCTGTGGTGAGAAACTTGCAGCAGGATCTGCTCCAGGGGTCAGGATCCCAGACAGAAAAGGAGAGGTGAGACCTTCCAGACCCAAAGAGGATCTAGCCAGGAATCTTTGCGTGGTGAGATTTTAACACTTAGGTCGGTGGGAGGTGGTGTTCCCTTCCGTTGTAAACAGAGTTGCTCACTTGGAGGGAAAATCAGCGCGTTAATAGGGTGTTTGCAAAAAAAACCAAAAGGGTCAAACTCGATTGTTAACAGATAATAAAAGGCATCTGATTGCTGTTCCTCAGGCCTTTCTTTTCCTTTGCTTTTTATTTTGGTGGTGTTTGCTTTAAAAACTCAACGTTACAAATGGGTGACTTCAAATATTCATTTGCAAGTTAATGGAGCAATTGATATATTTTAATGGCATCCATAGGAGAAACCAAGAAAGGTGACTGGCGTCTCAGAGCAGTGCCCAAAGCCAGTGCAACTGGTGTTGACCACTGTGTACACAAACTAGCATGTTAATCAGAGCATTTTAGTTTTTCCCAAGTCACAATTCGTAAGCCGATGTTCATAGGAAATGCATTTTGGGGTCTGACTCAAGGGCTGGGGTTTCTGTCTCTCCCACTGGTGAGGCTTCCCTTTAAGAGGAGAGCGAAGCTCTCAGTTTCAGTGATTTACTCCTCTGGATATTGGAAGTCAGACACCTGTGAACTGCTGTGTGATGAATTAGTGTAGCTGCCCCCCTCCACGTGTGGGTTGCCTGTCAACTCAGTGTCCCTGCATCGTGGACAGCTTTGTTCATGGTGGGGTTGCTACCCCTGCGGGATCGTCGCGTTCAGATCCGAAGTCCTCATGGTTCAGTCCTCATGGTTACGCTTCCTGAGTTAGGAGCTGCAAAAGGCTGCTGTTTCCATCTTACCACTTAAGACAAAATCCTTTCATGTGGGACATTATTTGATCCAGGGACTTAGCTTTATGAAAAGTTGGATGAATAAACCCCTTCAAGGGCTGGTTGACATCTGTAAATAGTGTCAATCACGACAAGAATTGAGGGAAAAGAAAATAAACCTCTCATGTTTTTCCCTCGTCTCTATGCAGGAGGCGATCAACCATCATATAACTATATCTGCTCCTAAAAGCCTTTGTTGAATGTTCTGTTGTCCCCAAGTCACATCAGCTGAGACGACTAATTGTGAACAACTCTGAGTGTGCATTGCAAGGGAAAACTGGACCTTTTTGGGTGTGAAATATATAATTGACACCTTTGTGATTTTGTTCTTTAATTTGCACGGAGCATGTACCGTGTTGTGTGTTATTAGGTACACACGGCGATGATTTTACTTCCCTGTAAACTATTGTTGTTCGAACCAATGACTGAGTTTGAACACAGGGAGAGAAGGGCTCTGAAATGTGAGTCTGATTCTCGGTGATATTTGCGTGACATCGTTTGTAAGTTGTGGTTCCCGTGGCTGTGGCTTTCTGGGCTGCACTCTTTAGCTGTAATGTGTCCAAAGGTCGGTTCGACAGACCATGTTTTGGTGAGTTTTCTCCAAACCTTGTGTTCTGTGGTGGAAGGACCTTATTCTTTGGACCCAAAAGGTGGGTGTTGGGTCCTGGCCTTTCCAACTGTGTGGCTTGGACACATTGATCAGCCACGTGGAACGGTGTTGGCTAATTTGTGACTGAATTTACTTCTCAGTACCTTGTACACTTACTGAGAGAATGACATGCAGTGAAATTCAGTGAAGCTGGGCACCTACAGTCCTTTACAGAAAGCGCCCAGTGCACAGTGATTAACACGGTAATAATTTGAATTTCATTATAAAACACCAGATTCGCAAAACATCAGATGGTAGAGACAATAATGAAATTTATGGCAGATTTGGTTTATATACATTTATATATATATTTATGATATATTTATGATATGTATGATGTATGTGAATATATAAATATATTTATATATTTAATTTAAATTAAATTTAATTTAATTCAATATAAAATATATTTATATATTCGATTTAAAACTACGTTTTTCAAGTATCTCCATACTTTTTGGCTTCTCTGCAAGTACACATTGTTCTCTCTCCATCTCCTTGGCCTTGTAATAGCATTTAATTTTAAAATGTTAATGACAGGAACGTATATTTAATATCCACTCCATGCTAAGTATGAACGCACTGTCTTTCGTGTTCTGCAAATGCTCACATGCTCACAGTCACAGCTGACAACGACAAATTAATCAGCTGAGCTAAGAAAGAAATGGAAAATTTTAACTTCAGCCAAATTTGAGGATTGTAACCCGGGGAGAGCACTTCAGACAGCTCTGAGAACTGCTCCTGTTAGAAATCAAGGCAGCTATACACGTGTTTTGGGACAGAGGCTGGGCATCAAATGACGCACTATTGACAGTTCTCAGAATCCGGATCTAAGCGTCATGCTGGTGGGTCACGTGACCCCTTACAAGGTCAAGAAGGAACGCTAACTTTTAAGGAGCTGTCTTGAAGGCTCTTTATGGCTGACCAGTGTCCCTGCCAATGGGCGGGTTTGGGGGACGCAGAATGCGGACACACGGTGCACAGTGCGGGGAGGGGAGGGCAGAGGGCAGAGAACTTTTTGTGTTCCAATTTTTGTGGTCTTGCCGTAACATATGAATTTTATTTCACGCAGTTTTCTTTCTTGTCTTGCCATGAAATACGACTTTTCATATTATCCACTCATCTAGACATTCATGTCCTCCCGCGAATTTAGCCACCCACGTTTAGTCAGTTTGCGCTGCTGTGACAAAACGTGACGGACTGAGAGCCCTCAGCGAGACACATGTGCTTCTCATGGATCTGGAGGCTGGGAGGCACCGGGGCACTGGCGGGTTCTGTCCGCGTGAGGCCCCTCTTCCCGGCGTGTACCTTCTCGCTGCGTCCTCGCACCGCAGAGAGAGGGGATGCTCTGTTGTCTCCCAAAGCTCTGCCTCTTAATACATCACATCCCATTGAGGGTAAGGTCTTCAACACGTGCATTTGGGTCGGGGGCAAACATTCAGCCTATCAGCTTCCCCCCGGCCCCCCCAAATCATGTCCTTCGTGTGTGAGAAATACATTTATCTGTCCCAGGAGCCCCCAAAGTCTTAACCTTAACCCAGGCAAGTCTGAAACCCCGCAGGGCCGGACGGTCGGAGCTCCAGGCTGGAGGATGCGCGTCGTGGCTTTGCTGGCTGCCCGCAGGTGTCCTCGGGCACCTGGGACAAGGAGGAATGGACATCGTGAAGCGTCCTTCATTCGCTTTCTCTTTCTTTCCCTGCGCAGAATTTGCAGAGCATCTACGACGTCCTCAAGTGGGTGTTCACAGTTTTCCCTCAGTTCTGCCTGGGCCAGGGCCTGATAGAACTGTGCTACAATCAGATCAAGTACGACCTGACCCACAGCTTCGGCGTGGACTCCTACGTGAGCCCCTTTGAGATGAACTTCCTGGGCTGGATCTTTGTGCAGCTGGCCTCGCAAGGCACGGTTCTGCTCCTCCTGAGGGTTCTGCTGCACGGGGACCTTCTGCAGCGGTCCAGGTACGTCCCCGGGGCACCCACTTCTGGATGGAGAGGGAGGGCAGACTCCATCCTGGAGGCTGCAGGATGAGACGTGCGTCTGATCAGCTTTGCACGCTGCTCTAACAGCTCAGGTTTTGTGTTTTCTTGGTTTGTTTCGTTGGTTTGGAAGTTCAGTGGTGATAACCTGCTATTAGTAGCAATGCCTCCCCTCCAGAGTGGTGGCCCACGGCCCGCTCCTGGCGTGGGGCCACCGGGGCGCCGCCCTCCCCTCCCCTGCACTTGCTTCCGTCCTGCGGCCCTGCTGGTTGCCGTCTCAGAATCCAGGTCTCCGTCAGAACCTGAGCTCTGGCCACGTACCAGTCAGGCTGGGTGGGTTTGGGGGGCGGGGTGCCCTGTTTATTCCCTGTCTGGTCTGGAGCGGGACTCTGCGCTCTGTACCCCAGATGCCGGCTGGGTCCGGGCAGCCCCACGGCCCAGGGCCGCGTGCCCCTTCTGACCTTAGCTGTACTGCAAGGTTCTGCGACGACTAGTGCCCAACAGGATGCTTCCGTTGTGAAACGGATGGCATTGTCTGTGGTCGCCGTTGGAAGATGGCTGAGGGGCGCATTTCTGAGCCCAGGTGGGTGCACTGCACGTTGGATCATTGCGAGGCCGCGTTGTCCTTCACCCAAAGGAGTTACTCAGGATGTAAACAAGCTGTGCAGGCGTGGACCCCTCACCCCGGGACCCTGAGATCAGAAGCTCCCGGGCCGAGACCCGGGGAGGATTTGTGAACTTTCCCAGGAGACTGACGAGGAGGCGGTCAGAACTGCCGACGTGGGTGCCTCGGGGTGGGTTCGGGAAGCAGGAGGAGTAAGGGAGCATGTTTCCTGGCAGAGTGAGAACAGACCCCTGGAAGGCAGGCCAGGCAGAAGGGCCGAGGGGTGCACGCTCAGCGGGGCAAGAGGAGCTGTCGAGCAGAAAAGGTTCAGATTCGATGATTCCCACTGCTTGGACACACCTGAGCTCCCTTCTTCCAGACCGAGGGCTCTCAGCGTCTGGGAAGCCCCCCACGGCCCGCTCCCGCCAGTGACCACCCCGCAGAGGCCTGCCTTTCTTATTTGCACCCCCGTCAGTCCCTGTCTCGTGCTTTTGGTTACTATGTGGATTATATGCTATAACATAGACCCCGGAGTGTCTCCCTGTATTTTCTCATCATCTCTGTTGTGTTAAAAACATTATCTATTTGTCCAATGGTGATTTCAACTACGGGGAAAAAAAAGCCAAGAAAAGATCTGAGAGCACTTGGGTCCAGCAGTGGCTGTTTCATTGTATTTTTAATCCATTTTTTATTTTAAAATAGTTTAAGACTCTCAACAAATAGCAGAACTAGTGCAGAGTTCCTAGGCCCCCTTCACCCAGCTTCTCCCAGAGACATCGTGATCATATAATAATATATTTCATGACAATGTGACACTGAGAAAGCCAGGAAATTGATGTTGGCACAACACTGTCTCCATGATATGATTTTTTTAATTGAGTTGCAGTCAGTTTATTTTTTTTAATTTTTTAATTTTTTAATTTTTTTATGGATTTATAATCATTTTACCATGTCGTGTCAAATGCCAGTGCAGAGCACAGTTTTTCAGTTATGCGTGAACATACATACGTTCATCGTCGCATTCTTTTTCGCCGTGAGCCACTGCAGGATCTTGTCTGCACTCTTTTCAGTTATTAAAATACTGACATATGACAGTTTGCAGAAACGGAGATTCACTTGGAAGCTCAAATGCGCCAGAATGCAAAGCGCGAGGAAGAATGGAGAAGCAAGCAGCTCCGATTTAGAGCAAATAAATTAGAGTTGAAAATTAAACTTGCATTCGTCTGACAGACACTGGTTAAGTCTGTTGGGCCAGGCGTTGTGCAAAGGGCTTGCATTTAATTCTTGTACGTAATCCAGCATACGCCACAGGTGTGTAGCGTTTGGGTCCTTTGGCGTGTCCCCGACTTGATTACATTCCTGTTTGCTAAAAGCACTTAGGTGAGTTGATTTATTTTTATTCTGTGACCCACCATTTGTCCGTCTAGCACAAAATAGTCATGAATAATGACTTCATTGTTCATCAAATTGAAAAGTCGTCCTGGTTCGGTGTCCATCCACATCACTAGCAGGCACACGCGCGTTTCCCTGGCGTGAAGGGGTGAACGCTGAATCTGTGTGCTGATCAGTCCCCAGGATGGCGGAACTGGGGCACGTGGACCATGGCTCGTCCTTGAAGCCCGTGTCTTCTGTTCGGGTGACCCGTGAGCCGCCTCTCTGTCTGGATTCTTCCCGTCGCATTAACTCTGACTTCTCTCTCCAGGCGTCCCCCTGCCATGCAGGGCACAGTCACATTTTCTAAGGACATAGACGTTGAAAAGGAGCAAATGAGGGTGTTGAAAGGGAGAACCGAAGGAGACATCCTCGTGTTGTGCAACCTCAGTAAAAGTTACAGAAGCTTTTGCAGGAGAACCACCGCTGTGCAGGACGTGAGCTTGGGCATACGGAGAGGGGAGGTAAAAACGCTTCTCGTTGCTACTTCCCTGCTGCACAACCGCGTTCCTCTCATTGTTGGCCTGCTTCTGTTCGTCTCAGAGTCCTTGAAATCAGAGCTAAAAGCAGCCTTCACGTGTCAGGAATTTCTGCAGAATCCGAGTAGAGAGTCAGTCGGCTCTTTCCTAGTGCAAACTTTGCTGGTTGATGGGGTTTATTCCATTTCAAAATTTTTTTTAAAAAATATAAGTGATTGAGGAGTTTTAATGATTGTTTGGGCTAGGGGATGATTTTTCTATTGAGTGCAAATATTTTATAAATCCAACTAATCAGGGCAACCACATCGAACTCTGGCTTGGGTGTCAGTCCCCTGTAAGTGGCCACTTCTGCCCATCTAGTGAAACGCTGTTCTGCAAAGGTAAACACACTCACACCCTGTAATAATAACTCAGAATTTTTTTTTCATGAATACGACATTAATTCTAGCAGAAATATGCAATCTGAATGGGACAGGAGTCGTATAAATCGTTCCTGACTTGTGCTTCATGCACGGAAGAAGATCGTTCTGGAAATGATTAACTTGAGTAAACTTTTACAAATAAGAGACAACTTTGCAGTCATGTTGTTCCAAGCTTCTGGGAAATTCAAATTAGGGTATGTGGTCCCTCTGCTCTGAGCGGAGAACCGGCATTTCAGAGCTGAGTATCATTAGGTAAAGAGAAGCTGAGAGATTGCTCTGAGTCCATCCAGGAATCTCCTTGCACCCTGCACAGAGCTGTGTGCTCAGAGAGGACAGGATGCTGAAGTTTTTTTTTTTTACAATAGTTTCCTACCCAACTTTAAAACCAGCTACGCAAACTTCACCACCCTATTGAGCTATTTTTTTTTTTAACCTTTGCTTTAAAAAAATAATCTTTAGTTTTGCCACTGCCTCTCCATGGTAATTCTAAGCTCAAGGGGTAAGAGAAGAACTTGGAAACCTTCGTAAGAGAGGTGCTCTAGGTGTGTGAAATGGCCCAAGATGCCAGTCTCATCGGGGTTCCCCTTGCTAGACATTTTCTCAGCATCTCAGTTTAATTGCCAAGATGGGATGAAAGGACCCACAGAAGAGACAGAGATGGCTCAGATGTGCCCCTGTCCCTCCAGGAATGAATATTTGTGTAAGATCTACAACACAGAAATGGACTTGCAGACTTAATAAACAATCTTATGGTTACCGGGGAAAGGGGGTGGGAAGGGACGCATTCGGGAGTTTGAGATTTACAAATGTTAGCCACTACATATAAAAAGAGATTAAAATTTTTTTTTCTACTGTGTAGCATAGGGAACTATGTTCAATATCTTGTAATAACCGTTAATGAAAAAAAATATGAGAACAAATATATGTGTGTATCTGCATGGCTGGGACATTGTGCTGAACACCAGGAACGGACACTGACTACACTTCAATTAAAAAAAAAAATAATTGTGTAAGAAATGGAAGGGCATACACATGTACCCTGTTCCGTAGCAGCATGAGATGGGGCGGGGTGGAAGGACCCCTGAGTGGACCGGCGTGGACGGAGCTGTAAGTCCACACAGGGCGGCCGGGCAGGAGGAGGCAGGGAGGGAGCTTTATTAAAAAGAAAGGTTCAGATTGAAGAATAGAGAGTCTGGCGAGGGAGATGCCATTGGACCTTGGGCAGCCAGCTCAGGTGTGTTTCTCCGCCCCGGGGGTGACCGGGGCAGGGTGGGTCTGGGGCAGAATGGGCCCGTGCATCCGTCAAAGGAGGACGAATGTGGATATGGAAGCAGCTGCGGATTCACGGAAGCGGCTGGCATCCAAGGCACAAAATCGGGTTCCGTGATGCCTAGGTGGGCGTGACGCCAGGAGGTCCAGGCACAAACGTGCTTCTAGGACTCAAGGAGCCAGGAAGCCAGCACGTCGGTAGCCGGCGGTGCCCGGGCATCAGGGCGGGTGTCCCGGGAGAATCACCGGACCGTTTCGGCTCTGGCCGCAGGATCTCCAGCTGAGAACGTCCTGGGGCGCAGGAGACAGACGAGGTCTACCGAAGAGAGGCGGATGCTGAGAATATTTTGACGAAGTGCTTTAAACCATGCAAGGAAGTCAGGGGCATAAAAAGGACTACGATGCTGTGACTTCAAAAAAAAATATTATGTTTATCAAACAGGCTTCGTTAGGAGCTTGCTGGACTGGCTGCAGGTAGGGCAGGACACCTCAGCGTAATTTGCTGTGTTTCGCATTTACGTCGTCCCCTTCTCTTGAATTTTCCAGGCATGAATTTGCTTGTCTGTGAATTAATGCTGAAACTGTTAACACGACTTTAATACCACCCGATTTCAGAAATAATAACAATGCACATTTCTTTAAAAAAATTTTTTTCAAGTTCAAAAGTCCTTTGTGAGCCAGAAAGTCCTTTATTTTTTACTGTAAAAGTCTGCAAATAACCCAGACCCCAAATAGCAACTCAGCATTGGCTGAAAGCAAGTGTGTCTCTGATAGAATTTTTTTTAATCGAAGTACAGTCGGTTACAATGTGTTGATTTCTGGTGCACAGCACAATGTCCCAGTCACGCATAGACATACAAATATTCATTCTCATATTTTTTTCCATTAAAAGTTATTACAAGATATTGAACATAGTTCCCTGTGCTATACAGTAGAAAAATTTTTAAAAATCTATTTTTTAACATTTTTTATTGATTTATAATCATTTACAATGTTGTGTCAAATTCCAGTGTAGAGCACAATTAAAAATATATTTTTATATATAATGGCTAACATTTGTAAATCTCAAACTCCCAAATTTATCCCTTCCCTCCCCCTTTCCCAGGTAACCATCAGTTTGTTTACTATGCCTGTGAGTCTGTTTCTGTTTTGTAGATGAGTTCATAGTGTCCTCTTTTTTTTTTCAGACTCACGTATAAGTGATATCATATGGTATTTTTCTTTCTGATTTCCTTCACTTAGAATGATAATTCTCCAGGTCCATCCATGTAGCTGCAAATGGTATTATGTTATTCTTTTTCATGGCAGAGTAATATTCTACTGTATAAATACACCACAACTTTTTTATCCAGTCATTTGTTGGTGGACATTTAGGTGTTTCCATGTGATGCAATCTTGCTTTTATTGTTTACCTTGTTTTCCCCTTTCAGTGTTTTGGGCTCTTAGGGGAGAACGGAGCTGGGAAGACCACCATGTTCAAAATGCTGAATGGCGACACCCCTCCGACCTCCGGACACGCCGTCATCAGGACACCCATGGGGTAAGGTCCAGATTTAATCGTTTTTGCTGCTTATTGAGATAACCGTCAGCCCAGGAAGCCCCCAGCACCCCCTGAGTCCCATGAACCAGGGTCTGAGGGTCTCATTGTCCTCCAAATGCAACTTCCAATGAGCACTCCTCAAAAGACGATGAAATGTGAATGAAATGAACTTGGTATTTCTGGCCAAACGGTCAAGGAGGTGTTGGCAAGAAGCAGCCAAGGGCTGACCCCTTTCAGGGGCACCGGGTGGGCTTCAGGTGTCCGGCTGCTCCCTGCGCTGCGTAGCTCAGGTGAGCAGGAAGCGGCCAGGGGCTGGTTCTTTCTGCGTTTTGCTGTCGGGTGGAGCGTCCAGTGCCTCACTGACATGGAGGTGCCGGGAGGGGCTGGATGCTCTCATGTGTCTGGCCATCTAGACCTCATCTTTCGGGTGGTAGAGCAATTCTCCAGCTCCTCCTCCACAAGCCACCTGCGTGCATCCTAATACTGTACTTGTTCCCATGTTCCATCCTATATCCCACTTTTCTTATTTGCAGTACCCTACGACAAGTTCCCAGCATAGATTTTTTTTTTTGCATCCTTTTTTAAATTGAAGTAAAGTCGATTTACAATGTTGTGTCGGTTTCTGGTGCACAGCATCGAGTTTCAGTCACACACCCGGCATTACATCTTTTCTCTTTGTCCTGCTGTAGTGAATTCACGGTAACTTGGTAAGAGATTTCAGGACTGTGTTGTTGAACTCAGACAGAGAAAGCTCCATGCCTGCTGTTCGCTCTCTGAAGGTCATTGTAGAAACAGAACTTAGGGGTAAAGAAGCTGCGGTATATTTATATAATGGAATACTACTCAGTCATGAAAAATAATGAAATAATGCCATTTGCAGCAACATGGGTGGACCTGGAGATCATCATGCTAAGTGAAGTAAGCCAGACAGAGAAAGACAAATATCATATGATATCACTCACATGTACACTCAAAAAAAAAAAGGTAAAAAGAGGACACTATGAACTCATCTACAAAACAGAAACAGACTTGCAGACATAGTAAACAATCTTACGGTTACTGGGGGAGAAGGCGGTGGGAAGGGATAGATTGGGAGTTTGAGATTTTCAAACATTAACTACTATATGTAAAAATATAAATAAAAACAGATGTCTTCTGTAGAGCACAAGGAACTATATTCAATACCTTGCAATAACCTTTAATGGAAAAAGAATATGAAAATGAGTATATGTATGTATCTGCATGACTGGGACGGTGTGCTGTGCACCAGAAACCGACACATTGTTAACTGACGGTAATTCAAATAAAAAAAAAAGTGTTTTTAAAAAGGTCAATATTTGGAACTAATTGTGTTCAAGAACAGAAAGTAGAATTAATCAGTGAAGTGAGTGAGTGAGCTTTGTGGGAATAGAGTTGTATATCCCAGGACATTCTGAAAAGGAGTCACGCTGATGTGACTCTCGAGTGTTGCGTTGTGCATTTTTCTCCGTCGTCGGACAAGTAAGAAGGTGTTTTTGCTGAAGTGTGGTGCTTTTATTTCTCTCCTGACTTCTCCACTGACAAATACCTCTGGACAAAAGCATCAGAATTTGAAAAGAAAACAGAAATAGATGGTTTATTCTCTCACCCCTGGAAGGCTTTCTCATTCCATTCCGTCATTTGTAAAATAATTAGAAAATGAAATTCAAATAGCCAGTCTGGAGAGGAAGGATACATTTACATCCTCATCATGGTCTGGAAGACCCTTATTATGCTACACATCCATGTAATTAGTATAATTATAACAAAATCACACTTGCATTAATTATATTTTTAACCTTGATTATTTGTAATGTTAATTGCACATTGGTATTCGGGGGATTAAACGTGTAATTAGGACACAATGGAATTTTTAACGACTTAGCCAGTCGGTATATAGTATATACCTCTCTGCCCCTGGCGCTCCTAATATCCTACCACTTAATTGACACCCGTCAGGTCGGTCACTCATTCTATTAGAGTTTCTCTCGCCTTTCCTTTGAGACTCTGTTATCAGAACAGCTATCTTGTTTACATTGTTCCTTTTGATGAATGTCTGTTCTCAAACGTGAGGCTAAGGTGTGCCGGAAGAGCTTGTTTCCAAACGGATCGTTGCCGTTTGTTCTGGCGCTATCTCGAGCTCCCGCTGCAAGGACAGCGGCCATAGGTTGGGAGACTGAAGGCCACAGATCACACGTGCTTGTGTTTGGTGAGCCCAGTGCACCAGCTTTACATTAGGGGCGTAGCTTTCTTGATCTTGTCTCATAATTGTAACAACTTTGGGAAGAGGCTGTGATCTTAATTGAACTGATAAGGAATCTGAGATTTAGGGGGGGACAAAAAAACCACTTTCTAAGATTGAAAAAGATGGTTCTTGAAATTAACAACAAAACATAATTGCTGGATTAAAAATATGTAATTTACAGCTTATGCAAAATACATGAAAGGGAAATGAAGAGCTACGAAGGCTGGGAAGGCAAGCCCAGCACGGGTTTAATTAGATTTGTGAGTGGTGGAACAGAGACAAGGGAATAAAGTGTCCATTTGAAGACGTGATAGCCAAGAATTCTCCAGGATTGCTAAAAAAGATGACTCTTCAGTCTGAAGATGTCCATACCTGGACATTTTATAGTGAAAACTGCAGAATTCCGAACACAAACAAAAGAGGAGGCGAGGAGACACGTCACAGAGGTGTGCAGGTGGGTTTGCAGTGGCTCAGAACAGTCCCTTCTAAGCTCCAGCGGAAATAAACTGAGCGATGCATCTAATTTCTCTGCGGCACCAGCAACGTTTCGGGAGCGTTCCGGCCTCTCCCGTTTCAGGCAGCACGTGCAGAGCAGCCCCCTGACTGCAGGAGTCCCATCGGCCAGTGCTGATTAAGCCACAGGCCCCCTTCTGAGCAGCAAGGATACGCACAGAAATGATGAAATAAATGCGTGATTGAGAAAGCTGGACTTTTTTCGGACAGGTCAACCACTGTTACGTCGCAGTAGGGAATTCAAGATCATTCCTACTGGTTCGTTTTTCCTTCCTGTATTTTTCGACTCTTGTATCACGATAGTGTGTGAAACTGCCAGATAATTAAATAATAAGCAATAGAAAAACTCAAGGATTCCTTTTCACGTTTCAGGCCAACATTTTTGGAGCCCACGTGGTTTGAATGTGTACCAGGGGGGCAGAGTTTTTTCCCCCTTAGCTTCCTCCTGTCTTAAATGATCACCATCACAGGATTCATGTGAGCAGTAACTGTTAAGTGCTGTTCCACCATCAAATTGCTAAGTGCTATGTGCACGGCACTTAGGAATTTATATACAGATTCCTCTGCCTCATTTAAACCGCTGAAATACCAATATAAAAAAAGACATAGAGCCCGTTTATGGCTACTAAAAGCCTTCCGTTCCTTTACACTTACAGGAGTCACAAACAGGAGTAATTTAAATCATAACCTCCCCAACTAGGAATTACTGGAAAATTTATCTCTGTTTTAAATTAAATGGCAATTTAACTGCACTAATATAGTTAGGGGAGCAATGAAGGAAACACCTCTATAATTTTATAGTAAAGTTATTTTGATTCTTGAAGTCCCAGTTTTGGAAAAAAATCTGTGTATCTTTATACATATATACATATGCATATGTACATAAATACACTGTTGTGATAACAGCATTATTTTCATTCATTTCACCTGCTGTTTGATTTACATTGTATCGGATTTTTCAGGACTGCCTCACATCCTATTGGTTTCCACACCAGCATATAATGAGCCATGTCGCTATTGCACAGTTTTTTTCTTTGTTTTTTCATAAACGTATGTATATGATTTCAGATTCTTTTCCATTATAGCTTGTTACAAGGTATTGAATAGAGTTCCCTGTGCTGTACAGTAGGACCTTGTTGTTTATCCACTTTATATACAGTGGTGTGTATCTGCAAACCTCAGACTCCTAATTTATCCCTCCCCCCTTTTCCCTTTGGTAACTATGTTTGTTTTCTGTGTCCAACAGTCTATTTTTGGTTTGTAAATAAAATATTTGTATCTTTTTTTTAGATTCCACATATAAGTGATATCATAATGATACTTGCCTTTCTCTGTCTGACTTATTTCACTTAGCATAATGCCCTTGAGGTCCATCCATGTTGCTGCAAATAGCATTAGTTTATCCTTTTTTATGGCTGAGTAGTATTCCATTGTATAAATATACCACATCTTCTTTATCCAGTCATCTCTGTCGATGGACATTTAGGCTGTTCCCATGTCTTGGCTATTGTAAATAGTGCTGCTGTGAACATTGGGGTGCAGGCGTCTTTTCAAATTAGAGTTTCCTCTGGATATATGCCCAGGAGTGGGATTGCTGGATCATAGGGTAAGTCTGTTTTTGAGGGATCGCCATACTGTTTTGCATAATGGCTACACAAAACTTGAACGAGGGCATTGGAAAAAGTACAGTCAGGTTTGATTCCAAGGCTGAGAACTTTGAGTCAGGATTTTCTGAAGAATGAATTTTTAATCAACCATGAGAGACGTAGAGAAGGAACCACTGGCGGGGCGAAAGATGGGGTCTTTATTTTTCTTCTTCTTTGGGGGAAGCGTTTGTACTCAATCTTACTTTCCCTGAAATACAGACTCTCCTTTCAAAGGGACGAATGCACCATCACTCATGTTCTTTTTCCTTTTTCTTCCTAGACAAAACTGTTGAAGGGAAATGTGCAGCCTGAGACAAACAGGGAGAAAGTTGCGATTTTGATATAATTTGTTCCCTTTGAATATGCAAGGTGATGCCCAAGATCATGCAGCATAAACAGTGCACGTTTGGTATTCACGTCTGTAATGACACTATCACGTTGTGAGTTCCGTGGAGAATGACGCTGCCATTTAGCTTTGAGCTGTTACACAGATTGGGAAGGCGTGTGTTTTAAAGGCTGTGGGCTTTGTGTGGGAACAACTTTGGTCTAAAGTATCAGCTTCCCTCTTGCACCCCTTTATGAGCTAAGTATTTTTTGTGATGTTGCTTTTAGCTTTTGGCATCCTCACTTGAAGTGCTGGAGGGTTCGGCTGCTGGGAACCCAGCCTTTGTGGGGATTCTGGGTGGGCTCAGGGGAGTTTCCTGACACGGGGCTCGTGTCCTGGCACTGAGGAGCCCAGCTCCCTGACGGTGCAGTTACCCAGGGTCAGTCGTGAGAGCGGCCCCCACTCGCCTGACGGCAGGTGCGGGGTGAGTCAGCGGGGAAGCCGAGCAAGGAGACGTGGACGGTGTCAGCAAAACATCAAGCATTTTGAAGGCAACATGCTTAAAATGCTGGCTGGGAAGCAAATCAAACCTGGACCACTGAACAGTCCGTTCTTGGTCCTTTCTGACCTACTTTGGCAGCTTACAAACTGCCTGGCATCCAGAGAAAATTAAACGCCTAAAAGTAAAAAATGCAACTTCCATAAACCCTTTTCAAACATTAAACCATTGGTTTGGCAAAGGCCCCTCGGAAGGCTCCAGACATTTTATTTAATTTCCAGAATTTCTTGATGTGTTATACTGTTAAATACAGGGAAATGTAAGTGAGTCAGCAGGCTTCGTGATGGAAGCCACTTGAAGTTCATTTTTAGGTTTCAACTGAGAACTGCCTGGCCTTTCCGAGCGGTGTTGGAGCATGAAGCATGCAGGGTGTTATGACTTTCTTGATCAGGTTGAGCAGCTCCAAGACAAGTGTGGAAACTGAAAAGTAGATGTGGGCGTTTTCTAGGAACCCGTGAGTGTGATCGACAGTGGTTCTGATTTAGAAAATGTTTGGTTAGCGTCGCGCAGAAATGGGCTGGAAGGTGTCTGTGAGGGACTTGTCCTCTCCTAAGTCAGTGACAATGAACTCTGGTTTGGCCATTGAACGCTTGCCTGACTCCAGAGCCTCCTTATGCTCCAACGTCCCTTTTATGCAGATTTGCACGAGGCCACGCCCACTCAGTGTCTCCATCTGGATCATAACATGACACCATTGAAAATGGGTCTCATCCACCTGAACTATGAGGTGCCAGGTTGATCTCTTCTGGACCATTATTTCCCCCAAATTTTAATAAAATCATGCCATTGGCAGCAACACAGATGGACCTGGAGATCGTTGTTCTAGGTGACGTAAGCCAGAAAGAGAACGAAAAACACCATGTGATGTCACTTATATATGGAATCTGAAAAAATAAAAGGACACAAATGAACTTACTGATGAAACAGAAACAGACTCAGACTCACAGACAGAAAAGCTTATGGTTATTGGGGGGAAAAGTGGGTGGGGAGGAATACATTGGGAGTTCGGGATTTGCAGATGCTGACTATTACATATAGAAGAGATAAACGACAAGGTCTTAACTGTATAAAACAGACAACTGTATTCAATACCCTGTAATGGACTATAATGAAAATTAATATAGAAACATATATATATCAGTGTATATAGTTACTATGCTGTATGCCAGGAATTAACACAACATTGTAAATTGACTATACTTTAATTAGAAAATTGTTTAAAAAAAGAATTAACAGCTAGTCACAGAATCAGGTATTTAAGCTAATAAAATAGAGCTGGGAAAACCACGCTATGCTTTGACTTAACACGTCTTTAATGCTCTCTGAGTACCTAGTTCCACGGTGGTTCAGTAGCCCCGGGCTCCTGTCTGCAAACAGTCTACTAAACCACCCACATGGATAGGCGCCAATTCTTAATGAAAACTGTGCAACTGAGAGATTCAAGCTTTGAGCGGGAGGTGCTTCGTACTAACAGTAGCCTCCGTAGCAGTCATGATTCCCCAGCAAGGTCTCTTTACATTATTATCCATCTAGGGAACAGGAATTTTCCTTTCGAAGGGGTTCTCAGGAATCTTTACAGACTTTATGATTCTATTTATGTAAAAACACCCTGAAACACGTCAATGGTTCAAAATAACCGAAATGTTAAACATGATCGCAGCGAAGTAGTTTACAATCTTCCACGGGGAGTATGTCTTAATGTTAAAATTAGAAATAGAACAAGAGTTCTGTTTTCTCTAAGTGCGTACACTTTCCTATAATCCTCACCCTGCACTTGGGTAGCGTAACTTCACTTAAAAGATTAACACTGAAAGATTAGTGGTAGGAATCATCAAATCCTGGGACCAGGAATTTTTCCTTTGGGGCCCCCCATTTTTCCATATGTTCAACGACAGATACACAGTCCTGTTATCACAAAAAAAGTGATTTTTAAAAATCTGATCCTGAATGATGCTTGAGCCGTTGATTTATTAGGTGTTCCTATAAATAGTTACTCATTGATTGGACCCGTTTATGCTAAGTTAACGAACTGCACCGGACAAACTGACTTCTTACGGATGAGCCCGATTTAAGAAACGGGCGACGTGTGTCTGGAAAGTCGAATGTTCTGGACGGTGCTGCGGCTTTTCTTTGCAGAGAGGACGTGCGTCTGTCTTCGGCTGGTGCGGCCGGCGTTCGTATTGGCTACTGTCCGCAGCAGGACGCCCTGGACGACTTCCTGACCGGCTGGGAGCATCTCCACTATTACTGCTGCCTCCGTGGGATTCCAAAGCAGTGCATCCCCGAGGTGAGACCTTCTGAGGTTTTCCAGAAAAGGGGACCCGCTGGGGAGTGCTTGGCCAACACCTCTCTCATCCCATAATAAAAACCCACAGTATCAGATAAATGTCCCTGAAACATTTCCCATGTGATGATGCTGAAGGAAACACCATCAAACGTGTGAATGTTACATATTTAAAATAGATCCCCCTGGGGAGGAAGTCTTGTGGTCAAAGCTCAAGCGAAGCATCATTTGCAATTTTGTTTCCTGCCCAGTTTCCTCTCCCAGCATCCGTTACATTTACTGGGTGGTTAGTCTGTATTCAGGAGCAAATGCTGTAAACACAGTATCCCCAGGACCCGCAGAGAAGTGCGCAGAATTGGATGGGTTGTTGGAAAGGATGGGCTGACTGACAGCTGCCCGGGTGGGCTCAGGAGGAGGGGAGGGGGCTGCGGTCGTCCCCATCCATGTCCGTGATGGGGAGAAGAGTGGGCACCACGGCGAGGACAAGAGGCAGCTGCCACTCTGCCTGGTTCGAGCGGCGGTCAGCAAAGTGGCGCTGACAGCCTTGATTGACAGCTCATCCGAGTGGGAAGCCGCCGGGACGGCAGGAGCTCAGGGCGCCGTCTTACCTTCCCCGCACCTCACCGTGGAGGTAGAGTGCCTCTTGCCTTTCTGGTTTCTCAAGTTGGAGCAGAAATAAGTGGCAACAGTCATGCATTTTCAATGAGGTTCTGCAGGAGACGAGGCATCGTGGGATGCGCGGGAGACAAAACTAACAGCCGTCTCCTTCACTGGTCCATGAAAATTCATTCTCTGGGCTGCGGCTCATGCCTCAGCCCTCGTTTCTTAGTTACGCTCTGTAGCTTTAAGTCCCACTGGAAGGAAGTCTCTCCACATCCTCGGAGGGGTCCAGGGCCACCTCCCATCTTAATAAAGCGGAGACAAGTGTCCGCCCACAGAAGCAAGTACTGAAACCCAGGGCTAATCTCCGTCTCCGTCTTTAATTGGTGTTTATCTCGGTCGGCTCCCCTGGCTGGGCTTTGATTAAAGAGGCCGATGCTTGGTAAACACAGGAAGCCGGCTCCTTCGTTCTCCCCGGGGACGCGTGCCCTTTGGACGCGTTCTTGTTAATCCAGTGAGGCTTGCTGCCTCCTGTCATGCAGGGCAATTGCTCCCGATACTCAGCCGTCTTCCAGGCTTGTTTGCCTGAGCTCCTCTGCAGGGAAAAACAAAAAAAGTGATTTTCATGGTGGCCAATTAGGAGTGGCTTCATTCCTTTTGTGAATCTGCCACTGCTGCCTGCTCGGGGCTTTGGAAGATGTCAGCACACGGCTTCCCGGAGGAGTCGCTAGCTCCGTTTGTGGGACGTTTCCCCCTCCTATAGATTTTAGAATTATTTGAAATACGGCACTGGTGTGTCTGTTCTAACGTGCTCATCACTCAGTGACTGGGGGATTATTAAAAAAGTCACGGAAAACAGTAGTTTACTGTGCCCTGGGCCGGGTACGGTTCTAAGTAGAGTATCCGAGGAGGCGGGATGAGAGGCTCATCCCCATTTCACAGACGGGGAGGCTGAGGCTCAGACGGGGCGGGAACGCTTCCCAAGTTGCATGGCGGGGGTGTCGGGGGTTCGCTTTGAAATCAGAGAAGCCGCCCGCGGGGCTGTGGGTGGAGATGCGATTTTGATGCCTGGCGTGTGCGTGTTGCGATTGCTTGTGTGAGACGGAAATTTCCGGCGTCGTGAAGGGCTGTCTGATTTTGTGCACCCCTTTGGTGGCCACAGACGAGGCCACCGCAGGGGGTTACCGGGGTTCCCCTGAGAGGGAGCCTCTCCTGCTGGCCTCCCTGGCGGCTGGCCCTCGTGTGCTCTCCCACCGCGTCTGCTGCCTACTTAGCTCCCCTTCCCCGGGCTGTCACCTGTTCTGACCGGAACGTGATTCTAGAGCCAGACCCCCGTGCCTGCGGGGAAGGTCCTCGCCTTGCTCCGCGCCCCTCCCCCCCCCCCCCGGGGCCCGCGCCTTTCTCTGGGCTCCGCCTGCGTCCGGGGTCCCCGCTCGCCTCCAGCCCGTCGGCCGGTCTCTCCTGCGTCTGTCTGGTCGCAGCCCCGCTCCCCCCGCCCCCCAGGAGTTCATTCAGTTCAGCGAGAAGAGGTCTTCATTCACCTCGAGTTGAAGTCTGGCAGGTTGACGTAAGCCTTTCCTTGTCCCCCGCTTTGTCCGCACCACGTCCTTTTGTGCTGTGCCTGTATTTGAGTCTGAATTCAATTAATCTGGTTTAAAAAAAATATCTAAAGTTGTAACACAGTGATTCAGGAGACGGGGTAACGCGGTCCGGATTGCTAGGGAAACCTGTCGGATGATTTAAACGTTAGCGTCGTACCAGGACACCACGCCACACTCACCCACCTGCCAGTGGGGCTTCTGTGTGTGTGTGTGTGTTTGCCCCTGGAATAGAAGAGTTAAGGCTTAGCCACCTCATTTTTGTTAAAACCTGCAAATGTCCATCAGGGAACCCCCGACTGTGTCTTGCCTTTTACCTTCTCTGCAGATTCCGCCTTCCTCCTGGAGGTTTCTTCCAGTCCCCTTCCGCTCTGTTAGAAGGAGCCAGAAATGACACGAAGGCGAGAGGGGGACGAGGAGGCATGAGTCAAAGACGGGGTCACGAGATACCCCTGAATTCTTTCCGTGTTACCCTGAGGCAGCACAGAGGAGGCCACGGTGCAGTTTATATTCAGACTTTTTGTTGGGAGGCATAAGTATTACCCTGATGTTTTTAGAAGTCCTCAATGTTTCATTCTTACAATTATCCGCGTTATTATTATTCCAAATTTTAAGCATTTATACAAAGAAGTGTGTTAGTTTAAAGCCCTGTTCCATTCAGTTATTTAAGATGCACAAATCACGAGTCCATCTGCATGTTTCTACAGCGTTTTCCCCTCTTCTCTTACATTTGAATGACGTGACCTTGACCAGATTGATTACACAATGACACTGAACAAACCAAATCTATGTTACCGTCTAGGGTCCCGAGAGTTAGGTTAAACGCTTGACGGCATCTTACAGTCACGCAGGGTTGGAAACAAAGCTGTTTCCTCATCTGGGCTCCCAGAGGGGCCCGCCGGCCCGAGGATGGGGCGGGAAACGGGCAGAGCAGAGCGCGGGCCGGGCCAGCGGGCGCGCTGAGGACCAGGTCTGCGTAGACATGCGTCTCACGCAGAGCGGGGATGGGTGTTCTGCTGCGGAGAGATGCTGAGGGGAAAACCGAGGGGTGCAGGGTGGAGGGGCACAGAGGTGGGGTCATGCCAATGTCCTGGGGGAGCCGGAATTGCCCCCAGGGTTCCGTCTGGTGATGCAGGCACCACCCTCCCGGCTTGAGCAGAGGGTTCCCAGCGACTGCAGAGGAGAAACATGCCTCTTCTCTCCCCACCTCTGATCCTTACAAACCGAGTTCGGGGGGCCATCTCAGGAAGCGGCCTCTGGGTGGAAAGGGGCTCCTTTCCTGGGCAGATATCCAGGACTCCCTCCTCACTTCCCACGTTTCTGGTTCTCGCTGCCCCCACGGGCGCCAGACCTGAGGATTCTGGCCATCGCTCCGATGATTCACGGGCTCAGAGAACCCAGCTTGGTCCACAAGGACCGCTCGCCCCATCCTCCCCGAGTCTGTTCATTCTCAGTCCTCCCTGTGTTGTGAGGGGCCGCACCTCAGGGGCTGGGCTGGACTGCCCGTCGGGGGTGGTGGGCGGGGGCAGGGGTCCAGGCCAAGAGCCAGGTGTCTGGGGGGCCCCTCGGAGAATGGGGGTGCATTCACAGAGAGCTTCTCTCACCCAGGTTGCTGGGGACCTGGTGAGGCGCCTACACCTGGAAACCCACGTGCACAAACTGGTGGCCACCTACAGCGGGGGCACCAAGAGGAAGCTGTCTACAGCCCTGGCCCTGCTGGGGAAACCCGACCTCCTTCTGCTGGTGAGTAATGGGGCCACCGGTGACGTGCCGGCGTCTTCAAATCAGGGCTCTTCCAGGGGACGAGATGCAGATCTTGCAGTGTTGGTTTTCTGGACGAAGAAACATTCATCCCTGAGTCCACATTTTCCAAGCAGAGTCCAAAATGCTGCTGGAATTTTACAGAAACGAAACGTTTCTGTTTTGGGTCACATTTATTTATCACATTCAAGATTTGAAAACAGTTTAGCATTCAACACAACATTTTAGAAGAATTCCAGAACTCAGCTGTAATCTGGAAACAGATGTGTCCCTGTTCTGTGGCATGTTATGCTGTCTTTTTTTTTTTTTTCAACCTGTGGATATGATTGTCCCAGCTGGAGGGACAATGTCCTTGGTGAATCCTGAAGGTGGGTGTTGGGGTGCACGATGGACTTGGTGAGGAGGGGAGGGCGTTCAGCACAAGAACAGAGCATATACAGTGGTTTTAAGGCAAGGCTGTAATCTACATGGGGACCAAAATTAATCCAGTTTGTCTGGAGGAAAGCATGAGTTGGAGATGTTTAAGGGTCAAGAAACAGAGGTAATTGTTTTGCACCCAAAAATAGACACCTGCACCCCAGTGTTCACAGCAGCACCATTTACAACAGCCAAGACATGGAAACAACCTAAATGTCCATCAACAGATGACTGGGTAAAGACGATGTGGTCTATTTATACAGTGGAATACTACTCAGCCATGAAAAAGATTGGAATCATGGCATTTGCAGCAACATGGATGGACCTGGAGATGGTCATACTCAGAGAAGTAAGCCAGAAAGAGAAAGACAGATGCCATTTGATATCACATATGTGTGGCATCTAAGAAGTGATACAAATGAACTCACAAAACAGAAGCAGACTCATAGACGTAGAAAACAAACTTAACAGTTTCCAAACGTGAAAAGAGGTGGGGAGGGATGAATTAGGAGTTTGGGATTAGCAGACACACACTACTGTATATAAAACCAATAAACAACAAGGCCCTACTGTTCAGCACAGGGAACTGTATTCAATATCTTATAATAACCTATAATGGACCAAAATATATATACATACAACTGAAGTGCTGTGCTGTGCAGCAGAAGCTAAAAATAATACCATCAAACAATAAATAAAAGTGGATTCTCATCACTGGAGTGAATCCCAGGGCTTCATGCTTGTGGACAGTCTGAGGGACATCCTGAAATATGAGAAACAAAATAGATTCTTCCCCTGTTCTTGTTCATTAAATGGAAACAGCTCAGTGAAGGGAGCAGAAGGGGGCTCAGAGGCCTGCACTGGAAACATGGCCCCATCATTTATGGATTGTCTTTTGGAATCTGAGTCCAGTTTTCCTCTTACTTGCTCGAAGCTTGCTTTTTTTTTTTTTTTACAAGGTCCAAAATCAAAGACAACTGCGTAATTGTGTATTCTGAAATCTGGTCACAGTTTGCAGGGTTCTGCAGTTTGCAGGTGACATTCTCCCTACGAGGGGAGGCAGGCTCGCCTTGAAGAGTTCACAGGACGTGGCCGTTTGTACTTTGAGCAGAATCCCTGGTCAGCCTCCCCGCTACATCTCCTGAGTCAGGATGGGGTCCTCTCCCCTGGCGTGCATCCCTGGCTCTCCGCAGCACCCCCCGGTCCCCCCAAACATCTTCTTCCACGCAGCCCTGCTCTCGGCCCCCCTTGGTCACCCAGGACTAGGGCACAGTGACAAGGCTGGGGACTCGAGTCCCACTTCCCGCCTGCCCCCGACACCTTCTGTGCCCGCTCCCTCCTTGTCTGGAAATGGTCCTGATCAGAGTGTCCATCTGCTGGAGTCCCTGAAGGCAGTCCATGCAGTCATCCAGGTCAGGCTTTAGTGACTGACGATGTGAGTGTTCAGAGCAACTGGTGGGAGACACGCACGCACAGAAGGGTTCTCCCCAGAGAGGGGACGAGGGGCTCTCACAGCCGACACCAGTGTGCGAGCCTAGGCAACACCTCTGCACGACCACACCGGCCATAGACTGTCTTTCCTTTATTGAAGTCTGGTCAGTTACAACGCGGTGTCAGTCTCCGGTGCACGGCGGCACGTTTCAGCCGCTCCTACCCGTGCGTGTGTTCCTTTTCACGTTCTCTTCCACCGCAGGTGACTGCAAGGTATTGAATATAGTTCCCTGTGCTGCGCAGAAGGAACTTGTGGTGTATCTGTCTTACATATATTAGTTGTGTCTGCAAATCTCAGTCTCCCCATTTATCCCTCCCCACCCCCTTCCCCCCTGGCAACTGTACGTTGGTTTTCTATGTGACTTACTTTGTAACTATACGCTCTGTCTCTTGATTGGCAGAAAAGACCAGTTGTGTGTTCCTTCCTTCCTTCCTTCCTTCCTTTCCTTCCTTCCTTCCTTTCCTTCCTTCCTTTCTTTCTCCTTCTCTTTTTTTCTTTCTTTTCTTTTCTTCCTTCTTCTTTCCTCTTCCTCCTTCCTTCGCTGGAGGAGGGAGTCTTAGGAGCCGTTTCTTCCTTTCTGGGAGGGGAGGGGGCGGGGGGGCTTCGTTGGAGTCTTCTTGCTGTTCTTTCTTGCTTGTCTTTTTCTTGTCTTCTTTTTCTTTCTTTTCTTTCTTCCTGCTTTCTCTTTCTTGATAGGTCATTCTTCTTTCTTTCTTTTCATTTTTCTTTTCCTTCTTCTCCTTCCTTCTTTCTTTTCCTTCTTTCTTCCTTCCTTCCTTTCGTTCTTGTTCATTTCCTTCTGCTTCTTTCTTTGGGGAAGTTGGTGGCACTCAGCTTTTAAGAAAAATGTGTTTAGCCCTCCTTGACCGCAGACAGTACAGAAACGCGTCATGTGGTCTGGAAACATTTCTTGCCAACGTGGTCCGGGTAGGAAGTGCTTCAGTGTTTACTGAAGGAGAACATGTCAGGCTCCAAGGAGTTTTACGTTACTGGATGTTGCTAAGTGAGGAAGCCTTTTCCTGGCCCTGTGGGTCTTTCTGGGGCAGGTCGTTCTGAGCTTTTATAGAGGTTGGGCTGGATCAGGGTCAGCCTGCTGGACCGGACCACCGAGGGGCCCTCAGCCGCTGTGACGGTGCATCTGGGCTTTGCAGCAGGAGGGCCGCCGGCTAGAGCTAACTCGGGACTTCCTCCCGGCTGGGCCTGGCCGCGCTGGGCGGTGTGCGGCTCCTGCTCCTGACCGCCTTCCCCCTCCACTCATCACCCTGCAGGATGAGCCCAGCTCTGGGATGGACCCCTGCTCGAAGCGGTACCTGTGGAAAGCCATCGCCAAGGAGGTTCAGGAAGGCTGTGCGGTGGTGCTGACCTCTCACAGGTGGGCATCCCAGGGACCGGGAAGCATCCAGGACCAGGCACGGTGGTACCCACGCGACCCCATGGGGACGGCACGGATTAGGACGCAGACGCAGAGTGGGATTGACCCAGGCTTCACCGCCAGTGGGTGGGGGCTGGAATTTGAAGCCCGTGGACCGGCACAGACCACACCCCTGTCTTTGCGTGTTATTTACCCCCGGTTCCTCTACTGAACTCTTATTGTTTATTTTTACGCTAATCTGAGTTCTTTATAATAAGTACATCAACCCTTACCCATTTTATTTTTTTTTGCTGCAGTGTTTCAATGATAGTGTGCTGTGTTTGGAGATACTTTCTAGAAGTTTGTGGTTTTGCACTGCCAAGCGTATCAGACTTTCCCTGTGGTAGCTTCTTCCTTGGCTGTTACGCTTAGAATGAACGTTCTGCCCTCAGGCACTTATGTCTTTAAAATAATATTATGTCTCATCTTGTTCCAGTGACCTGCCTTGTGAGTTCCTTAGCGTAGCGCCTCATTTAAATTATTTAAGCAAATATTAATATTTCCTGGAGCAAATCTCCTTCCTCTGCTCTTCCGGTCCCATCTTTTTCACTAACTAATGTTAAAGACATGCCGTATAATTATTTTCAATTTTTCGTTTCATGGGGACTGATAAACTTAAAATTTTGACTGGCATTATGCTGTATTTTTAGAATTAACATTATACTTTTATATAATTATGATGTAAGTGTAAATTGCAATCTTTATAACATGCTTTATATCAATATAATATTAAATTGTATTACAAACTAAATTGTAATTACAAATTACAATATTATTTATTATGGTATGTTATATGCTATATTAAAATAGGACTTTTATTTGTGTCTTATATACAGTTAATATTTGTTGCATTTTGCATTTATATTTATTAACTTTTACATTTATACTTACATGTTCGTATTATTCTAAGTAATTTTTATACGATCATTTCCCATTTAAAAATATTCTTTTCCTTTTTTTGACACATCTTTCCATCCATTCATGATTTCATTTAAGTTCATTAGTAAACTTTGCTTCTTTTTTGTGTGTGTTTTTTTGGGGGGGTAATTTAGTTTATTTAGTTTTTAAATTAGGTTTATGTATTTAATTTATTTCACGGAGGGGCTGGGGACAGAACACGGGTCCTCGTGCTTGCTAAGCATGCGCTCCACCGCTGAGCTACACCCTCCCCCAAACCTGGTCTCTTTCCATAAAATTTCCACTTTCTGGGGTGAAGGTCACTCTTACCCATTCTGCATTTTGGTGCCATCACTGGAAGGCTCCCTCCCTCACCTTTTACAGCTGTTCTGCCTGTTACGTGGACGTGCTCACCACATAGTTGGATCCCTGACGAAAGTCATGTCCATTAACAGCAGGCTCCTTGGCTGGCGTGAGGTTTCCGTGCCGTCCGGGGACGTTCCGTGCGTCGCGGGGCTCCCTGTTCTGGGCAGCCCCGCACCTGGCACGTGGCTCACGCGGGTCTCTTGTCTCCCCAGCATGGAGGAGTGTGAGGCGCTCTGCACCAGACTTGCCGTGATGGTCCGGGGCAGCTGCCGGTGCCTGGGCTCCCCTCAGCACATCAAGAACAGGTACTTCGCCGTTCCTCCCCGTCTCAGTGTTCACTGAGCATCCACGGCGGGACGCGGGCGGGTGTCCCCACAGGTGCTTTAGAGACGCATCCGCTCCAGGCCGATGTAGGGGAGGGCACGGGGCAGGGGAGGGGGCCGTGCGGTCCCCACACTTGCCTCCCACGCCAGCCCCGTGCTTTCCCCACAAGCTGTCTCCATGTCCTGGGACGTGCACTGTCCTCCTGGCGACACTGGGAGGGCTGGGAATACGATCCCAGAGTCAAGATGAAGGAAGGACAGACATGCCTCCTCGATGCAAAATACATCAGAGGATTGTAGCAACGTGTCCCCGAATGCTGAGTCCTAGAAAGCTCTGTGGTGACGTCAGGGGGTGACAGAGAGTCGCAGTGATTGCTCCTCATTTCAGCTCCTAAAAACCAAAGACTTCGCGCACACGACCTCTTAGATTCCTTCCTGGTGAATCGTCTTTTCCCGCCTTTTCCATTTACCTTTTTGGAGTCGATGATTTTTTCTATCATCTTGAATGAGCATTTTTACATCCCCGTATAAATTTCTTATTAAAAAAATCCAGTGTAGCCTGAGCTATTCTCAGCGTGTATAAGGCTTAACTGGTTTCTTTGTTCACGTCACAGAGCTTCGAAGTCACTGCATTGCAGGCGTGTTGCGGGGTTTGTGATTTTGCACTGAGCTCAGCTGTCGACACCATTTTTCCAACTTCTTTGCTCACTTTGTATCTCTGAGTCCCGTTCTGGTAATTCTCACGATATTTCAAACCCTCTGCCAGTGAGAACGATTATACTCAATGAAGGCTCAGATAATAGCATTTTTAAGTAATAAGGTCATTAAAAAATTAAGGTATGTACAATTTTTAGACATAATGCAATTGGACACTTAATAGAATACAGAATATTATGAACATAACTTTTATATACACTGGGAGACCAAGATATTTATGACTCCCTTCAGTATCTCCAAGATGTACCTGTAAATTTTTTAAAAATTTGTTTAATCTGTTACTTCTGATTCAGAGTTAATTTATCCACATTGGTACCAAGTCCAGGCTCGTACCAATCACCACACGACAGGCCGATACACTGAGAGACTAGTCGCTGGGGCAGGGAAGAGCGACTTTATTCGTATGGAAATTCAGCAGATCAGGACGGCGGTGGGCGGTGGACCACTGTCTCAAGGAGCCACCTTCCCGGGGGCTTCTCTGATACTAAAAGGGGAGGAGGAAATTCAAACATTTCCTGTTTCCGATCAGCCGCCAGAGGGACGTGTTAATTTGTCCTTTCCTGGGGGGCTGGTCAGCATGCTTCCTGGGAGCTGAACAAAGGGGTTTCAGCTAAACACTCACTACCTGGGAGGCAGGTCTCCCAGAGACAGGACGTTATTTAATTTCAGCTTGTGAGCAATGTCCCTTTCGCGATTAACTTGTAGCAAAAGCAGCAGATACAAAGGGGAAGGTAGAAGAAACAGGCCGAGCGCGGGGGCAGCGTTGTTCCTCCGTGCGACACCTCTCTTCGCTCTCATTTACTGCCTTTTTGAAGTTAGCCCTCACAAGCAAGGGTTTGTTGAACCGTCTGCTGTGTATTATGTGGAAGTAATTTCATTTTAGGGAGAAAACCATGATGAAGGTGAGGATGGAGGCGCCCCGCTGGGGGGCGGGCGCCCGACGCCCTGTGGCTCGGTGGTGGGACGGGCGGCCTCACCTGCCGGCCAGGCCCTCGGCGGGGAGACCTCCCAGAGGCCGGCGGGGCTCTGCTCGCCTCTAATGAGAGTCATCAGGAGAAAGACAGTATTTCACACTCCCCAGCCTTTATGAAGGCTTCCATAAAGTTTTACAGCCGTTGCCTGATTGTCGGGTGATTTGTGCCTGGGTTCAGCGACGCGGGCTGGAGGCAGCCCCGGGGCAGAGCTACCCTCTCGCCCGTCTGGTCTGCGCGCCCAACAGTCTCCTCTGAGGTTGCGATCTGACAGCGGGTCACGTGGTTGAGGATGGCGCGGGAGTAAATAAGAATTATATCAAGCGAGAAATGGCTTGTGGGCTATTCGCTGACGTATTGCGATGTTTAATGCAACCCGGCTGCGGAGGAGAGGCCGGCTTCTTCCAGAGCAGAACCCGAACCCTTCCTGGACCCACACTCCCCTCCCGGGCGGCCGGAAATCTCCCAGTCGCCCCAGTGGCAGAGCGTCCAAGAAACAGAGTGTGTGTAAGCCGCCCAACAGCCTCGCTGCCTTCAATGCCGTGTCCTCGAAGGCTCTGCAGAGGTGACCAGGGCTGCGGGCGGCCACAGGGCCCCGCTGCATGCTGCTCTTGAACACTGGGGGCCTGCCTGGTGGCCAGAGGGCACCAGAGTTTCCCCTCCAGCATGTGGCTTTGTCCCGGGCGCAAGCAGAGCTGCTCCGGGTGCTCTTGGCTATAAGGGTGTGGGGGTCCTCTGGTCTTTTTAACCTGGTCCAGAGGGACTCAGACGCAACCCACTCCACCCCCGGCCCCACGCTAGACCCACCCCACCCAGCTTTACCCGCACACCCCGTCCTCCCAGGAAGAGGCTGGGGCGGCTGGATGCACACAGGGGACGCACAGAGCACACATTGCATCCATTTGAAAAAGAATTTGTAAGGGAAAGGGTGTAGCTCAGGGGTAGAGCGCGTGCCTAGCACGCACGAGGTCCTGGGTTCCATCCCCAGCACCTCCACTGAATACGTAAATAAACCTGATTATCTCCCCCCCCACAAAAAAAACCCCAAAACAATAAAAAGGAATTTGTAAAGTTGGCCTTTTCCTATAAGAAACTCACTACACTCCACACATTGAGATATTATATTTTTTTCCATGTATTTCCATATGTTTCCATAATATTGAGATAAAGAGCAGAAGGTTGATGGTGAAATGGATGGGCTTCTCAGCCGGGACGTCGGCGGCGCTGGTGCCCGTTTCTGCCCCCGTGACGGGGAGGCGTTGATGCACTCGTGATGCGGGGCTGAGGACGTGTGGGAAGAGCGAGGAGAGGACGAGGAAGGGCGAGCGGGCGTGAGGCAGGGATGGGGGGAGGCTCTCAGGAGGTGGCGCGGGAGAAGGCGAGGTCTGGGAGCGCTGGTCCTGAGGCTGGGTGGGGACGTGAGCTTGAGGGCTCCCCTGTGGAGACGTCGAGGGTCCTGGCCTGGGCTCGGAGACATCCGTCTAAAGGGGGAGTTGGTGCCACAGCTGCAAAACCCCATGGAAGTGAGACGCCGGGGCGGGTCCTCAGGAGCCCCCCAGCCACGAGGGCAGGTGCAGGAGGCGCCCACGGGGAGGCGCCGCGGCGGGGATGAGCCTCGGTGCGGCTTCTGCATCCCAGGGCCGATGCTGACGGTGCCAGCAGTGAGACGCCCGCACACCTCGGGGGGCTTCCTGCAGGTGCCGTCGTGGCAGCAGGCACGGGGGGCTCACGCCTGGCGGGCCAGCTCGCGGGGCACAAGATGGGGGGCAGGGGTGCATGGATGGGAAAAACCAGGAGCCACAGAAACAGAAAGAGAAGGAAGGAACGAAGGAGTGCCGTCAGGATGCAGGGGGCGATCGACAGGAGGAAGAAAGGACAGCTCTCCGTGCCAGCTTTGCCCGGCCGGCCCTGGGTCACCCTGCGCAGTGGCCACGGAGCCGGTACGCTGCCCGCGGCTTCCCTTTGCGCCCTGCTCCCTCTCGGCAGGAGGGGTCTCCGTGGCCCTGGATGACCTCCCTTCGGGCTCAAGCAATTTGGGAACACGGCCCTCCCCGTTTCTGGCAAAGGAAAGCCGCCTTTTCTGAATTCGGCAGAGGGTGAACGTAACCTGTGATCGCAGATCGCCCCTCCGCGGCGGTCCGGCCCCTTCCCGGGGGTCGCTCCTGTGTCCCTTCCCCTGTGCCCGTCACCTGCAGGGCAGCCCCTTCTGTGACGCGCCCCAGGTTTCCTGTGTCCCCTGGCAACCATTTCCACATGTGTTCTTGTCCATCCCGGACCAAGTTCCATGTGGAGATCCGCTAGCGTGCTGGGTGGTGACATTAAGAGATGACCCCCGCCTAGTGCGTCCCATTTGCCAGTTCTGAGTGGCCTCGTGCGTGTGAGCTTGCTTATTCCTCGTGACAGCCAGCGAAGTAGCCACAGCTGTTACCCCTCTTTTACAGGTAGTGACAGTAAGTCACAGAAGGGCTGCGTGCCTCTCCAGGGCCGTTGGCCAGTGAGTGGAAGGAGTGGGAGTCGAACCCAAGGGCTCTGGTCCCATTTGGTTCGGTGACATACATTCTCACGACTGTTCCCATTCAGCCAATTAGGAACGTGAGCTGGTGGTGGGGCGCAAATGCGGCCAGTCTGACTCCTGTGCCCTCAGGTCGCGTCACGGGGCCTCCTGCCTCCCTCCTTTGCAGCGCGTCCCAGGGCTGGACCACGTGCCCGGATGCAGGTTCCCGCTGCATCGTCACCAGCGGCTCTCTCGCTGACCCTCCCCTGGGCAGTGTTTCTACACGGTCTCCCTTTTCACCGAGACCTTGGCACCCGTCGCATTTCCCATCTAATTTCTGGTTTCCTGAGCTGAGAGATGCCGCCCGTCCGCTAGCCCCTCGATGGGGTCTCACGACGTATTTTCTTTATTCATCACTCTTTCCGCGCTTTGTTCTGCTTTTGAAAAAGACGTTTGCTTCTTTGTCAAGAGTCTTTCTTCCACCCGCTTGATACTAACCTGATCTTCCCTCCTGAGACCTTCATCTGGTGGTTTTGTTTTTCCTCTTCTTTGAATCCATCATGAGCTGTATTTCTTCTTTGGTAACAGAACATCAGACACGTTGGTTGAAGCACATCCATAAAGCGTATTTATCTTCATGTGCAATAAAAATCCAGAAGTAACTGGTTGTCGGCACACGTCTTTACAGTTTGCTTGGCCCCAAAGTGGCTGCTGCAGCTCCACCCATCACATCCAGGTTCTGGACAGCCAGCAAGAGGAAGGAGGGAAAGGCAAAAGGAACACATGCCACTGTCCCCTCTTAAACTGGCTTTCTGAAGGTCCCATCCAGTAACTGGGACCTATGTTTTATTGGTCATTCTGGCCACGGGAAAGTCTAAGACATGGAGACTTGAGCTGGGCGCTTTGTGGTTAGGTTGCTGTTACAGAGGAAGATGGGGGGGCAAGGGGTGTCAGGTGTCTGTGCAGGCTCGACTTCTCATGGGATTCCTTCCTCGGTGGAGGGTAGGTCGTTGGATTGAACAGGCTGTGCTCTGTGACTTCCGTTTCAAGACTGTCGTAGGTTATGAAGAAGACATCCCCAACTGTGTGTGCACGTCTGTGTGTGCACAAGGGAGAGCCGGAGCGCAGTGGTGGCTGGCACCAGGCACGGCTCACCGGTGGGCGCCGGTGCTTTGACCCCGGTGATGAGGCGTGAGTTCCCAGGCCCTCTGCACGTGGTCAGCGGAGCACGTCCTGAGAACCACGGCAGGTGCCTTCCCGCCTGCAGGCTGTGGGCACAGCCTTGACCCACGTGGACGGAACCTGTCACAGCTGCTCACGGCTCCTGTTTACTTTTCCCTCCCGTGGGACTGACTCAAGCCGGAGAGTCAAGTCCAAGCGTTAAAAGCGACCCTCCCAGGAAGGGAAGGTAAATCGCAGAATCCGTGCTTCTGAAGCATGGAGTTTATAGTCCGAAGTTCACCAGGACAGTTTCGGGGATGGGGGAGGGAAGACGGGGCTGCTCTTCAGGCATAAACAAAACAAAGCTTGAAAGGATTAAAGAAAGTCCTGGAGCTTATGAGAATTTTCCGTTCCACCCAGATCTCTGGAGCGGTTCTCTGTGATGCATAACCCAGCACCTCACTATCACAGGCCACCTCCTCACTTCCCGTCTTTCACGAGAGAGGTGCTGACGCCACGATGTGCTAATCGGGTAAAACGGCACGTCGGCGCCCGTGTCCGTGAAGGACAGCCAGTGGCAGAGCCGGGTTGTAATGAATTCCTGAGTGTCAGATTTTTCAGACTACGAAATCTTCCAGCAATTTGGAACACTTTCTTCATACCGCCTTCCTGTGAATATGGACTTGGAACGTGCCCATCTTGGGTCCACGCAATAGTAACCGTGATTTTTTTTTTCCTTTAATTCAACTCCCAGGTTCGGTGAAGGCTACACAGTGAAGGTCTGGCTCCGCGAGGAGGCAAGTCAGAATGAACACGCTGCCGTTTGTGACTGCTTGACGCTCTGTTTCCCAGGATTGCAGTTTAAGGTAGTGCTAAGACTGGGCGCTCCGTCTCTGTCTTCAGCTAAAAAGATCTTACAAATGCACTTGTCTTTTCCTTGCTTTAACTCTTTCGTTTTAAATTTATTTTTATTTATTTATTGTATTTATTTTGGGGGGAGGGAGGAAAGTGGGTTTATTTATTTACTCTTGAACCCAGGACCTTGTGTGTGCTAAGCACGTGGTTGACCACTGAGCTACACCCTCCCCCGCTCCTTGTTTTAATTCTGTGCTGTCAGAAGATGTTGCCTATCGACTTGGCCTCTTGGCAAAGTACAGGCCACACCTCCCCCTAAAATAGCCAGGACGGTGGCTGTCCCTCCATCTCCCCGAAGACGACACGCCTGCTTGGCCACCTCTGGCTGGTTACTCAACCCGCCGTTTTCTGGGGACCCAGCCCCATCACCCACAACTCCGCTGTGGTCAGGATGGGAGAGGACGAAATTAGATTTCTCCCGTGTCTTTGCTGGGGGGTTTGTAAGTGGGTGGTTCCAGTGTTATTTCTCAAGACGTGCCCCACGCCTGAGATTGTCGCCTTCCACAAACTTGGCGCAACGTGTGGTCCCTGAGCCGGCCACGTCTCCATCACCTGGGAGCGGCTTAGACCTGCAGAATCCGAGTCCCAGCCTGCTGAGTCCAAAGCCGCCCCTTAGCCAGGTGACCTGGGGCTCCCTGTGCACGTTCACGTCCCAGGAGCACCGTCTGCAGATCTCCCGTGATTCTAGCTTGTCGTGGCTTCTGGCAGTTGTAGTCCTTCCTGAGAGTGGCGACTGCCTGTCTCTTTGAACATCCACCGTTGAGTAAAATCCTACTGGGTCAGAAGTAGGCTGTCCAAGCCACAGGTGTTCAGGCTCAAGGACCACCCTGAACGACCCTACGGAACAGTCCCTGGCATCTCCATTTGCACCTGTGATAGTGAGGCTTGGGACAGTCAAATATCTTTCCAGCTAATGGTGAGCACGGCTGGGAGCCGGAGCGTCAAGTCCAGACACCTCCTGCATTTCTCTTATGCCATGCAACCCCCCACTCCCAGCTGTCCCCAGGCACTTCGCGCCCCTCTGTGAGGTCTCCCCCGTGCTTGTCGAAAGGCGTTGGCATCAAGGGCCAGAAAGACAGCTGCGCCCCTCCTGTCTGCCTCCTTCCTGGTGACTTGCAGTCAACATGCATTCCCTGGGGACTCACAACAGACACGCACACACTTAGCTTGTATTTGTGTGTGGTTTGAAAAAAAGATAATTTATCTGGCCGTTAAATAGAAGGTGATCCGTTTTCTTTGGCAATTGCTCACTCACATGATGCAAAACACTTTTTTTTTTCTTTTAGGGGCAGCACCATAATCTATTGGAATACGATGTGCCGAAAAGACGGGGCTGTCTGGCTGACCTGTTCAAAGTTCTAGAGAACCATAAAAACGTCTTGAAGATCAGACATTACTCCATCACCCAAACCAGTTTGGAGCAGGTAGGGGACCTTGAAGGAGTCAGCGAGCCGCGTTTCGCTGTGTTGTTGAGATCGACTCCAGATTGCTTCTTGGGGTCGCCGTTTCTTTTATTGATCATTGTTTAATTTCACAAAGTTTTGATGCAGACGGGGAGCACGAGGAGGTCTGTTTATTGCGTGCGCTCCACGCAACGGGGCTTCCATCTGTTCATAGTCCCACTGGGCGTTCGGGTGAGGAGGCAAGTCGGGCCCCATGAGGCTTCCTGTCCTCACTTTACCGACCACCCCTGGAATGATTTAAGGGCCCCCACTGTCACGGAGGGATAGCCGACTTGGGGAAGAAAAGTGCCTGGTTTCTTGGGGGGTACCGGAAGGCGAAATGCAATCCAACATTCAGTCTAAAGCCATGCTTAAGGCGTTGAGAATTCGCTGGCCATTTATTAATTGTCCAGGAAGGTTTATCATTCCTAGAGTTGGGAGCTCGGAAGACTTACCTGTGGATGCTGATTTAGGAGAGGATGGTATGAACGAATGACTTGTGATTTTTAGGGAAACATCGGGCAGTGCTTTGCGACGATGTCCCTTATAAAAGTTGCGAGCAGATAGCTGAGTTTTCTTACAAGCCAACAACTCTCTCCATCATTTCTCTCAGGTTTTTATTAATTTTGCCACCGAGCAGCAGCAAACTCCGCCACCTTCTGCGGATCCAGCCTCTGACTGCGACCGCCCGCAGCACCTGCCCATCTAAACACTGTGTTGTCCTTTGTTGTAATTAATTCTCCGAGATCAAAGGGGTGCGAGGCACCGGAGAACACGCGGCGGGCAGTCAACTTTCCTGCTCTCCTTCATTTTCTACCTGGAAACTCTTTGTTAATTAATTACCGACAAGCTGGAAAGCCGTTCCTCTCTGCAGACTTTTGGGGAGCTGCTCCGACACACTGCCTCTGTCTGCCAAGCCAGGGTGGGGGCCAGGCTCGTGTGACAGGGCGTGAACAAACGGACAGCGGTCAGGCTGGGACGTCCTGGAGCTGGAAAGGCTGTCGGAGGCTGGCCATGCCGAATAGCTCACTTTCCTTTTAAGGAGACTGAAGCCCCCGAGGTTAAAACCTTTCCTAACGTATTGCATAAGGAAAAGTACTATTTTTGTCTTCTTTTTACCAAATCATGTTTGCATGTGTCTAAATAACAATTCACAATTCAATGAGTTAAAAATCACGCTTTGCTTAATCCTGGATGGCATTAAATGGGATGATATTTAAAAATGCCATTTTTTTCCCTACAAAAGATGCTTTTTTTAAAAAAAAATAATGAGTTTTTTAGTCGAACCTTTAGCAAAATTAAATAAATCGAACTGGGTACTCTGTATCATTCATAAAAAGTTTTACTAGAATTTCACAGATTGTATATTTAAGGCAATATAGAAAGAAATACAAGGTGTAGATATATTTTTCTTTTTATTCATTTGGATTTATGTTTACTATTCTTAAAATTATTCAGAGCCAGTGGTTTTTGGTGTTTCCATATCAGGGGCACCAGCATCTCCTGGGAGCAGGCTGGACAGAGTCCCAGACTCCGGGGTGGGAGGTCCGCAGTCTGGGTGTCCACAAGGCCCCCACGCTGGTTTCTGATGCCCAGCACCTGTCTGTGTCTGTGACTCAAAAGGGCTTCCAGTCAGGCATTTCTGAGTTGAAATATTTCTCAGCCTTCTTTGAATAACGTTTTTTTCTGCCCCCCCCCCCCCATGGAGGGCTGCACTGATTTCATTTTAAAATTTAACTTTACTCACTGAAGTTTCTGAGTTAACAGTAGCTTGCGATCAGAGGCAAACGCTTTCTTGGGACGTTTCTTCGCTAACGTCAGATTTCATTTGGCTGTATCTCTCCTGGACGTCACCCTGCGTTAGAGATGTTTTTAAACGGTCAGGAGGAAGCCTGGAACCACAGACCGTTTTGACTGAACGATTCTGATTCACCTGTATGATGTGAATTATGCTTTCTTAAAGACGTTCCAATTCAGGCTTTTATGATTTTTTTTTCCGCCCCAATTCTAAGATCGTCTCATTGTCAAAATGGAAAATGTAATCTTTTGTTGTTGTCGAATCAATAAAGAAAATTTGTGAAACGCGAATACGTTTCTGCCGCAGTGGATAAATGAGATGTGTTTTAACTGGGCCTGATTCTCGGAAAGGCGCTGTGTTCTTGCCGGAGTACCTCCTGGCATCTTTAGGGATTTAACTGAACGTTGCTGAGGAGGAAATGAAACCACGCTAGATCTTTTAAAGCTTCAGAAGCTTAAGATTTAATTGAGTTTTGCTCTGCTATGTTCTGCTCTTAAAAATTCTCTCCTTGTCTTTGAGCTGCTGTGTGCTTGAAGCCTGCGCGTCGAGGTGTGCCTCTGAGCGACAAACAGGCAGAGACAGAGAAACCCAAGGTGCTGAAACGCCATGTCCCAGAAGACCGGACACAAAAAGGTCAAGCCTCATGTTAACGCTGAAAATGTCGTTGCATTTACAAGCCACGCAGATGGCATGTGCCTTTGGAGTTCAACGTTTGTCTTAAGACCTGTGGGCTTAAGGCCACACAACTGAGACTTTAAACAACCTGCCTCTTTCTGGAAGCGTTCTGAGTGGAGAACTTTATAAAGCAGACATAGCAATGAGAATTCCTCTGTTACTAACCTGGCTTTCATTATGTAGTCTATAAACAGACGATGTATTGAAGCCATCACGCAAAATCAAGTGTGCAAAAAGCCAACAAGATGCATATGTTTACACCAGCAAGGAGTGAGGGCCTTGTGCTTAGAATTAGCTTGGTTCGGGGGTATGGATTGAAAAATAGCTCAACACGGTCCCTCCTGACCATCACATGAGGTGCAGGCACCACACACCCCCTCCCCCACTACGTGGGGTCCTTGAGTTTGACGTGAACACTTGAGCTTCATCGCACATTCTCCTACCCAAGGCGGGTGGGGTGTACAGGCATTTTAAATTTCCCAACAGGTTTGACCGTGTTTTCCACTTCGGCTGCTTTGATCTGTGGTTTTGGGTGTGGCGTGGGCATGGTATGTTTCAACGGATTTCCACACATTTGTTTAGTTCAGAGCCCTTTCGGGAGACACGTGTGTGTGCGATCATTCTTCTGGTTAATGACATTGAGCCCATTCTAAGCACGTGGATGGATGGTGGGGACTGGAAACGGGGTGGCAGACGCCAGCGAAAAAGCCACAGTCTTTGTCCCTGAGAAGCAGGCAGGCAGACAGGGTGGGGAGGTGAGGTCCGCAGGCAGGGAGCACACCCTGCTCTCTAACCGAGGGTGACTTCGTGGAATCCTTACCATCCGGATGGGCCTGTACGGATAGAGGATCGGAAGAGGATATTTGTGGGTTTTAAGGGAATATTAGAGCAGATCAGCAATATTTACGATGTTTGCCTGTTACTCCGGAGGAAGCTGTTGTAATGGTTCCTGAGACATCAGGAAACCAGCTCCGCCGTCTGCAGAGTTTCCTTCATGCTCCAGGGTGGCTGTGGAGCCCTGGCTAGCACAATGTGCACAGCAGCAACAACAGATAAATTAAAACAGTTACCCTAGGATCCAGCAACCCCACTGCTGGGCATATATCCAGAGGGAACTCTAATTCAAAAAGACACCTGCACCCCAATGTTCACAGCAGCACTATTTACAACAGCCAAGACATGGAAATGACATAAATGTCCATCGACAGATGACTGGATAAAGGAGCTGTGGTATATGTATACAATGGAATACTACTCAGCCATAAAAAAGGATAAAATAATGCCATTAGCAGCAACATGGTTGGAACTGGAGAATGTCATTCTAAGTGAAGTAAGCCAGACAGAGAAAGAAAAATACCGTATGAGATCACTTACATGTGGAATAGAAAAAAATGACACCAATGATCTTATTTACAAAACAGAGATAGACTCACAGACATAGAAAACAAACTGATGGTTACCAGGGTGGGAAAACGAGTGGAGAGGGATAAATTGGGAGTTCGGTATTTGCAGACACACACTACTGTATATAAAAGAGATAAACAACAAGATCCTGCTGTACAGCACAGGGAAATATAGTCAATGTCTTGTAGTCACCTATAGTGAAAAAGAATATGAAAAAGTATATTTACATATGTGTAAGTGAATCACTATGCTGTACACCAGAAATTAATACACTGTAAATTGACAATACATCAATAAAACAAAAAGATAAATTGGATTAAGGAGGGGGAAAAGCACACCGTTTAAAGAGATCTCCTGGCAGTCCAGCCGACATATTTAGGATCGGATGACGTTGGCCAGATAATCACGTGGCTGTAACTTAGCTGCGAACGTCCGGGCAATACAGTTTTAGCTGTGGCCGTAAAATGAAACGAGGGCTTTGATTCTATGTGAGAACAAAGGAGATGTGGGCTAGACAGCCAGTGATTTCCACTACAGGAGCACATCAGGTTTGTGGCCATTTCCCACGAGAACAGAATGAAAGCAGTTTTGGGAGCAAGTTGTGTAAACTAGGTGATGTCAGATCACGTGACTGCCTTCGAGCCATCCAGGTCCCAATAGTATTGCAGCATTTAGGATCGGAGCAGTGTGTCAACGTCTGTAGATCAGAGTCCATCTGTATTTGTAAACATTCTTGTCAAACTGAGTGAAGGAACAGAATGCATTTTATGGATGTTTTCCATTTGGGCTAAATAAATAGCATTGCCATCGCTTCCCAGCGAGAATCCCTACAGAGAGCTTTAATGCGCACATTCCTCCTGCTGGAGAGGGTTCTCAGCTGCTTCAGGAAGTCAGAAGTGTATTTGTTAATTATTTGTTATTGCTTGTCATTGCCAAGGAGTTTCACTATCTTATCAGTAAATGGATCACATTTTTGTTTACGTGAAAATGTTTTAAGGAAAAAAAAATGAGTCTCCTGAGTTAAGTGCACATCTTGAACCCAGCAAAGTTCACTGGCTTTAAGACACATCTAGAAATTTCACGAGCGAATCTTTCTTGCAAGGAGAAGACACCGTTTTGAATACCATGTTTGCCGGGGCGTTTGTGTCCCACAAAGCCACGGTCAGTGAGTTCCATCTGCTGCCGCATCGCGGTGGGGTATTTAGTTTGTGGGTTTGTTCGTTGAATATTGGGATGTAGGGGTGAGAGTGTCATCCCCTCCACCTGCTCAAATCCACCCTCAGAGTCGTACCGGGGCTCGCTCTGCCCAGCCATCATCACATGCCAGCTTGGCTATTTGATCTGAATCGGGGTCCAAGGGCAGGGGGCCACGAGGCAGCGTGTCGGGGGAAGGTCACTGGCTGGACGTCAGCTGGTCTGACCCGCCATCCAGCTCGAGTGTGACTATCTCCCTCCCATATTTTGTTTCCTTGGGCTTCTGTTTCCCTCACTTTGAGGATCGTGATGCCATCTTTAAGAAGCCTAATTGAATCGGCAAATCACAGGGAGAAACAGCAGGAGACAATATTAGCAAATGTAGTGGGGCGTATCTACAGATAGAAATAAAAACCCAGAGGACAGTAATGTGAAAAACTCTGTGAAATACTTGAAAACAGATGAAGTGGGGGGTATATCTTAGGGAACAGCGAGGGATCAGGATTCCTTCCAGAAAATAGTAGCCACACCAGAAAATGAATGTTGTCCAATGTTGTCCCTGGTGTGCCCTGCCATGAATACCCTGCAAGACGGCAGACTCAGAGACACATATTTCAGATGTACAATTTGATGAATTTTGATAGATGTCTACACCCATGAAACCACCACCACAATCAAGACAGCTCACATTTCCATCCCTCCCCAACAGGTGCAATTGTTGAACTCTCAATTTATCCCTTTCTGCCCCCATTACCTCATAGTATCCATAAGTCTGTTCTCCATGTCTGTGAGTCTGTTTCTGTTTTGTAAATAAGTTCATTTGTGTCATATTTTTTAGATTCCACATGTAAGTGGTATCATATGATATTTATCTTTCTCTTTCTGGCTTACTTCACTCAGTATGACCATCTCCAGGTCCCTCCATGTGGCTGCAAATGGCATTATGTTATCCTTTTTTATGGCTGAGTAGTATTCCATTGTATAAACATACCACAACTTCTTTATTCAGTCACCTGTCAATGGACATTTAGGCTGTTTCCATGTGTTGGCTGTTGTAAATAGTGCTGCTGTGAACATTGGGGTGCAGGTGTTGAATTAAGAGTTTCCTCCAGATACATTACCCAGGAATGGGATTGCTGGGTCATAGGGTGAGTCTATTTTTAGTTTTTTAAGTTGAAGAAGAGACACATTTTGACTGTCAGTGATACATACGTTAGTTTTTCCTTCCTTTTTATTGAGATGAAGTTGCTGTGTAACATTGTATAAGTTTCAGGCGTAAGCACGTGACTCCTTTGAAGGAAAAGTGGCAGCTGCTGTGAGGTCAGTGGGATGTAACCTAGCGGAGTTGAAGAGGGGAGGCTGTCTGAAGGGTGGGTGATGACAGCTGAGACTTGAAGGTTGCGGACTCCGCCGTGGAGCGCATGGCAAAGGCAGGGCTCTGCGATACGTTAAGCCAGGAAGAACAAGTGCCAATGAGACTGAGAGCAAACCCCGCCAAACGACACGTACAGAGCATGAGCGCACCATGGGTTATTCTTCTGTCTCTGAGTTCCTGGATTTCAAGAAAGCCTTACAGGTCAGTCTTATCATTGGTTTGCGGATGAACGGGAGAAATGAACAAATGCGAGCTGCTGGATGTTAAAAACTTTGCAGCCATAACTTATCACAAAATTTAAGTGCTGAATTATGGACTCTAACGTGTTGAATCCAGGTGATTCAGAAACAAAGCCTCTGCAAGAGGAGCAGGGTGTTGTACTCGGCCTGCTTCTGCTCAAGATGCTTTAGAAATACCTAAACACCCTCTGCCCTGCATGTAAGACTGCATGGAGTCTGCAGAACGTGTTCCAATGACATGATCGGGCCCCGAAGACCATGTCTGGCTCAGAGTCTGCCCACCGCCAGGGGACCTAGTGTGTCCGAGTTATCACCCCTGTGATGAGCTGTGTCCCTCCACACAGCTTGTTACCACGTCCAGGCTCGTTCTGCTCACCGCACGACAGGCTACTACGTCAGGAGACAAGGTGCTGGGGCAAGGAACAGCGACTTTATTTGGAAAGCCAGCAGACCGAGAAGATGGGGGACTAACGTCCTGGAGAACCATCTTCCCCAAGTCAGAATTCAGGCTCCTTTTATACTAAAAGGGGAGGGGGTGTGGTTGGCTGGTGCAAACTTCTTGCTGCAGGAATCCTTTGTTCTTGCATCTGTCCCCATGGGTCAGGTCATGGTGCCCCTGCAAACCTCCCACAAGGCAAGTGTTAGTCTCTGTTCTACAACTTTTTATCTCTGTATGTACGGAAAAGTGTTACACCCTTAAAAGCCAGAGCCTTGAGAATGAGCTGTCCAGTCTGTTTCAGGCTCGAGGCAACATTCTGTTACAAAAGGTGCAGAACCAGCACGACTCAGCACAGGAAACAGGACGCAGGGTTAGAGCCAGAGGAACAGATCTGATACGGAGTCACATTTGTTATTCCCTGCTGCACTGTGACCTCATTTAACTTTCCTTCTGTAATGGCCCCGTCTCCAAATACTGTCACCCTGGGGGGTTAGGGCTTCGACACATGGATTTTGGGGAGACATGAACATTCTGTCCAAAACAGTGTTCCCACTGTTACTTAAAGTCCCACATGGTTATCACCCTAATTTTTAAGCCTTTCTTTACCTCTCAGAAATGATCACCTCTCTGCATTTGCCTCGATTGCCACGCGTTTACATTAACTGTGCATATATGTGTGTTTCCTACGACCAGATTTAAGTTAGTTGCCTCTTGGGATGTCTGGCATCAATCATGCAATTAGAACCATCTAAACACTGAGACACGCCACGTCTGCTCACTGGTGCTCCTCTGTTTTCAGTCGTCTTGGGTTTATTTTTGCATATTTTGACGGCGACGTTCTCACGTTTGCTAACCTATCCCCCTCCGTGCCGAGCAGTCACCCGCAGTTCCTCTTATCCAGTCATGTTTCATCTCGGTCTCTAGTTTTCATTTCCAGAAATCCAATTTGGGCTGTTTTTTTTTTTTATGTCTTCTACGTCGTGTACTCTGCCGTGTTCCCCCTTCTCGAATATATCAAATAAAGTTATAATGAGGGGAAGAAATCCCCGGCACCATAACTCTGTCACCGGCGCCCTCTTTTTAGATCAGCTTTGATTGATTTTTACGCCTCTTCCCATGTCTGAAGATGTTTAATTAGGTGCCCGACGACAATGTAATTTTGCTTTCTTGAGTTTTGTCATCTCCCTTCGCTTTGAACAATTCTTCATCTTTACTCAGTCAAGTGACTTTGAAACACTGTGATATGTTTTGAGACTTGTTTTTCAGCTTTATGAGGCTGAACCAGATCAGCATTTAGTGTGGGATGTACTGTCCCCATTACTGAAGCCAAACTGTCCCATGGGGCTGCCCTTCCCCATCCCCTGTGTGTCACGATGCTTTTTTCCACTTGGTACCATGGACACACGAACCGTCCCGGAGTGAGTGATCTTTGCAGGGGGTTCCACCTGCTCCTTTTGGGTGGCTGTCCCCCAGGCTCAGCCACCTTCCTTATGTGGGTTATCACTCTGCTAACTGCTTGCGGGTCCCCCTGCAAATTCTGGAGCCCACGCACCCAGTCCCTCTCTCCTCGGTGGGTCTTTGCCCTGCAATCTCCAGCTCTTGTGGCCCCCAAACTCCCAGCTCCGTCTCCTGACATCCAGGCAACCACTGGGCTCCATCTGCCTTCCTCCTTCTGCTCCCGTGACCCCGAATTCCTCTCTAGAGAGGAAGCAGGGGCAATTAGACCCTTTGCTTTTCTTCCCTCAGGGATCTACCATGTCTGCAAACCATTCTTTATATGTATTTCCCCGTTCTTTTTAGTTCTTTAAAGGTGGGAGGTCAAATCTGGTTCCTCTGTAAATGTCACTTTGATAGAGGGAAATAAAAATCTGATCGTAGGAATACCAGGGCTTTCCAAACAGGAAGGCACAGCGAATCCCACTTTATGGCAACCGACAGGATATCTTAGAAGCTGAGTAAATACGACATCTGAGTAGAGGACGCTGTTTGAATTGCATCTAAATTCAGCAGCAAAACTTATGTGAAAGCATCCAGTGCAGGTGTGACCCGGGTTACGGGCTCGAATACCGCAGTGACAACGTTCTGCAATCCTGCTCCTTGACTTCCATTCAGTTCTCTTCATTTCTTCAGAACCGGGCATAATCCTGGAACAGCTGATCCTACAGTCACAAAGGTTTCAACGCAAGTTCGTTTGAACCCTGAGTTGTCTAAGGGAAATACTCTTCAGCCTGGAGTTCTGTTATGAAGGAAAATGTGGATATAATTAACGCTAACACGGCTTTATCTTAATCTGAAGCCAAAATCAAAACACACGTTATTGCAGGATTTAGGGTGTTTCAAAAAAAAAAGTTTCCTGGATCTAAAGCATTCAGCTCCATTTTGCATGAATTTTCTCAGAAGAATGAGCCTCAAGTAGATTCTGGCCACAGCCTCCGCTTGACGCTGCTTTTAAGTAATGAGGCGATGCAAATTGTTTTGCATGCATATGGATGAGAACATGCAATTAGTTTTCAATTACGTACCCGACTGCTTTTAAGAAACTCTCAATTTGTCCTGCGCCAACACTGGCTCCTTTTCCTTTTTAAACCTTAAGCAATTTTAAGAAGTCATCTAGCAGCACGACAGGATCATTTGAATGGAGGAAGGAAGAGTCGTTGAGGCTTCGGAGGAAAAGAAGCCTGGCAGACAATTTTATCTGTCTTAACTGGTCTGGTCTTCCCCGCAACACTGTCCGGAAGGGGTCATTCTGTCTGTTTTTCAGATGCATCATTAAAAAAATGGTCTTCACTGAATTACGGAGGAAACAGTTGAGCTGTAGCTCAAAGCAGGAGCTATTCAATCTAAAACAGCTCTTCTCTTCCACTCTGAGGCATAGTCCCCTTTGTCTCAAGATTTCTCTCCTGAATTAATCAATCTGCACAAGAGAGGAAGTAAAAGGGCAAAGAAGCAAAGGGATAAAATTTGCTGTGTCTGCTCTCCTGGCTTCTCATTGCACAGGGGGCCACCATGCTCACCTGCTCACATGGTCAGCACCTCCTTGACCATTCCGGGCACATCTTCACCCTGGAATCTTTGCCCGTGTCTTCTCTGGATACCCATGTTGCTCCAAATGGCATTATTTTATTCTTTTTCATGGTTGAGTAGTATTCCACTGTATAAATAGACCACAGCTTCTTTATCCAGTCATCTGTTGATGGACTTTTAGTTTCCCAACCACCCTGACTTGCCCCACGTATTTGTTTATTTTATTTTTTTCATAGAATTTATTTATTTATTTTTTGATCGAAATATAGTCTGTTTACAATGTTGTGTTAATTTCTGGTGTACAGCATGGTGATTCAGTTATACATACATATATGTGTATTTCTTTTCATATTCTTTCTTATTATAAGCTATTATAACATATTAAATATAGTTCCCTGTGCTGTACAGTAGGACCTTGTTCTTTGTTTATTTTATGTATAGTGATGTTGGTCTGCTAATCCTGAACTCCCAGTTTATCCCTCCCCACCTCCGCTTTCTTCCCTAGTAACCACAAGTTTGTTTTCTATGCTGGTGAGTCTGTCTCTGTTTTGTAAACAAGTTCATTGGTCTCATTTTTTTCTTAGATTCCACATATGAGTAATCTCCATATGGTATTTTTCTTTCTCTTTCTGGCTTACTTCACTGAGAATGACATTCTCCAGGGACACGCATGTTGCTCCAAATGGCATTATTTTATTCTTTTTCATGGCTGAGTAGTATTCCATTGTATAAATAGACCACAGTTTCTTTATCCAGTCATCTGACAATGGACATTTAGGCTGTTTCCATGTCTTGGCTATTGTAAATAGTGCTGCAGTGAACATTGGGATGCAAGTGTCTTTTCGAATTAGAGTTCCCTCAGGATAAATACCCAGGAGCAGAATTGCTGGATCATAGGGTAAGTCTATTTTTAGTTTTTTGAGGAATCTCCATACTGTTTTCCACAGTGGCTGCACCAAACTGCATTCCCACCAGCAATGCAGGAGAGTTCCCTTTTCTCCACACCCTCTCCAGCATTTATCGTTTGTGGACTTTTGAATGACGGCCAGTCTGTCAAGTCTCTGTTTACTAGTCTCTGTCTCCATGGTTACAGGGCGCCTTTCCCGGTGTGTCTGCATCCTCTCTTCCTCCTCCAAGGATCCCAGTCATGTCCATCCAGGACGATCTCATCTTAACCAATCACACCTGTAAAGACCCCACCCGCAAACAAGATTTGAGGCTCCAGCTGGACATAAAATTTGGGTGGGGGGCACATTCAAACCACTGCATGTAGTAAACACTTGCCGAGTGACAGACTGGGTGAATGCTCTGTGATCTGAGCGTTCTGGGCTCCTCTTGCAGAGATTCCCATGGTCCATGGAGCTCTGACCATGGCCATGGGATTGAAGCAAGGAGCCCAGTATGCACCGACTCTCTGCGTCCGTGCCTTTGAATCCGGTCTTGCCCATTTAGCATGCTCTGGACAATGAGACAATTGCACACATGATGCACAGACGTCAATGCTTGTGCATTAAAACTAGTCTGCTGTCCTCACGTGAGCCGTGCAAATGATCATGTCTTCTGGAGGACGCGTGACCAGGTGGACCCTGACTGATCTTTTTTACTTTATAAAGATTATGTGTACACACAAACATATATGTGCCTTTATCACTATCCTGCTGATTTAGAAATTAGCCTTCTTTTAATTTCACTGAAGGCTTCCAAATAGAGACATCTAGTGAAGGGTGTGTGACCCATTTAAATTTTAATTGTTTTGATTCTTTTTTTTTTTTTTTTAATGGAGGGACTGGGGATGGAACCCAGAACCTCGCGCACGCTAATCGCCCCCTCTACCACTGAGCTACACCCTCCCGACCTAATTATTCTGATTCTTAAATGCATCACACAGAATTTCTCAGATGGGAAAATTTCACTGAATTACCAACTGGAGAATCATTCACTTTAAATTATTTTGAAGTGCATTCACTTTGTTGCCAAAAGGGTTGTCTTACCCCAAATAGAAAATTTACACTTCTGTCGTCAGATGACTTACAATTCTGTACGTGTGTGCGTTCACTCAGTTATGGAAGGGAGGGTTCCCTGATTCCTTCTTTAGCAATCTCCAGTCTAATTACTTTTTATGAAAATCACATTATACAATGGATAGAAAATTTAATTCAAATTTCTTCACATAGACATTTCAATATAGCCTTTAGGTACTAAAATTTCCCCCAAAGACAGTAAAATCCTAGCAGAGAAAAATTGGGTCTGCAAAAGCCTAATATAATGAATAAAGTTAGCAAAAAGGCATGAGGTTCATGAGGCATTTGTAGCAAGCACAATTTTCACAGGTTTAGTCCTTTCCTGGAATTTTTTTAGGGACAAAGCCAAGACGCTTCATTGAAAGTGGAATCCTGTTGAAGTCTGGACGGACCCCTTCTAGTGTAAGCTGAGATCAGAGCTGTCAGGTGGCTGGAATGAAAAAAAGGTCAGAGGAAACGCACATTCGTTTCCACGAAGTTTTTCTCAGGGAGAAAAGCTGACTCAGGGACTCAAGGGAGGAATCCAGACTTTCCAAAAATATTAGCATTCAAAAGAGTCAGCTGCCCACCTCGGGGGAGGCCTGGCTGCAGGCAGTGTGGGCTTGGAGAGGTTTCCGTGCAGGGAAAGCCTTGCCAAGGGTCAGCTTCACTGGAAAAGCTCTGTCTACAGTGTTTTCCAACAGAGCGGCTTGAAAATTCACTCTCACTGAATAAAGAATGTGTGGAGCAGACATTCAATGCCTTTATCTCTTATTGCAACACAGAGGTTGCCAGTGTTTACATATGTAGAAGTCTGGCTAAGAAAGCTTTTTTTCTTTTTTTTTTTTTTTTTGCATAGTTTTACCATAAAAATTATTTCTGCAGTGAGAGCCACTGGAAACTCCTCTTTTTATCAGTCTCGTTCACGCTTTTTTTGCGAAGATGGCCGGAAAGAGCATGTTTGTTTGTTTGCGCTGCGCTGCGCTCAGCTCAGCTCGGCCTGAATGTGGGATGTGGTCACTGCCTGTGGCCGCCTCTCGCAGGTACATTGTTGGGCTGGGATGGGGTACTTTCCGATTTAAGTAATCCCATCTGTTCAGAAAGATAAAATTTTTGGTTTGTTTGTTTGTCCTGGCATTTTGGGCTGGGGAGGAAGTTGAGGCCAAACCTGAAAAAACGCATACATTGTAGGCTCTTCCTGAATTCTAAACTAGCCGTCACTGGTGGGGAACTCTGCTCACCTTTTTCTGCTCCCAGGGCCTCTGTGGTCCAGAGCCTGGCTAGGAGCGGAGGACAGGGATCCGGCAAACGGGCAGCGACTGGTCCGATGTAATGCGACGACCCTTGCAGTGTCGGCAAGCGTCCAGATCGTGGCTGGCACAGATGGGCTTGGGGGCAGAGGGAACACCGTACACCTAAGAGAAATTCCACTCCTTACTTTGCTTTAATAAACACATGTCTGAACTCAGAAGGCAAGAGTTGAGACCTGTATGTCAGTGTCTGAAAAAGGTTCCCTTCTCTGGGAGCAGGAATGATCACAAAATATTGTGAAACAATATTTTTTCCTAAGTGTATCATCTCGTGAGCATTTGCTATGGACCCACCGTGTCCCGGGATGTTCACATGCGCCTCATTTTATTTTATCTTATTTCCATGTTACAGTGGCCCAGCTGGACAGATACAAATACACCCATTTCACTGGCGAGAAAACAGAGGTGCACAGAGGAAGGATTTCAAAGATCAGACACCTGGAGAGTTGCATAGCCTAAATCTGAACGTGTCTGTGGGTCTCCTAGTTTCATTCTCTGTATTATTTCGCTTTGCATTTAGACATGCATCGTGCATGCAACCTCTTATGTTTAAAATTTATTCTTTTTTATTTTACTTTCCATAGTTTTTTTTTAAAGTGTAGTTAGTTTACAACGTTGTGTCAATTTCTGGCGCACAGCATCATGTCGCAGTCATACATGCGCACACATACATTCCTTTTCAGATTCTTTTTCATCATAGGTTACTACAAAGTATTGGATAGAGTTCCCTGTTCTGTACGGAAGAAACTTGCTGTTTATCTATTGTATATATAGTATTTTGCATCTGCAAATCTCAATTTCCCAATTTATCCCTTCCCACCCTCCTCCCCCAGTAACCATAAGATTGTTTACTATGTCTGTGAGTCTGTTTCTGGTTTGTAGATGAGTTCACTCATCTCTTCCTTTTTTCTATTTTTAGATTCCACATACGATGATCTCATATGGTACCTTTCTTTCTTTTTCTGGCTTACCTCACTTAGAATGACCATCTCCAGTTCCGTCCATGTTGCTGCAAATGGCGTTATTAAATATTTATTCTTAAATGTTGTTGTTTTCCTTAATGACCCAATGTAGTGTAGGAGACACAACCCAGTGAAGCCATGGCAGAAAACCTGACCCTCAGAGAGCTTGCTGAATTGCTGGCGGTCACGCAGGTGACTGGGAAAGATGGAATTCGACCTGCGTTCTCTCTGACCACAAGCCTTATCCAGCTTATCAGGCAGGAGGACCTCCAATGAAATTTGGTTTCAGAACATTGGCTCCTATTTGAAGAACCAGGACCAGCGGCCCGCCTGGTTTTGTTATTTTGTTTCTCCTTAAAACCCTCAGGAAGGGGAGCTTTAGATGGTGGGTCCAAGAGAGCAAGGACACGAGTTAGGAGCAATGGAAATTTTCACATTTTTTGAGCAGTGACTTCTCGAACGTGGGGTCTTCAGTAACTTAATTAAGTGCTCCAGCCTCAGGCTCTCCCTCCTGTCCCCAACCACCTCTTTTGGAACAAAAAGCCATGCACAAGACGTCAGGTGCTACGACGTGACCTTCGGAGAAGGGTAGCATTCCCCGAAGATGCATTTGCTCCAGGAGGCTGAGCTGATAACGTAGTAAAAATCATGCAAAATGGTGATTGCTGACCATTCTGCAATCTGATAAAGTGGCGAAAATGGCAAAAAAAAAATAAAGTCTTCTCAGATAAAAAGATTTTTATAATAAAGTAAATCTACCATATTCACATATAGCATAAAATTATGAGTTCAGTTTGCTTTTTTTTTTTTTTTTGCCTGTTGCTTCTATTTCTTTTCTACTAATTAAAAAAAGATAATCAAAGAGCTTCAAGCATCACACGTGCTTATAATGCTGGTAAATTAGGTAAAAAAGAAAAATCCAGAATGTGGAGAAACTGCTGGTGGGAACGTAGTTTGGCGCAGCCACGGTGGAAAACAGTATGGAGGTTCCTCAAAAAACTAAAAATAGACTTACTGTATGATCCAGCAATCCCACTCCTGGGCATATATCTGGAAAAGACAAAAATTCTAATTCAAAAAAAGGCATGCATCCTAATATTCATAGCAGCTGTATTTAAATAGCCAAAGCATGGAAGCAAACCAAATGTTCATTGACAGATGACAGGATAAAGAAGATGTGGTGTATTTATACAATGGAATACTACTCAGCCATAAAAAGGATAAAGCAATGCCATTTGCAACAACGTGGATGGACCCAGAGATTATCATAGTAAGTGAAATAAGTCAGATAGAGAAAGACAAGTATCACATGATGTCACTTATATGTGGAATCTTAAAAAAAAAATGATACAAATTCTATTTACAAACCAAAAGCAGACTCATGGGCATAGAAAAGAAACTATGGTTACCAAAGGGGAAAGGGCGGGGGAGGGATAAATTAGGAGTTTGGCATTAGCAGATACGTGTTACTATATATAAAATAGATTAACAACAAGATCCTACTGTTCAGCACAGGGAACTATATTCAATTTCTTATAAAAACCTATAATGGAAAAAAACTGAAAATATATATATATATGTATGTTAAAAAAGATTGCTATAAAATTACTGTAGAAATCGACTTGTCTTTTAATAAATATTTTAATAAATAAGGTGGGATCTGTGATGTAGTTGAGGACAGTACTTAAGAAATCGTGTCATCCTTAGGCTGAGCAGAATTGCTGCTTCAGGAAGTTGTTCTGGGGAGCACCTGCTCCGTGTCAGGATCCCCACGGGTGGCCTGGGTGCGGGGTCCCCCCGGAGCAGAACTGGACAAGCACCGGGATGAGAGGAGCTGACATGGCCAGTGAGCCCGGGAGGGGGTCCGAGGGAGGGGGGCACCCACACACACAAAAGGTGCTTAACGCAAAGCCCAGAACATAGAAGGAAGGGTCTATTTCATTATCACAGCACAGTGATGGCACCGAAACCCAACGACAGGTGTCTTTGCCAGAAAACCGCCAGTAATTCCACCCACAACATTTGCGAGAGGAGGAATCCGATTTAGATGTTAACAGGTCCTTGGGAAGGAAGACAAATGGAGGGGACCCTCATTGGAAGAGTTAGAGTTTATACACAAAGCGATTCTTTTTAAATGCACGTGTTAAATCATCATATGCACGGAAAGCATTTTCTTCGCTCATGTTTTAAGACATCCAGGGCCCTTTAAAGAGGTCTGCGCTATGATCCTTTCCAAGCAATTATCTGAGAATTGACGGTATCAGGAAAAGGGATCCTTAACTTCCTTGCGAATCCCTGTTGGGTCTCCTTGTTGCTATGGAAATCCATCCAAAAAGGCATCTTTCTTCAGCGGTTTATTTTTTCCCTTCGTTACATTGCTGTGCCTCCGGCAAAATCGATGCGATGTGAGCCGTGGCCAAGACGTAGCCATGGGGCAATATTGATGCCTGGAATTTAGAAGCAAACGTGCCGTGCAGGTGTGATGGAATGTAGGACCCTGCCTTGATAAAGGGTCCCTCTGCCTTTTCCTAGCAGTTGTCAGGAAAGTACACCTTGGAGGGGTAATTGCTCTTTTCACAGGGACTTTATTGCTTGTAATCTAAAGGCACAGTAAGTGAGATGCTGAGTGGGGAACTGGTGGCAGGAAAAAGGAGGGCTTGCGAGGAGCAAATTCTGACCCCGGATGCTAACAACACATGATCAGAGCTTGAGAAGCTGGGGTATCTTATTATTAATGGTAGGGGAGAAAAAAGAGACGTGTCTTTTTTGCAGACTGGCATCGCAGCCTTGGAGACTGTGGGGACAGGACAAGATAAATCACGATGAAGACACTGGGACATTATTTGTGGAGAAAGTTGTCTTGTTTTGGTAACATCGAAACCCATGCATTTGCTTTACCTTGGCAGTGAGACTCTCTAAATACTCTTGGGGAAGATCTTCCATCCTCTCTGGCTTCTAGGAAGCCCAGACCCGTGTTCCAAAGACAGCCAAATGTATATGATCTTATGGGATACACTTTATGACATCTTCCCTTTGAATGAAACTGCATTTCCTAATTTTATTCCTTCCTCTTTTAATTTTTTTTTGATATTGTGCATACCTCTTGTTTAAAATCCTTCCTGGATTCCTACAGGAAAATCCACTTGTAGACGTGGGGGAGAGGGTGCTCTGAAGATGGGGGGTGAGTTGGCTGTTTGTGGACCTTGCAGCCTTGGGCTCCAGTCCCTCTGAGAGCTGGGCCTCCGTGACCATCTTTCATTTCCATGTTGTCCACGTCCTGATTTCACTTGGAAAAGGAAAAGCCATTAGGGACTCTGGAGTCTTCCTGAGAAATGTGTTTTTACAGGACAAATCTCTCCAACTCTGTTCCACTGAGTGCAATCTTCTCTGCAGCCTTGTCCTGTTGGGTACCATGTGTGGGACAGCTCGGGGGCTAGTGTCCAGTTATGTTTTTCCACTGGGCTGCATCTAAAATCCTTCTCAGTTAGGTCATCTCCCTGACGAGTCATTTCTGCCCCTTAATATTCAGTGTCCGTTCTTTGACCCTCGCCACTCTCTCCTACCTGGTTCCACCTTCTGTGCACACGTATTTTCCCCCAAACTCTGTCTCTGTTGACGCAGAGCGGATTCTGGTCTTGTAACTCTGCACACAGGGGTTTTGTTTCCGCTTTCCAGATGCACGTGAGACTCAGACCTCCTTATTGAAGTGTTCCCACCTTCCGCACAGACGTCTTCAGGGCTGTTCAGTCTTCGTTATTTCGCTCCACAACTGAGACACTCAAACCGAGAGGGAGAGATGGAAGGGTCTTGGAAAGGCATTTCATTTTACGTATGAAATAAAATCAGGAGGGGGCAGACTGGAAGTTTACGAACAGGAATGAGGAGGTCAGGCTCAAAATCTCGAAGCTTCTTCCCCGAATGACTCAATGGAACGTGAATGGTCTCCAGGGACCTGTCTTCACACCGATCTTCCTGCACATCTGGGCCACGCCGCTCGCTTCTGCGCTTCAAACAGCCCTGGCACGTCGGCGTCACCCACAGCTGCACCTCTGGTCTCAAACTCCTGGTCGACATGTTGTCCCGACGCTGCCTGGCTACCCGTAGACGAAACAACAAAGTTGTAATTCATTATAGCTTTCAGCAAGTTGGTTCCTTCTCCAAAATTTCCTTTCAAATGTGAAATTTTCGGTCTACTGTCTATAGTGGGGTTTACGAAACAGGGGCTAAAGCCAAGGAGACACGGAGAACAAGAAGGGCTCCCCAGGCTAAGGAAGTGAGTCCTCACGGGGTCCGGGAAAGGGTAGATGTGAATTTTAGACTCTAAATAAACACAAGCACAAACGTAATCCAAAATGAAACCTCAGTGCGAGGTACGTGTTCCAAAATACTAGGGGAAAAAGCAGAAATAATCCTTCACCTTCAGATAAATTTCTCCCTCAAAATAAGGCAACAACGGAGGGAAAAGGGGGGAAAAGAGCAATAAAAATAAAATTGTGTTATGGTGGAAAGAAGGTAATATATACTAATAATCAATGAATATTAATCGCCTTAAATCACGGATTAAAAGAAAATCAGAGCAACGCTTCTCTACCAGAAATTTTCACATAAAATGTGTATAAATGTAACACACCTACAAGTTAAGAATAGTTATAAGTAAGGGGTTATACGTGGGAAATACTGACCAAAAGGAAGTTGTGAGAACATCATAGTAAACAAAGTGGAGTTCACAAATAAAACCTTTTTAGGCATAAAGACAATGCATATATGGTAAAATGTTCAGCTCAGTGGGAAAATACAGCAGTCGTCAACTTTAATTTGTGCAATAAATTTGTGTCATTGTAAATTAGGGGAAAATTGATATAATTATAAAGAAAAATATAAAGTGTTTTTAAATCTATTTTTATATATAGTGGTTAACATGTGTAGCACAGGGAACTATATTCATTATCTTGTAATAACCTTTAATGAAAAAGAATATGAAAATGAATATATGTATGGATTTGCATGACTGGGGCATGGTGCTGTGCCCCAGAAAAGGCACATTGTAACTGACTGTGCGTCAATTAAAAATTTATAAATTATTCTATTGAATATAGGGGTTATAATACAACTTCCTTGAATGTCAAGCATATATTTAAATAAGCAATTTATGTAACATTAACTACACACCGTTCCCCACACCCAACAAACTGAGAGTGCAGGGGAATGTATGAGCTCCGAATTCAGCATTACCTTTATACTGCGTTTCTTCAGAAGGAGAACTTGGTGGCAAATGTTCAAGTGTGAGTAGTTTATAAGGACAGGAAAAGCTGATTTGAGAAATGGGGAGTGAGACTGGAACAACAAAAGGGCACAGTTTCTAGTTAGTCGTTGGAGAGGGTGAATGGGGATCATTCCTGCTGAGAAACTGTGGGGACCAGCGTAAGACATGCGCATGGGAATTCTCCCGCAGGGAACGAGGGAGCTGGGGCGTTGATACCCCAGCTCCCATCGGACGTGGCTTGAGTGCGGCTCCTCGGGGTTGCTGATGCCAGGACACCTACTGCGCAGGCGGATGACAGCGCAGGGCGGTTATAACACGGGCCATGAGCATAGACGAAAGTCTACCCACAGGTAACACAGGTGGTAGCTTTCAAAGTCAGACCCTGTATCCTGAAGCAGTAAGGAGACGGGAGTGAGGGTGGGCCAGCCATAGCGTTTGCTAAAGCGTTCTAACCAACAGAACAAGTCTCAACACATTTAAAGAAGCTGTACCGTGCTGTTTGCCATCTCAGGCACGATGCAATTAAATCACAACAGCACACACACAAATTGTGATAATATATTTCTAAAAACCTAGGTACACTAGAAATCTATAATATATAGTTCTAAATAACTATACATCAAAGATGAACTCACAACGAAAATTTAAATATTCAGAGGTGAGAGATAATGAAAATATTATGTAGAGAAACAGGAGAGGCAGGTAAAGGAAGAATTAGAGAAACATTTACCAAAAAGAAAAGGGACTGAAAATCAATGAGCGAAGCAACCTTATTCTAGGACAGTAAAAGTACAGCAAAATAATCTAAAAAAAAAAAAAAAAGAAGGAAGGAAATAATAATCAAAATGATAGTAGAAATTAATGAAATAGAAAATGACACTATAGAAAAGATCAAAGGAGCTAAATGTTTATTGTTAGAAACACTTAAGTTAATGGAACAGATGAATGTCTGGGAGGATTGATGGAGCACAGATGGAAATAAATCACATGTATGCGATCTTAGGGGCATAAAGAAACACAGCTGTATGCATGGAAGTTGTTGAATACATTTGAAAACGTATTTTAGAGAACTGAGTTTCTTCCAGTTGAATCATTGAAGTGTCTTTCAATTCATAAAGTGGTTTTGGCCACAGATTATCCACATAGTTAAAGAAAACGCGGCCATGCGTTGAGATTAAAAGTCATTCTGAAGATGCTGATGACACCTCGTATGACTCCAGTAAATATGACACCCGGTGCTAAAGGGAGTAAGGACTTACGCCTAGAAAATCTGAGGGGGAGCTTTGTGCTTTTCCTGGAATGTTTGACTTCATGTCCTTTTAAAAATACGTCTACACCTGTCATCTGCATTGGTATGCATACGTCTGTCTATAATCTATCTACCTACCTATCTATCTACCTACCTACCTATCCATCCATCCATCTATCCATTTATCTATCCATTTATCTATCTATTGTCTGTCTATCTATCTATCTATCTATCTATCTATCTATCTATCTATCTGTCTATCTATATGTCTGTCTATCTATCTATCTATCTATCTATCTATCTATCTATCCATCCATCCTGTCTATCATCCTGTCTGTCTGTCTGTCTATATATCTATCTATCCATCCATCCATCCATCCTATCTATCTATCTATCTATCTATCTATCTATCTATCTATCTATCTATCCTGTCTATCATCCTGTCTGTCTGTCTGTCTATATATCTATCCATCCATCCATCCTATCTGTCTATCCATCCATCCTATCTGTCTATCTATCTATCTATCCATCTATCTATCCATCTATCTATCCATCCATCTATCCATCCATCTATCCATCCATCCATCTATCCATCCATCTATCTATCTATCTATCTATCTATCTATCTATCTATCTATCTATCTATCCATCCTGTCTATCATCCTGTCTGTCTGTCTATATATCTATCTATCCATCCATCCGTCCATCCTGTCTGTCTGTCTGTCTATCTATCTATCTATCTATCTATCTATCTATCTATCTATCCATCCATCCATCCATCCATCCATCTATCTATCTATCTATCTATCTATCTATCTATCTATCTATCTATCTATCTATCTATCTATCTATCCATCCATCCATCTATCCATCCATCTATCCATCCATCCATCTATCCATCCATCTATCTATCTATCTATCTATCCATCCATCCTGTCTATCATCCTGTCTGTCTGTGTCTATATATCTATCTATCCATCCATCCATCCATCCTGTCTGTCTGTCTATCTATCTATCTATCTATCTATCTATCTATCTATCTATCTATCTATCTATCCATCCATCCATCCTGTCTGTCTGTCTATCTATCTATCTATCTATCTATCTGTCTATCTATCTATCTATCTATCTATCCATCCATCCTATCTATCTGTCATCTTTTCTATCTATCTAATTCTTTTTAACGATGCTGGTGTAATGCAGACTTTGGCCCTGAAAAGCGATAAGAAAATTCAGCACTGAGAAGATCTCTGACTTCAGAAGCTTGCTCACTGTCCAGTGGGGGAAGCAAACAGTTCGAGGAGGAATGTAAGAGGGCCTAAAAAGGAAGGCCGTATTGCTGGGTCTGAGTTGTGCATAAAGGTGACCATCCCCACATTTCCCGAAAACATAATAAATTGACAATACTCACAGCAGGTGCCACGTCGCAGCACACCCAGCTTACCTCGGGTGCTTCACGGCGGGCTTTCAACAGCGATATTTTGACTTCGTTTTGTTGAAAGCTGCCATCTCTTTGTGGGCAGGAACCAGGTCTGTCCTGTCTGTCAAAGTCTACCCAGGACACATGCTAATAGTCCAGCTAGCTTTGAAATAATTATATTATTATTAAGAAGAAGGAAGCAGGATCCGTGAGCTACGATAAACTTCATCCTGCGGGGAGGACCGCCGCCGCCCTCGTCCCGACGGACTGCAGCCGAGGCAGGTGGCTGGCATGACCCTGGGGAATGTCCGATACCCAGCTGTCCGTGCCAACTCCATCACACAGCCTCGTTCAACAGAAAACCTAGCTCTGACAGTGCTTTCCTTCCCCCAGCATTGGTTGGGGTTGAATGTCTTTCTTCTCATCAGTCCCATCCTCCCGCTGTGTTCTCGACACAAACCGGGTTTCAGCAGCACTCGAAGCCTGCAGCAAAGCTTCCTGTTTCTGCTCAACCTAGGACCCCCTTCCTCAGCCTCTTAAGGTAATTCCGTCGCAAGTGGAGGAAACATCTGCTTTGTACACAAAATGTGTGATTGCAGCATCTGGAAGGGGCCGCCCGAGTGGGCCGAGAGACGGGCTGGCGGCGAAGCCGCTGCCTTTTCAGCGCTGTGGCGGCTCCGCCTGCAAAGGGAGAAAGGACGGCTCCGCACAGATGTTCCCTGAATAGCGCTTGTGACAGGGACCGAGGCCCGGGCGCACGTGCGCGCTCAGCCTGATGAAAGTCTGGAGGGACGTGAATGCCCCCAGCTCTTAAAATTAGCAGCGGAAAGAGCCATTTCTTGGATTTAAAAAAAAAAAAAAAATCTCTTATTTATGCATTGCCTTTGAAATGGCTCTGTGCGTTAGTGAGGGATTTGCTATTCCTGGGTGCCCCCCGGCTCTGAGAGCCTCCTGGCAAACTGTGCATGTTTCAATGCGCAAATCACCCTGTTTATTTTCAAAGCGGATGGTGTATAAACAGCAGACACGGTCGTAGGTGTCGGTCCCACTTACACATCTGGGCACAGCCCCCCGGCTGGGGCAAAAGTCCCCACTGCTGATGAGAAAGTCGGCTTGGACCCCTTTGCCTGCCCAGCCCCTGCTGGTGAGGACAGAGGTGGTGCTCGGTGCCCCACGGGGTCCCCTAAAGCCCTGTCTTCCGAGGAAGATTCCCCAGCGGAGGACCCCGGGAGGCCGACCTTCCCAGACAGGCTGCCCCTGGGTCAGGAACTTCAGTCCAAACGGCTCCTGTTCCAAAAAGGGGCGACTTCAGACAGAGAAGCTGGGCCTGAAGATAAAGCCTGCAGTAAAGGCAGGTGTGCCGAGGGGCGCAGATCCAGTCCCGGGGCTGGACCGCGAGGTCCAGCGAAGCGTCCTGCTTGTCTGTGTCCAGTGTCAGCAGGGCTCACGGTCCCGGACGCGGTGGCTCAGGATCCTGGCCCAGAGGAGGGACTCCCAACAGCTGGGTTTCTGACCCCGAGACTCCCCCGTCTTTCAAACAACAGGGACGGAGGCTCGGCCGTTGGTGGGCACTGAGCACAGACAGAACATACTTTCCTGCTCCTAAAAGAGTCAAAGACGAGGACTCAGACCACAGCAGTGCAAGGGCAGATCAGAGGAGAGTCACAGAGAGCACAGTGGGTTAAACATAAAACGGGATGCTAGGCGCTGGTGCAGACATTTGCATCCAAATCACTTTTGCGCACAAGTGTTCGGGGGCTGGACTGACTGTGCTTTTTTTCCTCCCTCGGTTCTGCAGTTGCACTGAGGGACTGACACGGCTGCCAGGATGGTAATCCTGCTGACAAAGCGGCCGAGAGGAAGAGCTGATGGGAAAGACTGAGGCGTAAACACTGACGTCCTGGTTCTGGGAGCTCGGGGGCCGTGACTGCAAAGAGAAGGTCTGCTTTCAACAGCTCGCTGAGTCGATGAGTAGACCGGAGCGAGTGGTGTGCTTTCTGCAGCTTCGAGGACTGTGTGCGTGTGTTGTGTGTGTGTGTGTGTGTGTGTGTGTGTGGCAGCCTCTGTAAGCCACGTTTTATCCCACAGGGCAGCATGGACTGGGGACCACAGGGCCCACTCTGTGACAAGCAGCCAGAATATTCAGTCTTCGTCCCGAAAATACTGGCCGGGGACTTGACCTCATGGGCTGTCTGGAAGTTCAGATGGAATAAATCCTGTGAATGTGGAGTTTCCTCCAAGAGACACAGTCACTGGACCAGGCTCCCTTCCAGGGACAATGTCCTCGTGACCGACCCCCGGGGGACGTGACTGTTAACTGAGCCTCATGGACGTGGCCCCTGAGAGGAGGCCGGCCTGACTGCCACACTCAGCCAACGTGACAGCATTAAAACACCCAGCATCTTCTCAAGGCCTCCCTGGGCCCCCGGTCACCACTCAGGGCAGGTATCAGGCGGCCACGGTCACGGTCACGGCCACCCCAGCTGAACTGAAGGGCATGGACGAGGACAAGGGGGCCACCCTGCCCCCCACTCTAGGAACCAGCCCTGGAGGTGAGCCCGGCTGTCAGAGGAGGTGAAGCGGCAGGACCTGCTGGGACTGACTCGGTCCCGCTGGTCTCAGGGACAGCAGGGGACAGACCACCGGGGGCCCAGTGGGCCTCAGGACACACGTACAAAAAGGCGCAACTGTCCCTTTTTGGTGTCCTTTTCCACTTTCCAGCTCTGCCGTTGACTGACTTAGAAGTTCGAAGTCTCCCGATGCTTTGAGGACGTTGGGGGAGGAGCTGGTTTTAATTTGATCACTTGTGCTTCCTTCGAATGTACATCAGACCTCCCTTTCCGTCGTGTCCCACTTCCTGTCACTAAATATTTTACATAAGTTGACCTGTTTACCTCCAAACGGTCCCCTCCAAGGTCCTGGACGAGGGGCAAAAGCAAGACACCGGGTGACCCTCAGTTAGGCGCCCTGAAAACCCACCACAGACTCACCAACGAGGCAGTGGTGGGGACGAACTGAGGAGGAAAAAAGTGAGACTCAAGTGTGCGTTTCCACAGCGAGCACGTGGCAGAGACTTGACAGGGACCTCGGTCCTTGGAGGGTCTGAGTGGCACCGCTTCCAAAGGGAAAGAGGGAGCCGCCGGGGCTGGAGAGATGGGGGACGTGGCCTGAAGGTCAGCGTAGACCTGGCCCCACGGCCCCTCCAGCCGCGGCCCCTTCGCGACGTCCCCGCTCAGTCTGTGCGTCTCAGGGCACCGCCCAGCGGTGACGCTTGGTGTCCAGACGTCTGGTCACACGTCATCAGGGGTGCGTCTGGAGGGGATGAGATCCACACCTGAATTATTAGACCGGGTGAGAGAGATCGCCCTCCCAGGGCCGGGGGACCTCCCCCAGGGACGGTCAGAGGTTCCCTCTGCTGCCTTCGGACTCGGCCGTGGACTGGGACCTAGTCCGCCGTGCCTCCTGGGTCCCCAGCCGGCTGGCGGCAGACGCGGGAAGTCCCCTGAGCCAGTTCCATTTCTTACAGTAACTCACATGACATTTATGAACATGGATCTATTTCTAATACACATGTGTTTCAGAATTCATTCTGTTTCTCTAGAGAACCCAGAAGAATACGGGTTCATTTGTTCTAAATTTCTGACCTTTCTTTAGCTTCTAGACACTAAAATTTGGGGCCTTTAGGACAGACCCTGTTACAATAATGATTAAAGTTCTTTTTTTTGACTTTCCATCACATTTTGGAAGGACACGTCCACATGTCATCCATTTAAAACCCCTTGAAACAAAGCAGTTATTGTCGTCGCATTGATGGGGAGGTCACGGCTGAGCCAAGGCAGAGACGCGCCCTCGGTCACGGATAAAGGTGGCGGGTGGCAGAGAGCGGGCAGAGGCCTGAGGTCCCTGGTTCCGGGTCAGACTCTTCAGAACGGAAACCTTTGCAATTTGTGCTGAATGAAAACGGACAGACAGGATTGTAACAAGGTCATTAAATCTTTTTTTTTCCTCTGCGATCAAACACAATGATGTTTCTGATTCTGAAAGTCCGTCCCAAATGTAATCGTGCGTCACAGTCCACTGAAGGACAGACCTTCCAAGATGTGCAGCCTGTTTAAAGGGTGTTGTTTCGTCTCACCCAATTTCTAGCCACTGCTCACCGTTCGTTCGCGATGTGTTGGCCAAGGACTGAGTTTTTGTCATTTGTATTTTCAGACAAAGGCTGGATGTTGCCTTTAAGACGTTAAACACCACACGAGCGCAGGCTGGCAGTCACTGTACGTACCGTGAGAATGAGGGTACCTACTTGTTATTTTTGTTTGTTTTTATCTTTTTTTATTGATCTGTAGTCCATTTACAATGTCGCGTTCGTTTCTGGCGCGCAGCATAGTAATTCAGTTACACACATATATATGCATTTCTTTTCATGTTCTTTTTCATTATAGGTCACAACAGGATATTGAATAGCGTTCCCCGTGCTGCGCAGTAGGACCATGTTGTTTATCTCTTTTATGCACAGTAGTGTGTGTCTGCAAATCCTATTTATTATGATTTTCTGGATTCTGTGTCAGACTTGAAGTTGTTTCGGGCCAGGAAATCACAAAGTACATTTCTCACCATGTAATCTTTTTTATTTTCGTTGGAATGCCCAAAACTTAAGTGGATGCACACAGAGACAGGCTCACACACACCCACGTGCGTGCTACTGAAATGAACCTCGGACGCAAACAGGAAATTACCTTGCTGCTGGAGTGCCCGTCTGCCCTCCCCATTCACATCTCTCGGTCCCCCCCACAGAGAGAACCACTATCATCCACTTTATCTTAATCATCCACTTTATCTTAACCATCCCCCTGCTTTTCTCTGTTCTCTTTTCACTGTCTGCAAAACATGCGTCATTAAACAATGCATTGTTTGGTTTTAGCAGGGGTTGGGCTTCATCCGAAGGAATCACCCCGTGCACGTCATTCTGAAACTTGCATTTTTTTTTTTTCAATCCAACTTGTTTTGGAGATTCTTTGTCACGTGTGCCAGATGCACAACTTGCCCCAGACAAAGAACAATTTAAAAATTGGTTAGTAGTGGAATCAGCCACTTCTAACTAAATGGACTATCTGTATTGCTGGGAAAATTACCAAAGAGGATAAAAAGCTGCAATTATATTTGGTTGAATAACAGCCTTTCACAGTGTGTAGGGCACAGGCGGCCTGGATTTCTGGGAGCTTCAGTCTCGTGGGTTTAAACCTTCTGTCCAATGGCTGTAGCCTTTTGAGGTCCCGCCTCACCTGTCTGTGTTGTACGTGACCCCATGTCACACCACCGGAATGAAGTTGGGGCTCACGGAACCTTGATGCGTGTAGTCAGGGTTCTCCAGGGAAACAACCAACGGAGTGTGACTATATGCATGTGTGTGTGTGTGTGTATAAATATACACATATTATATATATCATAAGGAATTGGCTCATGGGTTATGGAGGCTGGCATGTCCAAATCTGTTGTGTGGCCGGCAGACTCGAGACCCAGGAAAGCCAGTGGTGCTGAGCGAACCCTAAGGTCAACCGTCCACTGCACACTCCATTCTCGCTTGGAGAGGCCAGTCTTTTTGTTCTACTCAGGCCTTCACCTGATTGGACGAGGCCCACCACATGATGGAGGGTGAACTGGTTCCTTGGAGTAACCAAGTTCACCAGTTTAAATGTTAATCTTATCCAAAAACACCCTCCAAGGGGACTCCTAAATTTCAATTTCTGAGACTTCTGCTTGGAATTTCTATTTTCTGCCAATCGACTGTTCTTGGAACGGCGTCCACCACTGTGCCCCTTCCTCAAAGCCTCTCTTCTGGATCCTCTGTGTTCTTTCACCGATATTTTGGAATGTTCTCAATGCACGGGTGCACCTCTTAAGCTAGACTGAAGGATTTCAGGCCAGACAAGGACTCTAATTTACTTGTGTGTCTCCAGGTCCTCCTACTGTGTGTGGCACGGGGCAGGCATGCCAGCACTGCCTGCTGAGTGCACACCAGCACGATATAGCCCATTATTAATGTGTGCAGCCAATGAGTCAAAATCACCCTCTTTAACAGAAAATTCTGGAAGAAAATGCTGTGTTCTTCTCTTTTCCCTTCCGGCGTGAAGAACTTGACTCTCAGTGTCTGGAACGACCTCCCAGGATCAGAATTTGTCTGTGAATGACGGAGACATGGACGAGTTCTCAAAAGTGCATCTTTATCAAAAGAGCAAAGGGACTTTCACGCCTGACTGACAGCAAACCCCCAGGTGGGATTCTGTTTGCTGCGTCCGTCAGTGACCCAGGCTGGGCTCCAGGCTGCCACACGATCTGTAGCGGCATCCTGTCCACTTCCAGGCCCTCCTCCTAAAGGGTCCGCCAGGACCACGGTGCCAAAGAGGGGTTTTGTCCTCACCAGTACCGCTTCTCTCTGGCTTCCTCAGTTAGGACCCGGTTCCTGGCTCTGGGACGGCCGCTTGCATCTCCTGAGCCCCTAGAACTAATTGCACTGCTGCCAGCGTGTGCTTTTGCACGGCAGGCAGCGTGCATTGGTCAGTGGCATTTCCACAGGTTAAGCTGCCCCCTCTATTGCATTTAAATGGCAGCAATAAAAATCGGATATGAGGTAGGTACACTTGCGTTTGTCCAAAGTATTGTTGAATTGGCGGCTTCCGAATCTCTGGAATGTCTTTCCTTATTTTGGAAAAGGAACATTGCAGACGAGATTAAGTTAAGGGTCATGAGATGGAGAGATTGTCCTCGAATATCTGGATGGGTCCAGCATCCTTACAAGTGAAAGAGGGAGAGGGGAGGTGGAGATGGATTTGAAGAGGCTGCACTGCTTCCTTTGAAGATGAAAGCAGGTGTCGCGAGTTAAGGAATGCAGATGACAAGTGGGGACAGACAGGAACACGGATTCTCTCCGAAAACCTCCAGAAACGCCTTCATTCTAACCCAGTGAGATGCATTTTGGGCTTCCGACTTCCGGGTCTGAAAGACAAGAAGTGTGTCTTGCGTTAAGCCACCGGGTTTGTGAGAATCTGTTACAGCGGCCACACGAAGCCGATACACTGTCACACGCAGGAGCGGTCCATGCCTTCGCGCTTTGATTTTGTCGGGAAGCGATTCCTCCCGTGCTGTCTGCTGTCTCGGAGATCTTATCACACACCAGTTCTCGGCCGGGTACTTTCGTAAGATTATTTCATTTCACTTTCACAACAAACCTGCAAGCCAGAATAACTACCCCAGTTTTAAATAAGAGAATGCTAAGGTTCAGAAAAGTCCGCAAGCCACCCAGCGTTTCGAGGCCAGAGTGACCCCAGCCCGGCTCCCTCTGCCCCTTCGCCCAGCTGTTCCCTCTGTGGCCCTCTGCACATCAGAGTCTGACCAGAGGTGCGGGAAAGATCCTTGCAGAATTACGTTTCCCCTCCCCGGATCCTCACAACTCATCGCTGCACCGCGGAAGAAGAACCTGGAGAACTGTATCAAGTTAATTAAAAAAAGAGATTTCTCAACTAGAAAAAGCCTGGTGTGGCACAAAACTAACAAGTCATTCCGTTGACTTTTTTTTTTTTTAATTCTTTTGCCTTTTTTTTAAAATAAATAATGACGGTGTAATTGCCCTATAAATTTCACACGTGGCATTTAATTGAGGAAAAATCACGTAGAACTGTTTTATCTTCTAAGCGACTGTCTGTGTTTATCTCATTATGATTATAGTTTAAGGTATTATTAATATTAATTTAATTCCCTGTTTTCGTGGAAATTTCTCGGAGGCTGCGATTCGCAAAGGTTACGCGGCTATGATGGAGAGGGCAATATTTGTGCATGCTAATGAGCCATATCGGGAAATTAGTGCTGCTTTGGAATTAATGAAATGCCAGATTGCCCAATTAAGGTGAGTGCTAAACTCGGCTAACGAGCATCGTGCACATCAATTGTTCTCCGGCGAACACGGGCGGCTTCCCTGGAACGGTTACATATATTAAACAGGAAATTTATGGCCATCTCTGAGATGTTTTTGCTAACATTAGGACGAGAGAGCTCAGTAATTGCTGCCATGATCCGTTTCTCAGCGCCGAATTGCAGAACGCCACATGGCCACGGTCCCCCAGTGAGCTGTGACGCTTGGGGCAGTGGTTGCGGATTTCAGCCGGATTCATTTTCTGGGTTTTTTTTTCCCCCCTTTCTTTTTAAAATAGACAGAAAGGCACCATGGAATTTTTTGACCTGGTGGCTCAAGTCCTTAAGCAACTGGCATTTTTCTCCGAGGGGGAAGGAAATGTTTTGCCCCGGGTGGGTTCGGCTCCTTTTAGTGTGGATGCAGCAGCCTGCACGTGGGTGTGAATTTAGGGGTCGAGTAGCTCCCAGGGCAGGCCAGCTCGTGTGGAAACGTGTTGGCGTCGGAGCTGGCCATGCAGCACACGGGACAGGTGCACTGACTGGAGAAGCAGCTAAGCCTGAAACAGCAGTGAAACAGAAGCAGAAAATAATTTCTCCTGAAAAATAAGCACTTGAAACCGGTCACTCGAAAACTGGATGGAGATGCTACCGAGAGTGAAATGATAAACAGATGAACGTCATTTTGGCTTCAGATTTGGGATGCCCGTCAGCACCTGTGGGCCTGGACCTGTCTTTGCCATCTGAGAAATGACAGCCGTGACCACTGACTCTCAGCGCCGGTGGAGGGATGGGCTACTGGGGCACGAGGGCCCGCGTGCCAGGCTCGGGTGCAAACCCTGGTGGCTGCTGCCTCCCTCATGGGTGTTTGCGCAAAAGCCGGGTTGAAGAAGCAGGAATTATAATGAGCCTTTGTCCCCATTCTGGTCTTCTAAATGGAAATGAAACTAACCTGCTGAATATTGACTTTGGGGGTAAATTGAGATTGTTTTCCGTTTTACAGAAGCAAATAAATCCACCAGAGCCCAGGGTCTGCCTAACTGAAATCTCTCGGGATCTTTGTCCAAAGAAAGTTGAGAACTTGGCAACTTTTTTGTTCAGCATTTTTTTAGTTTCCACCCTCCCCTCTGCTCTTACTCATTAATGACTCCAATTCTTGTTTTTTTTTAATTTATTTTTTATTTTATTTAACTTTTTTTTATTGCCTTATAGTCATTTCACAATGTTGTGTCAAATTCCAGTGCAGAGCGCAATTTTTCAGTTATACATGAACATATATATATTCATTGTCACATTTTTTTTTTTTTGCTGTGAGCTACCACAGGATCTTGTATCTATTTCCCTGTGCTATTAATTACTCCAATTCTTTAAAAAATTTTCAATACAAGTTTTCTCTTATGTTTTATTGTCTCAAACAATAGGTATTGACCACCAGAGGGGGGCATTCAGTGGGATCAGGAGGCACTGGGAGGACCCTGGTGGGCACGTCCCATCTCTGGGAGACAGACAGTCTGCACAGACAGACAGACATTATTCAGGTAAGACCTGCAAACTGAGAAAGTTCGATGAAGATGGGCTCCAGAAATGTCCTCTAGAGGCTTTCAGCTGTGGGAAGCCTGTTTTCAACTGGCGTCAGCTGGCTTTGATTGGCCTATTTGTTACTGAGCGCATACTGCTCGCTGCACAGCAAGCCAATAAACTGATGGATGACTTGCTGGGGCAAGGAATAGCAATTTTATCCCGAAAGCCAGCAGACCGAGAAAGTGGGGGACCAGTGTGCCCAAGAACCATCTTGCTCAGGGTTTGGATGTTGGGTTCTTTTATAGAGCAAAAGGGGGAGGGGCCTCAGGAGGTAAAATAAAAGGTGATAAACTGTTGCAAACATTTCCCGCTTCCAGCCAGACTCCGGAGGGGATGTGCTGATTTTTCCCATCCTGTAGTCATTCACAAGTGGGCCTGGTCAGGATGTTTCCTGGGAGCTGAACAAAGATATTTTAACTTAACGCTGATTACCTGGGAGCCACGGTTCCTAGAGATGGGCCACAACATACACATTACGCTTATAGGCAACATCCTTTAGTGATTAACTTATAACAAAAGCAACAGATACGAAGTTGAAAGTAAAAGAAACAGACCCAACGTGGAGTCAGGTTTGTTCTTCTCTGTTACATATTTAGAGGATTAAAGCCAAGGGAGTAAGTTGGTGTAGAACTCCGAGAAACGACAAGAGTTAAGTATTCAAGTGAACGTCTAATACGTTACTCTTTACTACTAAAATTTCAGCTTTTATACATCGAGCGCTTGCTGTGTGCCAGACCCCGAGGACAGCACAGAATGACTGAATGATATGTGTATGCTGGCCAGAATATTTATTTATTTATGTATTATTTATTGACTTATTATTTATTTATTTGAAATAGAGTCAATTTGCAATGCTGTGTCAGTTTCTGGTGTACAGCCTCATATTTCAGTCATACGTATACATACATTTATTCCTTTTCATATTCTTTTTCATTAGAGGTGACTACAAGGTATTGAATATAGTTCCCTGTGCTACACAGAAGAAACTTGTTTATCTATTTCATATCTAGTGGTTTGTATCTGCAAATCTCAAACTCCTAATTTATCCCTCCCACCTTCTTCGCCCCCTGGTAACCGTAAGTTTGTTCTCTATGTCTGTCCCTTTCTGTTTTGTAGATGAGTTCGTAGTGTCCTTTTTTTTTTTTTTTAAGATTCCACATATGGGTGATCTCATATGGTATTTTTCTTTCTCTTTCTGGCTTACTTCACTTAGAATAACGATCTCCAGGTCTATCCATGTTGCTGCAAATGGCAAGTTTTCATCTTTTTTATAGCTGAGTAGTATTCCATTGTATAAATACACCACAGCTTCTTTATCCAGTCATCTGTCAATGGACATTAGGGCTGTTTCCATGTCTTGGCTGTTGTAAATAGTGCTGCTATGAACATTGGGGTGCAGGTGTATTTTCGAGTTAGAGTTCCCTCTGGATATATGCCCAGGAGTGGGATTGCTGGATCACACGGTAAGTCTATTTTCAGTCTTTTGAGGAATCTCCATACGCTTCTCCACAGTGGCTGCACCAAACTGCATTCCCACCAGCAGTGCAGGAGGGCTTCGTAGTCTGTTTTGTAAATAGATTCATTTGCATTATTTTCTACATTCCGCCTATAAGTGACAACGTATAACATTTTTGAAAGCAGTTTTGAAAGTCCTCATCAGAATGGCTGACCCGAATCATTTGGAAGCACAGGCAGGTTTACACCATGCCTCTGTGCCTCCACCTGACCCACGGAGTTCATCCTCTGCCGCGCAGACACCGGGGCTATTCACGCCACCTTGCGGTACCTGGTACGATGCTCAGAATGCTGGGCTCTCCACACATTTGCACAGAAGGAGGGATCAGAAGGAAACATGGAAAAAAGAAGGCAAAGGACGCCGGGCGTTTCCCAGGAGGCTCCCAGAAAATTGTCCCCGTAACCATTCAAAGTGAGTGTAATTCTTGTTGGTCCTTCCAGCTCCAATTCTGCACCCAAAGATGACGCTTCCTTGTCTTCTAGGTGCAAACCCAGCACTGTCCTTGCGCCTGTCTTTAGAAACCCCTCTGTCCTTACAGCTTGTTCAGCTGTCAATTAAGTATTTCAGATCCGTAATTAGGTCTCTAAAGGTTGCAAATATGGAAAACTTGAAAATACCTTTCATTTTCACAGAAGTCAGCCCTTGGAAGCTGCTAATAATATTTTTATAAGCCTTTATGAATAGAGTAAAGCATGTCAAAATCATTGACAAATGGATCTCGCGCTGTGCTGTGGGTGTGAAAATTAAATAGGTCTCCTTTGATAGATTTTACTTCATAGGTCCAAGAAAAAACGATCTGACTTGTTTTCCCATCAAAGTATCATAATTTGTTTAGCAGCTGTTAAATTTCTTTCTCGGAGCAAGTCTTTCTTGATTTAACTTTCCTATTTTGCAGTGTCCTTTCCCCTTCGAAACCCGAGTGTCCCTGATACCCATGACTAAGGCAGGTCCACCATGCAGACCTGGGGAATGTTTTTATTCTAAGAGCAACAGAAGACCAAGGAAGTTATGAAATCTGGGACGCTGTTTACAGTTTTAAAAGATCTCTGCTACAAGGAGCAGGTTTTGTAGGAAGACACGAGGAGGGAGTGTAGCAGGGGCCCAGGGGAATGGCCATGCGGGCCTGGGCTGGAATGGGGTGACGGCTCATTTTACTTCGGCTTGACCCAGGCATTTGATCAGACATTATTCTAAATACTTCTGTAAAGGTTTTTTTTTTTTTTTCTTTTCTATTTGAGATTCACATTGATGTCTGTGGACTTTGGGTGAAGCAGAACATCCTCTGCCGTGTGGGTGGCCCCCATCCATCAAGTGATGCAGGTTCCTGGAGGAAGAGAGAGTTGCGTCCCCAGGTGCCCGTGGACTTGCCTGCAGCGTCAGCTCCTCCAAGGCCCTCGCCTGCGGGGCCGCCCTGTGCATCCTGGGCTTGTCAGCCCCAGCGTCACACGAGCCGATTGCCTAAAAGGAAAGAACGTCTCTCTCTTTCTCTGAGTCTCTCTCTCTCCACACACACACACACACACACACACACACACACACACACACATTTGCTTCTGTTTCTTTGGGAAACGCTGACTGGTGCAAATAGTTACAGAGACAGAAAGAGAAAGAAAGGAGATACACTCAGAGATCTGGGGACGAGAACCACACACGTCTGCAAGCTGTCGCTTGTGGGGCAGAGCAGGGGAGTCAGCGATGGTGTCTCCTGAGATGGGGAGGAAGGCAGGGAGCAGCTGTGGGTCAGTGGGGTCAGTGGGGCTCAGTGGAGGTGAGTGGGGGTCAGTGGGGCTCAGTGGGGCTCAGTAAGAGGGGTGAGTTGGGGTCTGTGGGATTAGTGAAGGTTAGTGCGGGTCAGTGGGGGTCAGGGGAAGTCAGTGGAGGTCAGTGGGGTCAGTGGGGGGCAGTGGAGGTCAGTGGGGTCAGTGGGGCTCAGTGGGGCTCAGTGGGGGTCAGTGGGGTTCAGTAAGAGGGGGTTAGTTGGGGTCAGTGGGGGTCAGTGTTGGTCAGAGGGTAGTGGAGGTCACTGGGGGTCAGTGGGGGTCAGTGTGGCTCAGTGGGGCTCAGTGGGGGTCAGTGGGGTTCAGTAAGAGGGGTTAGTTGCGGTCTGTGGGATTAGTGAAGGCTAATGTGGGTCAGTGGGGGTCAGGGGAAGTCAGTGGGGTCAGTGGGGTTCAGTGGGGTCTAGGAGATGTCTTAAAGAATGGCTCTGGAATGCGGAGTTTAATTGCCAGTCATTCCACGTGGAGAGACCACGACCCAAGTGCTTATATGAAAAGGCGTCCGGGGACTTTGTGGAGGGAGCGTGGGGTCTGACGTTCAGCGCCGTGGCTCAGACCTCGCCTTGCCTCTTACCGCACCTGAGCAGATTCCTTAGGCCTGTTGACCCTGACTGCTTTCTATGCGTGTGAGACACAAGTAGCATTGTTGTCACAGGGTATTTTTCAGCTAAAAATGCAAAAAAGCATATGTTAATCTAAAAGAGGCAAAATTCACTGAAGTGCCAGCGGGTCGAACACAGGAGCCTTTGCTGGGATGAAGGTAAGAGAGTGGGATGGTGTTGCTCGTTTTGTTATTCATCGTTATTTTTACTTCATCCATCATTCATTTTTATTATTTTAATTAAAAAAATTAGGGGGGGTGGGAGATAATTAAATTTACTTATTTATTTTAGAGGAGGTGCTGGGGACTGAACCCAGGACCTTGTGTGTGCTAAGCACGTGCTCTACCACTTCAGCTGTACCCTCCCCACTATTTTAATTTAATGCATAATTTAAATATATCGATTTATTTAAATTAGAGCAGGACTGTTAGGAGGGCTAGCTTCCAGGCATGGGGCGGATTCCAGGTTCCCTGTAGACAGCAGGTGCGTGAGGCCATCCGTCCAGCACAGTGCTTCTCCAGTGATCAGTTCCAGACCCTTTTCTGTGGCTTTTTTCCTTAACCTGTGATGGCTCAACGCTTCTAAAACAGTAGAATGAAAACCAAATGCTAGAAACAGCATTTTAAGAATGGAAAAAGCATACCCCATGCCCTAATTATCTGTAGTTACATTCAGCACATACAAGACTGGTCTGCGACATTTCTATAAAAGCCATCAACGTCTTCGTCACCGTTTCTGCACTTGTCCAGATGTGGCCACAAAGCGAGGAGTCGGCCCCTGTGAGCCCTGGACTGTCATTGCAGCCTGGGAAGTCATCCTCAGAAATATTGGCGTTGGAGACCTCAGGGGACAGACCGATTTTCAGGCACTTGGTGAGATGAGGGCTCGGAGCTGTCACTCGGGAATGAGAGGGGACCCTGGGGGGGCGTGAGGTCCAGGGAACTCAGGTCCTCTCAGTCTTGCTAGGACATCAAGCCCTTTGCCTGAGAAGGAGGCGGTGATGGACGTGGACGGGCGGGGCAGCGCCCCGTGACGGCATTGACTCCCGCTACCGTGGCGGCGTGCCGCTGTGTCTGGGAGCCTGGCCAAGAGTGGGAGGATAGGAGAGCACTGCCCACAGCCAGGCTGGCAGGGCCGCCCAGCCCTGCCCTCTCTTTGGGGATGTGACAAAGGCAGTTAGACGGACAATGGGAGACCCAGCTCTGCGCTGTGAGGAACCAAGCCTCCCACCCAAGACAGGCATGGAGGTCCAGTGGGGGCAGGCGACCGCTGTGTCCTGCCTACAGCCCAGCCCTGGGGGCCGGCACGGGGCCGGGGGGCCAAGGAGGGGCCGACAGTGAACAGCCCTTGTTTCCTGAGTTGACCCTTCCTGTTCCTGAGAACGCCACTGTTGACTGATTACATTTTAAAGACAAGAATCACCCTTGTAAGATGTCAACCAATCATATCACTTCCTCTGAAGGAGGATTTGGGGCACAAGAAAGGAAGGAGCCCTCGGAGTGGTGACAGGTTTGAGACAAAAAGAAAGGCAACCACGTGGGTTTCCCAGGGAGCAGGACCAGGGGCGTTAAGGTTTGCCCCCGGCACACGGGGCAGGAAGCCAATAAGGACATCACCTGTTGTTGCCTCCAGCGAGCCAGAAGTCAACTCCTCACAGGGTCCAGGATGGTCCTTCTAGGAGTCACACTTGGGGAGGAGTTTGGGTCTGGTCTGGGTCACGGGCAGGATGCCAGGCCTGGTCACTGAGCACAGAAACCTCACCGGGGGCTCTGTTTATTTTTTAAGGAAAAAAAAAAAGAGTCAGGAATCATTTATTTTTCTAATTCAACCTTTTATTTTTTAACTGAAGTACAGACAGTTTACAGTGTGTTAATTTCTGTTGTACGGCATAGTGAGTCAGTTACATATACATATAAAATACATATTTTTTTCATTGTAGTTATTGCAAGACATTAAGTGTAGTTCCCTGTGCTCTACAGCAGGACCTGGCTGTTTATCTGTTTACGTACAGTCGTGTGTGTCTGCAAATCCTGAACTCCCATTTTATCCCTCCACCTCCTCTCCACCTCCTGGGAACCCTAAGTTTGTTTTTCTGTGCCTGTGAGTCTGTTTCTGTTTTGTAAATAAGTTCATTTGTGTCATTTTTTTTTAGATTCCACACTTAGACCTAAACAAACTTTTCTCCAGTGAAGACACACAGATGGTCATTAGGCACATGAAAAAATGCTCAGTATCACTAATTATCAGAGAAACGCAAATCAAAGCTATAATGAGGGATCATCTCACACCAGCCAGAATGGCCATCCTTCAAAAGTCCACAAATGACAAATGCTGGAGAGGCTGTGGAGAAAAGGGAGCCCTCCTGCACTGCCAGTGGGAATGCAGTTTGGTGCAGCCACTGTATAAGAAAGCAGTATAGAGATTCCTCAAAAAAACACAAAAATACAGTTACCATATGACCCAAGAATCCTGCTTCTGGGCATATATCCAGAAGGAACCCTAAATCAAAAAGACACATGCACCCCAACATTCATAGCAGCACTATTTACATCAGCCAAGACATGGAAACAACCTAAATGTCCATCAATGGATGACTGGTTAAAGACGATGTGGTCTATTTATACAAAGGAATACTACTCAGCCATGAAAAAGAATAAAATAATGCCATTTGCAGCCACGTGGGTGGCCCTGAAGAATGTCATTCTAAGTCTTTTACTTTGACTTGAGACAATCAAAACAAGTGCACACATAATATCACATCAAAGCAAAAGTGGAAGCAACTCAGGTGGAGATAAAATAAAGATGAAAACAGTGGTCACGGTGCCCATAAAAGGCACAGCCCAGAGTCCTGGGACGTTTCTCGCCATCAGCTATGAGCCTCCAACATCCCACATTGGTGGCAAAGCTGGGTCATTTTGGAGTCTGTAGCTACACGACCAAACGAACTTGGTTATTTGCAACCACTGCTGCCCAGAACTGGAGCATTTTATTCCACGTGGCCCCACTGAAGCAGCTACGGAGTGATGCCGAGATGTTTGGTTTTCTCTTCTCGTAAACATTAAGCAATAAGCCGTTTTCAAGTGAATTGATGGCACAGTGCATTGAACTGCTGTCACTTGGCTGCACTTCCCCTGCCGTGTGGTCCTTTAAACGCAGGGACCGTCTGCCCAGCGCCACGTCCAACTCAGAAGGTGGCACAGAGATTATCTTCTTATTTAAGTGCATGAGAATGCACGTGTGGTGTTTAGAAGTGCAGATCACCTAGGCAGGCTCTTTGATGAGCTCTGGCTTGCTTCCAAATGGTTTCCATAGGGTCCCCTTCACATAAATAAAATATTGTGATTCCAAGACAAAGATCTCTTCTGGATCCGACCTGCAGAGGCGGTGGCATGGACGTGTGGGCTTTATTTGAAGGGACGTTTGCAGAAGAGTCACATCGTGGCCTTTTTCTTAAACGGCTGTCTTCACGTGAGAAACACCACGCGGGCACCTTTGCCCTCGTGTTTGAATATGCAGGGTGGTTTCATTTTTCTAACCCATCTGGGTGATTTGTAGTTTAATAGCCCATTTTGTAATGTCTCCGGATGAATTTTAGGACAATCTGTGCCCAAGTGCTCTGTTTGACAGAGTAGGTATGGAGGACAACAGAAATCTATACTTAATGAGCTCAGTCTCAAGAAATAGAAGATTTACTATAAATGTGTCTGGATAAATAACTAGAGTCAATTATCTATCACTAAAAAAAGGTCACATCGCTCATGCCATGATCTTTAAGGTATCTTTTCTTTATTCGCTTAAAAAATAATGTGTTAAAAAAAAAGTAAAATGGGTTAGAGTTTCTGTCTTTTTAGATTTCTTTCCAAGTCATATCCAAATATATTTTACTGAAGTTTTCGATTGTGTTTCATTTTTTTATGTTTTTTGCATAATACTCTAAAAGTATGTTTTCGTGTGTCTTTCTTAAAGTTATTTTAGTGGTTCAACATACGATGATTTGCTCAGACGGTCCATGAGTGTTAAGATCGCCCCACGATTTCACTTTGATGTTGACCGTGTGTGGTCGCGTCGTTGCGGCTCTGGGATCCACTCGGAACAGGCAGCTCTGACGGAAGGCCTTGCTCGTTGCAGAGAAGACAAAGGACCAGGCCGAAGTCCTCAGCATCTCGGAGAGGTTCTGCTCTCCGTGGTCCTGGAGGCACCTGTCGGGTTTCAGCGGGCAAAGCAGCTCAGGTGGCCATTTTTATTTTTTATTTTTTGCATACTCCATATGATCTGTTATCTTTCCTTCCCTACTTCTCCATTTCCTTGGCAAAAATGTTGAATAAATTATGTCACCATTTAATCTTTTTTTTTTTTTTAAATTGAACTATGGTTGATTTACAAGGTTGTGTTACTTTCTGGTGTACAGCCAGGTGATTCAGTTACATATATATATAAAATATATATTCTTTTTCATTATAGGTTATTGCAAGATATTGGACATAGTTCCCTGTGCTGTGCATGAGAACTTTGTTGCTTATCCAAATATATACAGTAGTTTGTAGCTGCCAATTGCAAACTCCTGATTTATCCCCTTCTCCACCTTTCCCCTTTGGGAACCATACGTTGGTTTTCTATGTCTGTGAGTCTCTTTCTGATTTGGAAATAAGTTCATTTGTCTCCTTTTTTTTTAGATTTCACACGTAAGTGAGATCCTGTGATATTTGTCTTTCTCTGTCGGACTTACTTCAGTCAGCGTGAGCGTCTCTGGGTCCATGCACGCCACTGCAAGTGACATTGTTTCATTGTTGCATTGGGTCTTTAATCCTGAGTGTCTCCCGTGAATTGAATCAGCCTCGTCACGCTGTGAACAACCCGCGAGCTGCCCCAGCGGTAGACACAACGCAGACAAGACTGTGGTTTCGAAGGACTGCCTCAGAGGTTCGTTAATTTTGCAGCTAAAGAGACAGACACAAGCAAAGCCATTTCCAAAGCTTGGGAGCCTCAGGGCATCATTGATAAGATCCAGAAAGCCGAATTCCTGTGGTTCTTTGGCGTGTTTACGCCATGTTTCTTTTCAACATCCAGCTCTTGCTTTCTGACTCACCACCAAAAAGCAGCATTCATTACTCGGTGACTTCACTCTGTTTCAGGAAATCTTTAAAAAGTAGCATTTTAAAATTCATCTGTAGACACTGGAACAAATGATACCCAAGGAATTACATAAAACTGACGTCAGACTGATAATTTCAGGGCTGCAATGGCACTGTTCAGAATTTCACATAGTTCATGAAGTGTCAGGGCTAAATTTCTCAGTAGCCACATGTCCCGGGGGCCCTTGTTAATCGCCTGACTTTCAGTAAAACATTTCCTCCCCCCCTTTTCCAACATACAGAATTCCTACCTCTGGTGATTATTTTCTGTACTGTTGAGGATAACACTCCACGTTTTCACAATCTTTTCAATTCAAATGACATCACTCGTTAAAATTAGCATTTGAAAGTCACCTGAGGAAAATCAAGCCTTCAAATTATAATGAAGTTTTGAACATATTTTACTTACTACGTCAATATTAAAAACAACGTCATTTCAGCTTCTAAGCAAAAAAAAAAAAAACTTTATAATCTTCTTATTGCTCTGTTTTCACTTTGACATCCTCGTCTCTCTGTTTATCTGTGTCCATATTAAAGTGTTTCATATTTGTAACCATAGCAAGGTTACCATTTTGTATTCTCGGTTGGTTACTTTATACTAAAACAATTATTTTCCCACGTTAATACGTAGTCTTTAAAATCATTAAAAGCTACATCCTATTTTACCAGGCTAGTAAACTACAGTCCACTTGGTATAATTAAATAATATCCTATTTTTGGAGATTTGCCTCATTTTCAATTTCTCACCAGCACACAATACTAAATGAAATAATCATTTTTATTCTTCGAGGATGCTCTTCCTCCAAATTACTCTTCTCATAAATTCCCAGCTGTGACCTGACTGGGTCTGACACTTTTTCGGTTCTTGAAATCTGTGCCAAATTGCTTTTCTAAGATAGATACTTCCATTTACCGATTCGAACTCTGTGTTGGAATGTGTGTTATTAAGCTGTCATTGATTTTAATTGGAAAATTTTTGCTGCATCAATTTTAATGATTTTGGGTTTAAGCATTTTTTTCTATTCTCTGAGGTTTTGCTATAATTACTGTCAGTAGTAATGTAACATGTAGAGGTGCCATGTCTCTTTGTGACCTTTATTTCTTGTGTATATTGTCACATATAGACTGTTCCAGCTTTTATCTCTGTTAGAGATGTTCCTCTTTCAGTCACATAGATGTTTAACCAAATAGGGCTGTCAGTTTACTGACCTATCAGTCAGAAGACGGGAGTCCTTCCAGCTATCTGAACAGGCAGGCTTTAATATTGAGACTTGCTAACTAGGCAAGGAGATGTTAACTCCTGGACAGGTGATGAGGGAGTGCTAAGTTATTAGGGAGGCAGGATCTGACAAGAGGGGCTGGGGAGGCCAGGGGAGCGGAGGCTAAACCTCCGTCCTCCCAGGAGGGCCGGCCGCTCAGCAGGTGCATCCTGCGACCCTGACCTTCCAAAGGAGCTGCAGCAGCTGCGAGAGTGAAGGTGCATCCTTGCCGGGAGGCAGCAGGGGGCCCAGGGGACAGAAAGGAAGGCGCCTGCCACTTCTGCAGCATGGCAGTCCCTTCAAGGGCCGGCAAGCAGGAAGGTGGCTGCAGCATCTCGGCGTGCCGACAAGTCAGGAAGCCCTGAAACACACAGACCCCCCCCTCACACACACGCACACACTCGTGCTTGTGTGCACAAACACACACACCTCTGTTCCCAGTATGTGCACCTGCGTGCACACACACACACACACACACACACACTGGTGGGAGTGTATCAAAGGACCACAGAAGCCAATGGGTAGTTCTCCTAGTGTTTCAAACCAGAACAATTATAGCATCAAAATAGATATTAGTTTTGAATTACAACTTAACTTTAAAATGAACAAGTTTAAACTACAAGACTACAAATTTAAAACACAAGTTTAAAATCCATGAGTCCACAGGATATAAATGATGGAATAAACTAATAAATGGACGTAGACCAGTTTTCCACGCAGAGCAAATCCAGATTATTTGCGTGGACGCGCCAGCCTCAAGGAAGCGGGACACCTGCTCCTTAGGGACAGACTGCGCAGACGCACTGGCTTCCGGCGTCCAGGGTGGACGGAAAGGGGGAAGAGTGACGTCCCGGTGGGGGAAGCCCCAGACCAGGGGCTCAAAGTCGCCACCGACAGTTGACCCCTGACACGCTGTGATGAAAATGGCTCTGAACTTCTGTGTGCTTCTCCCCAAAAACCGCAAACTCCAGTCTCATCGTGAGGAAATTGTCAAACTAGAATTTTTTGTTGTTGTCTGTGTGTTTTTTGCAGGGGAGGTAATTTGTTGATTTATTATTAGTGGAGGTCCGGGGGATTGAACCCAGGACCTCGTGCATCCCAGCATGTGCTCTACTAGTTGAGCGACACCCTCCCCCTTCAAGCTAATTTTAATCCTCAAAATAGGTCAACAGCATTAAGACAGGGACTAAAACATAAAAAAAAGGGAAGTCCAAGGAACTGCCGCAGCCAAGAGGTGCTTAATGGGTTCTTAGAACAGAAAATGGACATTATATATATAAAAAAAAACCCACGAAGATTACAATAACTGTGGACTTTAATGACAATATCCATTCACTCACTGTAAAACCTGTAATGCTAATTTAAGTGGGAATCCAGTAGAGGAAAAAGTGTGGGTATCCGGGAACCATTTACTGACTTCTCTATTTTTCTATAAATCTAACACTGTTATTTTAAAAAAAATCAAGTTACTGAAAACAGCTGCAGTGAATGTCTTTATGCAGAAATCTCGGCAAGTTTTGTGTCTTTCTTGGAGATGCAATGCTGGCAGGATTTTGTTTTGTTTTGTTTTTAATATTTTGTTTTGTTTTGTTTTTAATATTTTGTTTTGTTTTTAATTTTTTTTTGTTTTTAATATTTCATTTTTAATTGCAGTCTAGACAGTTACATCGTGGTGTCAGTTTCCGGTGCACGGCATCGTGTTCCCGTCTCACATACACATACTCGTTTTCAGATTCTTTTTCATGGTAGGTGACTGCAAAGTATTGAATAGAGTTCCCTGTGCTGTACAGCAGGACCTTGTTTTGGTAAATTGGAAGTGATATTTCTCTGTGTAAACATTTGTTTCTTATTAGTTTGGATGTATTTTGAGATACGGCTTGATTGCGTCCAGGAAAAGCTTTTTTCAATTGGTGCTCACAGCCAGAGGGCGTTAGATTCTCAGACCATTGCCAATCTTGAGTCTCATTAATTTTTTTTAAAACTTTTCCAAGTAAAAATATTTCACTACCACATTATGAGTGTGTGGTTGGACCTCTTTCCATGTTTGTATTTGGCATTCTCTCTGAAAATTTGAGTGCTCTTGGACCAGTTTCTGAACCCAACCCTCTAAACCTCCAAAATTTGCAAATCCATCCTGTTTGTTCCTTCGGTCGTCCTTGCACCTTCCTGTCAGCACTTTTCACATCGCTTTGCCTCCTGGTCTGTCCGGAGCAGACCTTGTGGTGGGCACCGTCCCCAGACTTCACCACCACGGTCAAGGACCACCTCCCTCCCGCCCCCGCCTCCTGCCTTCTGCCTCTCAGCTCGAGACTCTGGTTCCATCATGAGAAAACTAAAGCCTCTGACATGATCTCCCTCAAATTTTAGCTCACATTAGCGCGGTGCATTCACCGAGGCCAAGAAATTAACACAATGAATTAAAATTGACTTTTGTTAATGTGTTTAGACAAGGTTTCTTCTGAGACCCCCTGTCCCACCCAGGGCAGGGCAGTGCAAGATTCAGTTGCTTTATGATCGCATCCCGTGCGATGTAGGACTGATGGTAACAGAGAGAAAAAAAAAAAAACGGAGCAATGGACACTGTTCAGGCCACCTCGACGGGCATCCGTATCGTGATTCAGGCTAAGAATTCGTCATCTAAATCGTCGTGTCATTTATCTTTGAATGTTGTTTCCATTAGGCCACTCACAGTAAAAAAAAAGAAGTTATTCTGAATAAGGAACATGGCGTTTCTACACGCCCCGAAAAATACACCATCAAGATAGCCACCCGTGATTTCTAGCAACTGTGTGTTCTTGGGTTTTCTGTTGCTCTGTTCCAGGTTACAATACATCCTTACCTCCTACTGTGCTTTGTAAGGTACCAGGGGTGAAAAAGAACCCAAACAAGATCACTGGTCATTCTTTAAAAGAAGCCCTGAATTAGGGCTTCTGAGACTTGGCCTGAAATGCTTTCTCCTGTCACTGATGTGAGTGACTTGGGCCAGCACGTAAGTCAAGGACAGCCACCTACCATAAAGCTGAGTTCCTGTTCTCACTGCGTCTCGTTTACCCTGTGCATCAGCTTTCCCTCGAGTTCTACCTAAACATGTTTATCATTCCAGCAAGGCTGCAAACCCCTGAGTTCAGAGCCATGTTTACCTATTTATTTTTATTGACGTACTGTTAATTTACAATGTCGTGTTAGTCGCTGGGCTATCCAGAGGAAACTAATTCCAAAAGACTCCTGCACCCCAACGTTCACAGCAGCACCATTTACAACAGCCAAGACATGGAAGCAGCCTAAATGTCCATGATGACTGGATAAAGAAGCTGTGGTATATTTATACAATGGAATACTACTCGGCCATGAAAAAGGATGAGATCATGCCATTGGCAGCAACATGGATGGACCTGGAGATCGTCATACTAAGTGAAGTCAGCCAGAAACAGAGTCATGTTTTACATGCACAATTGCCCGCTACAGCAGACGGTGCCCAGTAAATGTCTTCAGTGAACAAGTGACTGATCGGGTGGAGTTGAAGCAAATTAAGGAAGGGAGTGACTGCAGCAGCTCCCGTGACAAAGGAGGACTAAGGAGCCCCATGAATGATCAACACCCAGCAGATCAAGGCAGTGAGGGGCTGCACACCCACAGTCTTTGTCCAGCCGTTAACCTGTGCTCCCCTACGGGGCCAGTTGCATCTGACTCCTCGTCCCTCAGGGAGTCACACGATGAAAGGGGAAGTCATCTGATTCCAGTGACACAGCCTGCAGGCTCCTTGGCCCTGTTACCAGCGCCGGGGAATCACATTCGCTTTGCACCCTAAGAGGATACTTCAGTGTATGGTGACACTCCTGTTAAAATGTTCCGGGAAGTGACTGTGAAGAAAAAAAGGTTGGGACTGGGATGTGGAAACAGTTCAGAGGTGGATGTTTCGGCCCTTCAGGATGCCAAGAATCCCCGAAGCCTGAAATCGGCTGACGTGTGCGGTTGCTCAACCAGTGCACTGAGGCAACCCATTCAGAGGAAGAGGAAGGAACCCACGTAGGAGCAGCTTAAGGAGGAACGGGGGACAAGGAAGCAGAGAGGGAGCGCCGTCTCTTTCCAGAGTCTTGGCCAAGAAGGCCAAGAAAATGAGGCGTTAGCCAGGTGAGGATGGAAGAAAAATTCAGATGCATATGTTACGAGAGAAGGTCGGGGGAGGAAATGTTTGCAAAGTACCAAGGGGAAGGGGGTGTGGTCACCGAGCAGGTTCCTGGGGTGGCAGGTGGGGGCCACCTGTGCCCTTCACGCAGCTGGACAGGCTTGGGAGCAGAGAGACAAGAGAGCAGCAGCAGGGGCTGGGAGATGGAAATAGCTGGTTAATTTAACATTTACGACAGGAACACACCCAAAAGGCATAAGGTGTCAACCCCGACTATGAGCATCGGGGTCGATGTTAACGGGAGATCATGGTCCCCGTCTTCCCAGCCTGAAATGCCCCTCCCCAAACGGGCTTCTGTCGCTGGATCTTGTCGCTGGGTTTGCATAACTTCCAAGCCTCCTGGACCACTTTTCCCCTCACGCAGACGTTCGCGATGCAGCGCTGATAAACCAGCCTCACGCAGCCTCCTCTCTTTACAGTTCCCTCATAGTTTTTAAAACACCATTTACCGTTTAACTTATGATAATATTATTACTGATGATCCGCAAGCTTTATTTATAATTGAGTTTCCTTTCTCACATTTTCTCATCTGCACAATGAGAAAGATAAAAATCTAGCCTTCATAGAGTTAAGAGGACTGAACGTACGTATGTTTAAAGGCTCGAGAAAAGTGTCCGGCACGTAATTCATGATTTGTTCACTCTGTTTACGACCAAGAAAAACAGAAGAGGATACAGGAATTGACGACTCAGGTTAAATTCCAACTTTCTTGACCTCACCTTTTATAAATGTAAATGAATTAAAAGACAACACTGCTTCGAAATGTTGGGAACAATGTTGCCTTGCACCTAAAGGTCAACGAGACGTCCCAGGTGCGACGGAACGGGCACGTCCACATCCCCCTCAAATTAATTTTATCGCTCTGACCTTTTCTCCCGGCCTCAGCTGAGTGAGTGTGCCGGCTTGCGGAATGCCATTTGCAGCGATGGGACGCTTCTGTGAAGAATGAACCCCTTTGCCTGTCGGTACAAACACCAATTTAACGTCAGAGTGGATCTGGAGGGAGTTGAGATGGCGAGTTTATTTGTCAGATAATGAACAGGACTCATTAGGCAGGCGTGGATTTATTTGAGCGGGGAGGCTGGATCGGAACTGTGGTGGCTAATTCTCTGTCTAGAATTTAATCTCCATACTGTCAAGAATTTTGCCCGTCTTTCCCCACACTTGATTCTCGGTGCCTAAAAAACTTTTCCATGTACTCAATAAATTTTTTTTTAATTGAAGTACAGTCAGTTACCACATGTCAATTTCCGGTGCACGGCAGTGTCCCCGTCATGCATACACATACATATATTTGTTTTCATATTTTTTTCATTAAAAGTTATTACAAGATATTGAACATCGTGCCCTGTGCTCTGCAGCAGAAACTTCAAAAAAAAAATCTATTTTTATAAATAGTGGCTAACGTTTGTAAATCTCAGACTGCCCTGTGTATCCCTTCCCACCCCCATTTCCCCAGTAACCGTAAGATTCTTTGCTGTGTCTGTGAATCCAATATTTTGAATTAAAGAGTTACACATAAGGCAGAACCACACTGGCTTCTAGATTCAGGGGAGAACTCCATGAATTACATGCCCAGCTCAAAAGACCCAACCCCTTTGAGGAGCCACATGCTCCAACGAGGAGCTGGGATTTTTCAGAAGGGCTGCAAAAAACAGACCTGAAAACACGCTCGCAGCTCTCAGCTCTGAAGGTTTGCATTCAGATGTCTCAGTCTGGTTATCTTCTCTCCTGATGGGGTTTTGGAAATTTTTGCTCTGTGTCGTTACTAATTACACTGACAGCCCTACATACGTCTTCGCTTTCGAAACAACACAGCTCCCATTGCAAAGTGCCCTCTGCGATTGTCCAGGACCTACAGGTCAGAATCGAAGTTGCAGAAACACGATGTAGTTGAAAGGAATGCAGACACACCCCACAGATATTGCACATCCAGCCCCAGACCTCCAGGATAAAGTGAATATTCAATAAAGCAAGTCACATGGAGTTTGGGGTTTCTCAGTGCACATAAAGGCGATGTTTATACTCTATGTATTCTGTTAAGTGTGAGCATTATATCCAAAAAATGATCATATATTAATTTAAAAAAATACTTTACTGTTAAAAATTGCTGTCATTTCAGCCTTCAGTGAGTCCTAATATTTTTTCAATTGTGACATCAAAGATCATCATACAATAATAATGAAAACATTGAAATATGATGAGACTTACAAAGTGTGACCCAGAGACAAAGTGAGCAAACGCGGTTGGAAAAATGGCCCCGAGGGACTTACTCAATGCAGGCTGCCAAAAACCTTCAGTTTGTAAAAAAAATGCAAAACCTTCAAAGTGCAATAAAACGATATGGGCTTGGTTTCTCATTTGCAGTCAGAAAAAAAAAGTTTTCAGATAGAAGGAAAGGAATTTCCCAGCGTAACTGCATTTAACTCAGAGAACCATGGGGGAAAGGCGTCTCCCTTTGAGGAACATATCCCAGTTCGGATTGACTCTTCCCAGTGACTTACCTTCGTCAACGAGCAATCAGGCTTTTAGCCCAGGAGGGGTGTGCAGGTGTTTGAAAGCTCCGTGCTTCAGGGCAATGACTTCACACACTTGTGGGTACGTTTTTAAATCTCAGAGGATGCAGACGGATCATGGGCGTTGGGTTTGGCGATGCCACCGAACACCTGGCATTCTGCATCTGTACCCAAAAATACTGGAAAGAGGGTGGAGCCTCAGTCCTAGGGAGCATGGTGGAGGAACCTGGAACTGTGGGAAGACAGGTGCCGGGTGTCAGGGAGGCAGAGATGCAGGCTTCAGTTCTGTGCTCACCCGGAGCCCTTTGGGCAACCCGCACAAAATCTCTAAGTCCTGGTGTCTTTCTATCAAAACACTCAGGAAAAAAGTAACTTTCTGAGAGGGTCACTGAGAGATCTTGGACCCTACCGGACTCTGAACTATGGTAGGGTTGGGGGCAAATTCCCTTTTTCTCCAAATTAAACTTGGAGTTGTCAGTCTCCTGCATCAAAACCTCGGGGGTGGTGTCCCTGCCTTTAAAATAGTTCATGAAGACACATGACAAATGGAGTATGTTTCTAACATTTACATTTTCAGGAAAAATGGTGACTTTTTTTTTTGTTTCCTCGTATCTCTTGTCCCTTGTTAAGCATCAGACCTCCAGGTTCAAGCGATTTGAACACATTAACCGAGAAACAATGCAATTCCATCATTTAAAATAAGCATTGGGACTGCAAGCAGCATCCTAAAATTGTCATGTTTTTCCCTACAAATGGCATTCTTATTCTTGGATCATTTGTGAGTCTGAATTCTGTATTTGTGCTTAATCGACTATTCCAAGAAATTTCGCTTCTTGCCACGTAAACTTCATGTGACGGACGTAAAGACTGTGTTAAGTGGAAGGATTTTAAACGTTGCCTTTGAATGTTGACATTGCTACAGATTTCTCACCGGCTCCAGTCATCTATGTTGTGTAGCCATGTACGTTTTTAGCTGTACCCCTGATTATTTAAGACAGATTCTCTGAAGTGCGATTACTGAGTCCAGAATCTGAATCCCAGTCACAAGATACATCAGATACTTTGATGCAGGGCAGCAGACAGACCGATGTTTTTCTTGTTTTTTTTTTTTTTTTTTTGGTGTTTTTCTTGTTGAGCAAATTCCTACCAATGAATAATTCATAGCCCCTTGGTCGCCAGGAGGGAGAGTAATGCCACCGGGAAATGAAATACACGGGCAGCCTGGAAAGAGGAGGTTTTCAGATGCGTCACTGGGGGTTGGAGAGAGGAATTTAAAGTGAAAGCTATTTAAAAAAATAAGTAAGTAAAGAAATGATTTTGTATCGCACAGGATTCCAACCAGAGAGGAAAGGGGGAATGAAAGACGAGCCGGTGCTCAGAGCATCACTAAGAACAGAAACCAGAAGATGGTCTATGGTGAGAAGCAGAGCGGAGCTGAGGGCGTCACCTGACAGTCTCAATACTGGAGCTGGAAACTGGAAACGCTTGGTCTGGAGAAGGTTCGGCGGGGAGATGACAGTTTTCACCATCTCTGATGAGGGGTGCCGTGCCTCTGGGGCACGATGGGAGAAGCTGCAGGAGACGGGGCTCTGGGACCTGAGTGCAGACACACACGCAGGAATGGTTACAGAGAAGAACAAACCTGACTCCATGCTGGGTCTGTTTCTTTGACTTTAAACTTTGTAGCTACTGCTTTTTCTACAAGTCAGGCACGTTGCCTCTGAAGTGTACCCGCCAGCCCACTCTCGAGACTCTGACCTTTAAGGGTATGACTCCTTCCCGTTCATATAGAGATAAAAAGTTGCACAACAGAGAATAAGATGTGTCCTGTTGGAGGTTTACAGGAACGTCAACCTGACCTACGGGGACAGAACAAAGGACTACGACACCAAGAAATTTGCAACAACCAACCACACCCCCTCCCCTTTTAGTATAAAAGGAGCCTGGATTCTGACTCAGGGGAGATGGATCTTTGGGACACAGGTCCACCATCTTCTTGTCTGCTGACTTTCTGAATAAAGTCGCTGTTCCTTGCCCCAGCAGCTCGTCCCTCAATTTATTTTCCTGTCCTGCAGCGGGCGGCACGGACTTGGACTCAGTAACAAAATGAACCCGAGTGACTCCATCAGTGGGGCGACTCCAGGGCTCGCCAGGTGCCCAGTTAGAAAATTCTGGGGAGGCTCTCGAGGTAAAGCTGCAGGATTGGGCCATCTCATCAGGAGAGTCTGTGAAACACAGTTTGACTGTTTATGCTACAGGACTTCGCAGGGAAGACATTCCAAGTGAATTTGAACAGTTTGCAGAAGGCATAAAAGAGATTTGGCTCCAGCATGGAGAACCCTGCAGAGGAGGCGAGAGACAAGCAGAAAGAAGAGAGAGAGTGTGATGATGCATGAAATCAAAGCGACGTCCGTTCCTCTCCTTCTGCTTACACTCCAGGGACCACAGACGGATCCGTCCCGCAGTGAGGACTTGCTTCTAGAATGTTCTGTCGCTCTGTTCCTGTCAAGCCACAGTGCATGGCATTCCCCACTTCAGAACGGCTCCCAGCTCTTCCTCCAAGGAGACGTGGCCTCTGCACAAGGTTACCAGTAATTCTGGATCTCTCTGTTTACAGTGAAAGGGAGGCGTTCAATCATGAGGACTTATTAGAAAGACACACACGCACAAAAGAACTTACTGGGGGTGAGGAGGGATCTTGAACAGCTGTCCCAGAATAAATGGGCGTTGGACAGCACTGTCCCAGGCCCCCGTTTCTTCTGGAAAGACCCTAGCACACTGCCTTCTGGGGTCCACTCCCCACTTAAAAAATGAGAGGATGACCTACAAAAAGCTCTAACATTTCTCCAATCTGCAAACGTGCGTGAAAACGAGAGAGACGACATGATACACTCTGTTTTAAAAACTCTCCTAATGGTTTTCCGAAGGGTGATACAGCCAGAAATGAAAGCGTGCGAATAACAGAAGTGAAAACCTTCAACGAAATAAGCAAAAATGCCACAAAAAAAAAAAACTTTCATAGCATTGTTGTTTTCCTCCCATTAAAGTAAATTTTTCCATTGCATGGTATTTTAATCAAAATTACACTTGGGGACTGAAATGAAGCCACCAGACTGTAGTCAGTTTATTTTTTCAAGCCAGGGGACCAGGCTAGTTTCCAAGCAATTTTGTTTCGTTTTGGTATCTTGCTGCGTCAGGTCACGTATCTGAGATGCAATTAAAAATGAGATTATCTGTAACCATGTCACCTGAACAGTATATATTTAAAATGCAAGTGTTCTTTTCTTGAACTTTATGAATTCAAAGAATACAGTGTAGCAATGATAGCTAAGTGATAATGCATTAAAGATTAAACCTTAAGATGTGCTGAGGATTCAGCCAGGGAGGAATGGGGTTTGCAAGCATGCATGCAGAATGAGCAGGATGCATGGTCACCTTGGCACCTGGGAAAGAAAGTCTTCTCCTCCTAAAAAAAGGATGCTCAGCTCATTTCACCCTCTCAAAACTGCAGGGGCCAGAGCGGGGGTGGGACTTGCTCAGTGATCTGAGCCAAAACCTGGACAGGCTCCTTCAACGTGTAAGCAGCTCACAGCTGGGGTTCTCAGGAGGAGAAGAGCTCACACTGGGAAGCTAACGACATTCATTTGCTTAAACTACCACCTTGAGCATCATATATATTTTTTAACATTTTTTTATTGAGTTATAGTCATTTTGCAATGTTGTGTCAAATTCCAGTGCAGAGCACAGTTTTTCAGTTACACAGGAACATGCATATATTCATTGTCGCATTCTTTTTCGCTGTGAGCTACCACGAGACCTAGTATATATTTCCCTGGGCTCTATAGGATAATCTTGTTTATCTATTCTGCATATGCCTGTCAGTATCTACAATTTTTGAACAGACTGGGATTTCAAAATTTAAGCATCATATTTACATCCAGCTACTGAGAATGTGGAGTCACGTCATTCACCAGGCGCATTTCTTCATTTAGGAGCTGGTGAGACACTCTCCAGGGACGGCCGTGCGAAGGGGCCCGTCTCTTGGGGGACGGTCTGTGCTTGAAGATGTCTGACTCCCTGCAGTTTCTTATCTCAGAGGCCCACCTTGTTCTTAGGTCCGTGAGTCTGCTCAAGGTTGTGTGTGTGTGCGTGTGTGTGTCTGCAACCGCAATCGAGGGTCTCATCCGGCGTTCACCGTCGTCAACGTGGGTAAGACCTGGGGGCCGTGAGCGCAGGAGCGTCTGTCCCTGTGGACGTAGCATGTGAATGTGTTGGCCAGCCTGGAAGCTCTCTGAGATGCGTTGTTCCGTGTTCACGGCGGCTTCTGCAGGGCAGCCATGATCACTTACTCGCTTCATTTCCAGCCCATCTCCCTTCTCTGGACAAGAGGGGAGGAGTGGGGCTGAAAAGCCCAAGCTTCTAACCACAACGTGGTCTTTCTGGTGACCGGCCCCCCATCCAGAAGCTCACCTAGCGTTGTCTCTTTTGGACACGAGATGGTCCTAGTCATCGCATCATTTAGGACATTATGAGAGCTTCAGGAGCTCGGTGCCAGGAACCATGAGCAGAGACCAATATGCATTTTTTATTTTCTCACGATGTTGAGATACAAGCTTTGCTGAAGAAAATAAAATAAGTACATCCTGAGACATAGAGGGTTTATGTCACCTCCAAATAAAACACCCATTTGGAGCTTCCCAGGAGAAAGTTGAGCTAAATATTAAAAAAAAAAAAATTTGAAATACATCCAGTAACTCAATACACAGAAGTAAATGAAAATAATAAAAAATACAGCGTATAGTAAAAATAAATGTGCTTTTAGGGGCAGTGATATCTAAGTATGAGTTAGAAAAAGAAAAAGGATTCTACAAAGAGTGCTGGGAAATGCTGGTCAAAAGTTACAAGAAAAATCGCAAGTGTAGTTTGTCTTGAAGGTCAAGGAAAAATGAGAACTTTGAGAAACAATAATTTAAAAAAAAATTGTAGCCAAGATTGGATTTAAAAGGTGTATTGATTTTAGTAACTGTTATACTGATGAATAAATAAAAGTAATAAGAAATGCAGACTCAGCCTTGGCTTAAATGAATGAACAATTAATTGTCAGCGATATCATTATTATTAAAACTATTTAAATCCAAGTGTAAGGGGAAAACATTTGTAGCAATCTTCCAGCCATACAACTTGCCTTCTGTCTGTGGTGTGATTTCCTAAATTCGTACGTTTAAAATTTTTTCTAAGCACCACAGTAGGTGAGGGCATGCCAATCTGAAGGTCAAATATAAATTGTTCTTTACAATATAGGGCAAAACCATCTGAAATTGGATGGACATTTATACTCCTTGAGGAAGGAGGCAACACGGGGCAGCCCCAGCCACTTACTGCATAACAAGTGACCAGCCTTGTTAGCAGAATCTTTGCAAAGGGAAAGTCTGACCTGGCTTGGCCTCCCTCCTCCGGGCTTGACTTTACTCCTCAGAGTCAAATGGATCTCTTCTTTTCAGTCTTTTGGGCAAGGATGTTCTCTGCACAACGCATAGTGCTTCCTAAGGTTGGATTGGGTTTTAGGTTTTGAAATTCAGGGTCAAGTCTTTGGAGACAAAGGATCTGTCCTTGGTCCTGAGCTGCTGAGGTCATGTGGTCAAGCAGGACTCGCAGCTACAAAGTGTCAGCTTTGCTCAGAATCCACTGAGGACTTCGAAAGGATTCATGACGGTAATGTTAAGAATTCAGAAGGGAAGGGCACTATGACAGGCATTTTACGTTCAAAGGTAGCCTAATTTTTCTTGAAATTAGGTTAACACAGGGACATAAACCTGGAAGAAAATTTATTTTTGATCTACCTTTTTAACTATGATGAGACCGGTGACCAGCTACTAAAAGTTCAGGCTATAAAACATTTCCATCATGACATACTGGAGTCATGGACTGAATTTCATCTCCACCATGGATTGACTTGATAATTTGGGGTCGAGATACAGGTATTTTTGGTTTTCCAGTGTGTGTAAAAGTCTATTAAGTGTGCAGTAACATAATGTCAAAAAAAGCAGTGTACACACATTAATTAAAATATGCTTTATTGCTTAAAAAATGCCAACCATCATCTGAGCCTTCAAGGGGTCGTAATGTTTTTGCTGGTGGAGGATCTTGCTTTGTGCTGTTGTTGGCTGATTAGGGTGGTGGCTTCTGAAAGTTGGGGAGGCTGTGAACGTTTATTAAGACAACAGTGAAGTTTGCCACATGGATTGGCTCTTTCTTTCATGAAGAGTTCTCTGGGTCAAGCAATGCTGATTGAGAGCGTTTACTTACAGAAGAACTTCTTTCAAAACTGGCGCCAGTCCTCTCAAACCCTGCCACTGCTTTATCAACTAAGTTCTTGTCATATTCTAAACGCTTTGTTGTCATCTCAACAGTCAACTTCACCAGGAGGAAAATCATCTCACGAAACCACTTTCTTTGCTCATCCGTAAGAAGCAACTCCTCCTCTGCTAAATTTTTATCATGAGATGGAAGGAATTCGGTCCCACACTTCACTTACTATCTTGACCACATCTGCAGTTGCATCCTCCCCTGAAGCCTCCAATCCCTGAAAGTCATCCATGAGATTTACATCAGCTCCCTCCAGACTAATATTATGTTGACATGCTCCCATGATTCATAAATGTTCTTAATGACATCTGGAATGGCGAGTCGTTTCCAGAAGGTTTTCAAGTGGCTTTGCCTAGATCCACTGGAGGAGTCACTGTCTATGGGAGAAACATCCTTGTGGAATATATTTATTAAATAATAAGACTTGAAAATCAGAATGACTCTTTGATGCAGAAGCTGCAGAATGGACGTTCAGGTGTGAAAATGACATGAATCTCATTGTGCGTTTCCATCAGAGCTCTCGAGTGACCAGGTGCCTTGTCAATGAGCAATCATATTTTGAAAGGAATCTTTTTCCCCCCTGAGCCATAGGTCTCAACAGTGGACTTAAAATTTTTGCTAAAACATGCTGTGAAGAGATGTGCTGTCATCCAGGCTTTGTTGTTCCAATCATAGAGCACAGGGAGAGTAGACTGAGCTTCCTTCTTAAGGGCTTTAGGATTTTTCAGAATAGTGAATGAGCACTGGTTTCAACTTAAAGTCACCAGCTGGATTAGCCCCTGACAAGAGAACTGTCCTTTGAAGCTTTGAAGCCAGTCATTGACTTGTCCTCTCCAGCTATGGACGTCCCAGCTGGCATCTCCTTCCAGCAGAAGGCACTTCATCCACATGGAGAGCCCGTTGCTCAGTGCAGCACCTGCATGAATGATCTGAGCTGCATCTCCTGGGGACCCTGCTGCCATCCCCACGTCACACCTGCAGCTTCACCTGCACTTTGATGTCATGGAGACGGCTTCTCTCCTTCAACCTCACGAACCAACCTCTGCTGGCTTCAGACTTTTCTTCCGCAGCCTCCTCACCTCGCTCAGCCCTCACAGAATTGGGGAAAGTCGGCGCCTGGCTCTGGATGAGGCTTTGTCTGAAGGGGACCTTGGGGCTGGTTTGATCTGCTACCAACACCACTCAGACTTTCTCCATATCAGCAACAATCCTATTTGACTTTCTTGTCATTTGTGTGTTCACTGAAATAGCCTGCTTAATTCCTTTCAAGAATGCTTTCTTTGATTCACAGTTTGACAAACTATTTGGCACAAAAGGCCCAGCTTTTGACCTCTCTCAACATGCCTTCCTCACTGAACTTAAACATTTTTACTTTTTAATTTAAAATGAGAGATGGGTGACTTTTCCTTCCACTTGAACACCTGAGGGCATTATAAGGATATCAGCTGGCCCAGTTTCAATATTGTTGTGTCTCAGGGAAAAGGGAGGCCCAAGAAGAGCCGGGGAGTTGGGGTAACGGTTGGTCAGTAAAGCGGTCAGAACACACACACACTCTTTGTGATTAAGTTCAAACTCTTATGTGGATGTGGTACGTGGCCCCTCAAAACAATTGCAGTGGCAACACCAAACATCACCGATCACAAATCACCACAATGAATATAATAGTAATTAAAAAGCTTTAAATATTGCAAGAATTGCCAAAATGTGACAAAGACATGAAGGGATTCAACGCTGTTGGGGAAAATGGTACCAATAGTGTTACTTGACTCAAGGTTGCCACGAAAAGTTAGCAAAAAAAAAAAAAAAAAAAAAAAAAAAAAAAAAAAAAAGCACATTATCTGCAAATTTCCATAAGCAAAGAACAATGATCAAAAAAAAAAAAAAAAAGAAAGAAATTAAATGCTTCCACACAGAAGGGAGACACATCACTTCTGCTCTCATTTCGTTGGCCAAAGCAAGTCGTATGCCTACGTCAATATCCAGTAAATGCGTGGATGGGTGAGTTCCATCGGGCCACAGTCAGTGGGGGGCTGAATGCTGCTCGGTGAGACGGACGCCCCTCACACTGCACCCTCTGCCCCACTGCACTGAAGTTCATATGAATGTGCAGGGAAGTTCATTACCAAAAAGAATGCAGTCTTATTTATGGTCCATCAAGACACCCTTGCAGTCCAGCCTAGCTTTCCTGGTGGCTGTAGGGCATTTGCTGGCTCTGGAAGGTTTCCTCCACTTTTCTGTCCTGTGCTGCATTCACACCAGAGTCTAGCTCATTCTGGAAGCCTTTTCTGTGGTCCTTTGGGACAAGCTGGTCTTTGGAACCAGGTTGGGAAGACACAGTGTCTTTGCCTTTTGTGGTTGGGGCCTGAGATGGTGAATCTTCATGTTTTGAGATGGGAGTGCTCTCTGCACAAGCATTTGCCATGGTCACAGCACTGCACTGTGCTGTTGTGTAACTGTTGGGGTGGGCACTGAGCAAGGGGGAGAGAGGAGAAGGAACCTCTGTGTCCCCTGTATTCCGTCTGAGAGAAAATCAGATGTCTCTGAAAGTCCTTTATTAAATTGCATTCAACTTTCTATGAGCTCCTGTTATTCGAAGAGTGCTCTCTCTCTGAAGCAGAACACCGGGGACTGTCCCAGTAAAACAGTGCCAGGGACACTGTCGAGCGCCCTCTGCACCAAGGCAAGCCTGCCATTTAATCCTCCGTGTGGAAGCCCCCCGTGGCGTCACCCTGTCCTGGACTCTGTGCTGGACTCTTTAAAGTTTTAATGAGCGTTCCCTTGGGAACGGGCCTATCTGGAGATGGGAAGAAACGACTCCAACAGCAGTAACTCCACGCCTGGGATTGGCAGTAGGTCTCGCACAAAATAATGTCAGTGATTCCGTGTCATCTGTTTGTAGTCTGACTGCCAGAACTTTACTGCCCCGTCTTTAGTTACTCACCACTTAAACTTCCTAAAAGACTAGGTTAGTAAATATCCCAAGATGGATATTACTGAGAAAAACATACAGCCCAGACAGGGTCTTGGATATCAAAAAAAAATAAAAGTGATAAATAAACATATGGAAATGGAAACTTACAAGAATTCAAATGATGAACATTATAACCACAGTATACATTTTTACCCTCATGGTAATTAAAAAAAATGATAGTATCTACCTTTGAAAAAATGTGGTCAAATAGATAAACACACTGTAGAGGTAAATTTCAATATTTATCACACATGATAAAAATATTCATACTTTTGATCACAAATTTTCACTGCTTGAGGTTTCTTGTGGGGAAATAAATTGCATACACAAAAAGGAAGGGCAAAGATTATATGCATTTAAATGTCGTGGAAAGGTTAATTAAAATATGGGACATCCACACAGGGAAAAGTTTTGCGGTTGTTAAAAAAAAACTATGACTTAAGAAGTATTCATGTCTTACAGTCAAGGAACATGCAAGGGTTTACTATGACAATGCTGAGTGTAGCGTGAATGCTACATGCCTCTCTAGGCATTCGATCTTCTCCCCAAACTTTCTACAAAAATCATGTACTATTTTTAGGGTCAGAAAATTTTTTTTATGGTGCCAACAAAGCATTTTGATGTGCCTTTGATACTGTAGGAAATGATTAAATTGTTTTGTGCAGGACCTTTATTTGCTCAGCTGGACTTAGGACATTTCTCAGGTGGGAGAGTCATACTGCAGTGTGCCTTTGCTGGCAAATTCTTTTCAATGCATTTGGGAAGAGCTGGGCATATTTTCCAAAACCAAGAAGTTTGCAACAACCAGCCATACCCCCTCCCTGCTTTTTGTATAAAAGGAGCCTGAATTCTGACTTGGGGAAGATGGCTCTCCAGGACATGAGTCCCCCATCTTCTCCATCTGCCAGCTTTCCGATTAAAGTCACTCTTCCCCACCCCAACACCTTGTCTCCTGATTTACCGGCCTGTCATGTGGCGAGCAGAACAAGTGTGGACTTGATAACACATGGAGAAAATAGGTAAATAAAAGCAAGACAGTTGTCATAAAAAAACATTTTTTTCTGTGTGGATCCCACATACAGCATTCTTCTGTTTCCCCCTGCTGATCAGAATAATTCAAGAAGCTAATAATGGTATCCTGGAAGTCTAAATTAAAAAAAATTTAAATACCAAGTTTTTTCCTCCATATCATGATAGAAAATGGGCATTTGAAATCTTCTGAAGAGGCTCCCTAAGGTGATTGCCTTTCAAGGCATCGACAAGTCATGAGTGAGAACCATTAGGAACCACTGAGAAGACGGTCATTGGGGAACCAGCTCCAAGTTAAATTGGCTGCTGGAGAATATCGGAATTTAATTTTTCCTTACTGCAAAAGCTGCTAGAAGATTCAGGAAAAATTGAGCAGGGTCACAGAGCTGAGCAAAACATCCCAGTTTCCCTGACACCAGCTTTAGCTTTGCTTGAATATTTTCTGGTCTAGTAGAACATAATATCCGAACGGGGTCAGCAGGGGTACGCACCTCTTCCAAATGCATTTCTGTTTGCATTTATGAGGTCTAAGTATAATAAAAAAAATACTGTAGCTTGGATTCCAAAAACATTAGTATTGCTCATATGGCCTAAAACTTTTCAGCTAATTGGAAAACTGTACCTTCAAAAGATGCGAAGTTAATACATATATAACACGTACAAGTATGCTGTTTTTTTTTTCCTTTATTTATTTTTTTCTCCTGAGAGCTGAGCTTATGACTACTGCCTCTGGGACTGTTTATTAATTTAATATGAACTGTGTGCACTGCCAAGACTGCTTACAGATCCGTGAGTCCCCGTGCAACATTAAAAAGAGGACACTTGCACAAAAGTTACAAGGGAAGTCCTCACAGAAATGTAATCAAGTGCAAGTCGTTTCCTCTTAATTGTATTTTTATCCTTATGAAACACAATGAGGACAGCAGTGACGGAAAAATAAAAACATGCCCTTAAAAATGACAAAAAGGACCATTGTGACTTTGTGTGATAATTTTACACAATTTCTGAATAATAAGGCTTTGTTCTTGTGATGTCCATGTCTGCCCACAGGATTTATTAAGTCAACAAAATTCATCCTTAAGCAACTCTGATTTCAACTGGTGTCACTGAAGGTGACATCTGTCTCCCTTAGCAAATGCGGGTTCTCCGTGGTGGAGAAAATGTAGACTAAGAGGGCGGGGAGGAGAGAGGGGTCAGGACACTTGATGGCTCTTATCTCATCCATGCTGGTGCTTGCTTGCTATTTTTGGGGGGGGAAGGGGGAGTAATTAGGTTTATTTTTTCAGTGGAGAGACTGGGGATTGAACCCAGGACCTCGTGCATGCAAAGCTCACCCTCCACCCCTGAGCTACCCGCTCCCTCAACGGTCCGTGTCCTTAAGTATGAGCAGACGGGCCGTGGATGCTAACAGAGCCATGTAGACCTCCGAGGAAATTCTCTTACATGGAATAAATAAACAGAAAAAAAAAATAAAGAAACGTAGTTTGGAAAAAGCAGACCCATGTGACTCCAGCATGGTGGGTCCATTTGCAACTGACTCCCGATTCTGAGACCTGAAATTGGCCTCTTACCACACTGGGGTAACAGCCACGTGACTCTGATGCTTGGGGAGGAAGGACGGAAGGGGGTGGGGGTCGGGGAGCAGGGCAAAGGCAGGAAAGACCAGAGAGCCCACTCTTTGTTTCTTCTTTGCAGCAGTTAAATCCTCTGGCATCATCTCCTTGTTTTGAGGGATGATAAGGAAGAACTTGCTTCCTATTTAGTTATTTTTCATAAAGTAGAAACACAGAAAACAGAAACTTTTATAGTTAGAAAGTCTATAGAGATTTTTATATAAAGGTGACCTGTTCCCATTGTAATGTTTAAAAATGGACTTTTTTTTTTTTTTTTTTTTTTTTTTTTGGCCAGGACTCATGTCTCCAAATCTAATACATTTCCTGAAACTCTGATTTGGAAGACGAAATATGTCTAAGTGCACCTGCTTTTCCATTCCCTTTTTTATCCCCAGAGCCAGATTCGGTCCTCGCTGAGGGCCGCATGCTGGTAGCCGGGCAGCGAGGGACTGGACACTTACCTCTCATGGTCTCATGACAGACTGTCTGGATTTCTGCTTACAAGTCATTTATTCGTGAGATGAACAAACTCAATTAGGCATAATTGCACCTATTCAGGACCAACGTTGGATGCCCTCTTCCCAAGCTCACCTTCCAGTTTGCAGACAAAGCACTCAGAAAGAGGTTGACCAACGCACGGCAAGCAAGGCATGTTGTGCGTCACTGCAAGACACCGCACGTTCTGGAATTGGATGACACTGGTCGAGGGCAGGTTCACTGCTCAAGGGACGTCTTCTCAGGGTCCTTACACAGAGGGTATGTCTCACAGCGACCTGTTTGGGACACGGTGCTTCAAGCCTCTATATACAGAATTCGTTTCTCCAACTTTATGCTACAGGAACCAATCGGGATGAGCTGCTTTAGAAGGAAGAAAATTAATCACGCCCCGTGCACCAGACACAGTGCCGAACACAGCAGAGTTGTCTACAGACTTAGACACAATGTCGATACTGTCTTCTCTTCCCAGTGGCTACTACATGTATATTAACATCCTGAATGCATAGATGACACTAAGCCACATTCCGGGTCATACAGACGCCAAAGATCTGTTTTTCACACCCAAGCATGACAGCGATCCAGGACCTGACTTCATTCCCTGAACGTCTGGTTATTTTTAACTATAGAGAATCATTTGAGTGCTTGGGAGCTGCCCGTTTCCCTCATGAATATGCACTGCTGCCTCCTTCAGCGCGCCAGGCGGGGACACCCATCCATCTTGGAAACGAGCGGTTCTCGTTGTCCTCGTATCAGGGCTAATGGCGTGTGGACAGAACAGGATCAGAGCCTGTGCATGTAATAAAGCCAGCGTGTGCTTCATCACATGGGTCTTTCATACGCAAAGTCAACAGTGTTCTCCGAGGATGGAAGAAAAATAAAAAACCGTCCTTCCCGAGGCAGGGCCAGAGTGCTTGCAGGAAAGCAGGCGTGCGGAGGAGGGACTGGGCCAAGGTGGAAACTTGCAGGATGCCCTTGGCAGCGGGCAAGAGGGAAGGGGTCCTGAGGCGCCAGGTGGATTTGGAAAGGATTTGGAGGGCAAGTGCAAGAGATGAGCCTGCTGACATGAGGACACGCCCAGGAAGGGAGAAGCTGGGGTTCACGATAATGTTGGGCGTGCAGGAACAGGAACCCTCCCGCACTGTGGGTGGGAATGTCAGTCGGGGCAGCCATTACGGAAAACAGTACAGAGGGTCCTCGAAAAATTAAAAATCGAGCTACCGTATGATCCAGCAGCTCCACTCCAGGGTATATATCCCAATGAAATAAAACCAAGGTCTCAAAGAGCTGTCTGCACCCCTGTGTTCACTGCAGCATTAAAACGAATGTGCTTCTAAGGGACGGGGACATGGAGGGAGCAGAAGTCTGGGAAGTTGTGTCAGAGAAGGAATCTAGTTCTGGATTACGTTTAAGACTTTGGCGAGCTTTCTGGAGGACTGAGTTTCAGGGTCACCCTCCGAAGGACTCTTAGCACAGAAGATGGGGGCAGTGACAGCACAGAGATAAAGGCTCTGAGGCCTGTTGGCAGGAGACCAAGTTGGGTGGAAACAGGCCATATTTCAGTGCTTCTATCGAAGTCGCTCGGAGATCTCAGACCAGAGATGTGGAGGTAAGTGTGACATTAGTCAAACCCACCAGAATGCAAATGGGTGTTCATTTGAGAGCAAAATGAAGTAACTCGTGCAGTTACAGTACCTCGATGTTCAAAATCTGGGTGAAAGGAGTAAAGAATTAACCCGGGGGGAGGGAGGTGGGAGGGGATAAAATGGGAGTTCGAGATTTGCAGATACTGACTGGCGTATACAGAATTGATAAATAAATTCATATTGTATAGCACAGGGAAATATATTTGATATCTTGTAGTAACTTACAGTGAAAAAGAATGTGAAAATGAATATATGTATGTGCATGTATGACTGAAGCATCGTGCTGGGCACCAGAAGTTGACACCACATTGTAAACTGACTATACCTCAATAAAAAAAAAAATATGTACAAGAAAAAAAATATAGAAATTATGGGGGTAAAATTAAAAAAAGAAGAATTAACACTACGACCTTGATTCTAAAAACAATTCTACGACCTTGATTGTCCGCCACCATTTTGTCATTCACGGGACGTTTTCTGATTGCCTGAAATGTCCCAGTGATCAGACTGTATGTTCTGTTCTGGAAGTACACAGAAGGATTAGCCACTGTTGATGGCTTTGGTCAAATACGTGGAGGTGGGGAGATGGGGGAGACTCACAGAAGGACCCACCAAGGAAGTGTGTGCCCCTCAAAGGCAGCGCACCCCATCAGAGTCTACAGGAAATCCAAGGCTGGAAGAATTGCTTTTGTAGCTGGAGTTTGGAGGAGAAATTGTTTCACATTCTTCACCAGTTCCCTCCCACTGAGCTGGACATTCATTTGCTGATTTAAGTTTGACTGATCTCACACAATGGATGTTTCAGTCCCTAACTTGGGTGACAAAATTGGTGACTTGACCACAGATTATTCAACAATAAGAAAGGACATAATATACCCAAAGGGAATTCAAATTTGAAAAGACACCTGCACCCCAGAGTTCATAGCAGCACTGTTTACAGCAGCCAAGACATGGAAACAACCTAAGTGTCCATCAACAGATGACTGGGTAAAGAAGATGTGGCATATTTATACAATGGAATACTACTCAGCCATAAAAAAGGATAACATAATGCCATTTGCAGCAACATAGATGGACCTGGAGATGGTCATTCTAAGTGAAGAAAGACAGAGAAAGATAAATGCCATATGATACCACTCATATGTGGAATCTTAAAAAAAGAAAAAAGAAGACACTAATGAACTTATCTACAAAACAGAAACAGACTCACAGACATGGTAAACAATCTTATGGTTATGGGGGGAGAGGAAGGGATAAATTTGGGAGTTCAAGATTTGCAAATATTCATTACTATATAAAAATAGATTAAAAAATAAGCACAGGGAGCTATATTCAATATCTTGTAATAACCGTTAATGAAAAAGAATATATGTATGTATATACATAATCTGTGCTGTGCACCAGAGATTAACACATTGCAACTGACTGTACTTCAATAAAAAAAAAGAATGAAGGCTATTCATTTTAATGAAATAAAATAATTGAAGGGCAATTATTTGAGCTTCTAAGGGAAAATTTAAAAAAAATTCTTAAATCTGTGCTCCAATTCATAACCCAACAGCCCAGTGTGAGTCCTTTCCTCAAGCAGCAGTGGGCAGAGCGAACACATTGGTTCCCAGCAGGGCAACCCATGTGGCTGGACTGCAGACTTCCTTGGAGAGTGTGATCTCTGAAGTGTGCATCCTGGGGCCATATCATAGACGTTCGGCAGGAGGAGTCTGAGGGTGAAGCCCAGAGATCTGTACCCATGAAAACCTCAGCTGATGGAGTGACCATGTTCTAGGAGAGCCAGAGGACCTTCTGCTCAAAGCACGTCCATGGCTAGTGTTGTGGGTTCCAACAGACTTTCATGGGTCTCTCCGCACACTCAAGGGCTGCAAAGCTTTCAGAGTAGACTTTCTGACTGGATCCTCTGGTTCTACTGCAGAAAGCATTCAACAGCAAGGCATGGTAAAGCGAAAGCAAGTTTATTCAGAGAGACACACACTCCACGGACAGGGTGCGGGTCATCTCAGAAGACAAGAGAGTCACCACGGGGTGCGGGGTTGTTAGATTTTATGAGCTCAGTAATTTCATATGTTAATGAGTAGGCGGGTTATTCCAACTATTTTGGGGAAAGGGACAGGGATTTCCAGGAATCAAGCCCCCACCCACTTTTTGACCATGGTCAGCCCAGGAACAGTCATGGTGCCCGTGGGTGCACCGTGGGGCTCACGGTCAACTGGAAGTCAAACCCCCTGCCACCTTGGTTGTAACCAGTTTGTCCTCAATGGCTGCGTCCTTCCTTCAGTGGGTGTGCCCTGTCCCCGTCCATGTTGCTCCTGCCAGTCCATCCTGAGAGCCACCTGTCCCACACCTGACTCAGATAGGCAGGCTGTTACTACCCCGATTCCACGTCGTGGCTACATTCCACTCTTCACCCACACCATGGTTCTCACATGGAGCTGGAATTCTTATTTGTGGATGTTCCAAACATTTGCTATAGGAAAAAAGTAATGAGTATTTCTGGTGACCTTTTAAACAGAGCATATGCTTCCATAATACGTATTTGAAAGCCCTGTTTTAAGAAAAGAATTTGATCTGCAGTGATTGGCTGTTTGAAGCACTAAAGCAAAAAGTGATGGTTTCAGAACACCTCAGAGGGCCTTGCCCCAGTCAGCCTTCCTCTCTACCATCAGCAATCTCCACGGCCCTGCTCCTCCCCGGTCCTCCGGCTTTCAAGTTGCCTTTTATCCTCAGCAATTTGCATAGCATTACCTAGATCTCTCAGTAAGATTTAGAGGAGAAAAAAAAAATCCATCTTCTATCTCGGGTTCAGCTCAATAATTGCAAGGTCCGCACAGAGGGCTGGAAGCTTCCACAAAGCATTTATTTGCCCTTGGGTGAGTTGCCGGATCTCTGGAGCAATCTTCCCTTCTGCATGCACGGAGCGAGGTGGCAGAGATGAAAGGCAGCTTTGAGCCACAAATCAGAACAGAAGGGTGATGCTCGACAGCCGCAGAATTATAACCGATCCGGCTTGGCTCAGCAGTGATTGGAAATAGGTCAGAAAACGCACGTTGGAGTTTAGAGTGTGCAATGGAATATTACATCTTCTTCTTTAATATTCTAACACACTCTTGCCCTGTTCTCAACTGTTTTTCTTTCTTCTCCTTCTGTCTATCTTTATATATATAAACAAAATAGCTAAGAAATCTTTGATTCAAAAAGTGATGAGAGAACTTGACTTACAAGATAATAAAATGCGCTTAAATCACAATGGCTGTTATAAAGCTGAGGTCATTTTGCAGAAAGAGATAAACAGAACGAGAGCTCAGAAAGAGAACCTATAAAAGTGAATAACTGAGAAACGAGCATCTTAAATCAACAGGTGAAAATGTCAGGTATTTAATGAATGGTGCTGGGGTGATGGTCCATCAGAAAAATGTGGCTATTTTTGGCCATCGAAATCAATATTTACTGGAACAAAAGCCAAAGTGGATTCAAAGAATTTGGTGACCCTGGTAGGAGACCCTGGTCTCCATTCTCCTACAAAGATCTATAATTAACAAAAAACTGATCTGGAGTTCTCTTGAGAAACTTCAGCATCACAGGGGAAGGAAAAACATGGGTAACTGCACAGAAAGAGAAGGAAGTCAGGCTCATTGTGCCACCTCACCCCATCTTCCAGGTCGGCCTTGCCGAGTTCTGAGTCTGGCTAGAAAGACTTGCCCTCAGCAGGAAAGCAAGAGCAGAGGGAGGACCGGTTTCCCCAGCAGTGCTGGGCACCACATGAAGGTCCCACTGTGGCTTCACCTCACCTAGACTGGTAAGGCTGGGACCTCCAGAGACAGCAACAAGGACGAAAAGCAGATGTCACTCTCAGCATGCAGCAGGAGAGAGCTGGGTGCTCAGCCACCTGCTCTGCAGGTGACAACGGGAGCTTTGACCATGGAAGAAACCCATGGCCAACACAGCCACTGTAGATGCCTGCAGATCTCACCAGTTTTAGCCCCACGAGTGTTCACATTCACGGGTGCCAGGCAACTGAACTCCTCCCTCCTCCCTACCCCCGGCCCCTGCCAGAACCTGGGACCCCTCCCCAGCTGCAGAAATGCATGACACCAGCTGAGACCCCTGCAGCTAACCCCGCCAGCATGCGCACACTCGGGCTAGTCCCTCTGGCAATCTGATATAAACACCCTAACTCCATACCTCTGGGAACCAGAAGGAAACAGGACAGACTAAGTCCAAAGAGATATTAAAAAACAAATCAGAGCAGAAATAAATGAAACACAGAACAGAAAACTAGAAAAGGTCAATGACTACGAGGTGGTGTTTTGAAAAGATAAACATAATTGAGTAGAAAATTACCAAGAAAAAGAGGGAGAATAAAAATAAATAAAATTATCCATGAAAAATAAATAAAATTATCAATGAAAAATAAATAAAATTATAATGAAAAATAAAATATCAATAAAAAATAAATAAAATTATAATGAAAAATAAATAAAATTATCAATGAAAAAATAAAATTATCAATGAAAAATAAACAAAATCATTGAAAAAATAAAATTATCAATGAAAAATAAGTAAAATAATCAGTGAAAAATAAATAAAATTATCAATGGAACCACAGAAATACAAAACTCATAAGGGACTACTTTGGACAATTATATGCCAACAAATTGGACAATGAAGAGAAGCTGATAAGTTCCCAGAAACATACAACCCTATCAAGTCTGAGTCATAAAGGAATAGAAAAATCTGGAACAGATCAGTAACAAATAAGCTCATTGAATTAGTCATCAAAACCCCCCCAACCAAGAAAAACCCAGGTGTCTTCATGGTGGATCCTTTTAATGAATAGGTGAAACATTGAAAGAAGAAATAAACCAACTCTTCTCAAACTCTTCCAAAAAAATTAAAGGGAATGGAACACACCCCACCTCATTTTATGAGGCCAGCATCACCCTGGTATCAAAGCCAGAAAGAAGAAATAAAACCACAGGTCTGTTTCCCTGATGAATACAAATAAATAAATTCTCAACAAAATAGGAGCAAACTGAATTCAACAGCATATGAAAAGGACCGTCCACCACGACCGAGTGGGGTTGATCCATGGGCTGCAACAGAATAGAAGGCAAAAACCATATGATAATGTCAAATCTCAACGGATTCAGAATAATTATTTGGCAAAATGCAGTATCTTTTATAATGAAAGCTCTCAAAAAGTGAATACAGACAAATGCACATCTTAACATAATGATAAAGACCACGTATGGCAAAGCCACAGCTAACCTGATTCTCAGCGGTGAAGAGTTAAGAGCTTTCTCCCAAAGACCAGGAGCAAGACGAGGGGGCTTGCCCTCAGCACTTCCGTTCCACAGGGCACCAGGAGTGCCAGCGAGAGCATGCAGGCAAGTAAAAGAAAGAAAAGTCACTCAAACCGGAAGGGAAGAGCTAAAACCGTCTCTGTTTGCTGGTGACCTAACCTCGTAAAGGGAAAAATCGCAACTATCCCAGCAAAAAAACTGTAAGATTGAGTAAGCCATTCAGTAAAGTCTCAGGAAACAAAATTAACACACAGAGATCAGTTGCATGTTCGTACACCAACAATTAACTACATGAGAATGAAACAAATATGAAATAAACAGCACCCAAAACAACTGTATATGTAGGAATAAATCTAACTAAGAAAGTGAGAGACTTACACACCCAAAACGATAAGATGTTAATGAAAGAAATTTTAAAAGTCACAATTAGATGGAAAGACGTCCCATGTTAATAGATTCCAAAGAGCTGTTAGGGTTAAAATGCCCGTATTACCTAAAGGAATGTACCAACTCAACAAATCCTATCAAAATTCCAAGGGCATTGTTCACAAAAATAGGAAAAAAATAATCCTAAAATTTGTATGGGACCATAAAAGACCTTGACTAACCAAAGGAATCTTGAGAACGAAGAATAAAGCTGGAGGCATCACACGTTCTCATTTCAAACTATATTACAAAGCTCTAGTAATAAAACAGTGTGGCAGTGGTGCGCAAAGTGGATACATAGACCAAAGGAACAGAGCCGAGGGCCCAGGAACAATCCCATGTATATATAGTTATGATCTGGGGGCCAGCAATGCTCAGAGGGGAACAGATAGCTTTTTCAGTGTACGGCATTGGGAAAATTATGCAAATGGATGAAACTGCCCTCGTATTTACTTTGCCCACACAAAGTAACTCAAAATGCACTCACGACTTCAATGGACGACTCAAAATTTAAAAGTCCAAGGAAAAGTGCCTTGGCAATGATTGTTTTGGATCTGACACCAAAAGCAAAGGCAACAGAAACCAACAAACGAACGAAAAGTGGTGCCACATCCAATTGAAACGCTTCTGCACGGCAAAAGGGACAATCAATTAAATAAAAAGGTAATCCATGGAGGGACAGAAAATATTTTCAAACCGTGTATCTGGTAAGAGATTGATATCCAAAATAAGTAAGACGGCCATACAACGCAAACACAACAAAATGTGTCCAAACATCCAATTAAAAGATGGGCAAGGAATGGAACAGAGATGTTTTACCCCCAAAGACATACGTGTAACCAAATGTGTAAGATGATCAACATTGTGAGTTATCATCCAGCAAGAAATGACGCAAGGGGTCTCCTGGACCGAGACAGGAACTTGAGAAACGTTTCAGAAATAACATTTGCCAAAGCGGACGACGAAGTGTGGATGGTCTGGGGAAGAGCTGGAAGCCACTGCAGTGATATGTAACAGCTACACAGAGATCTGGGGATTCCCCTGCATGAAAGAAGAAAGGGACTGAAAAAAATAAACAGTGCCATTTGCAGCAGCATGGATGGACCTGGAGACTGCCATTCTAAGTGGAGTAACAGAGAAAGACAAAGAAAAATGCCAGTAGGAGATCACTCATATGTGGAACTAAAAAAAAAAAGACAAATAAACTCATTTGCAAAATAGAAACAGACTCACAGACGTAGAAAAGAAACTTATGGTTACCAGCGGGGGAAGAGGGTGGGAAGGGATAAACTGGGCTTTGAGATTTGCAGAGACTGACTAACACATATAAAATTGATAAAGAGGAAGGCCCTACTGTGCAGCACAGGGAACTGTATTTAATATCTTGTAGTGGCCTGTAATGAAAAAGAACATGAGAAGGAATGCATGCATGTACATGTATGACTGAAGCATTGTGCTGTGCACTGGCCATTGACATGTAAACGGACTATACGTCAATTAAAAAAATTTTTAAGCATATAAATTGGAAAGGAAGAGATAAAACTGGTCCCATTTGAAGAAAAAAAAAGAGGAAAGAACATGACACTCTGGGGGTACCTACTGTGTGTCAAGTATAGTTTATATTGCATCTTATTTAATCTTTTTAGCAGAAAAGGGAAAGTTTGAGATGCATGTGCTCAATAGACATTTATCACTCAGCTGCTCTATTCCTGGCTGTATGTTAAGAGTCAGGGAGCAACAGACACAAATGCACACAGTAAAATCTGTGCTTTGCTGCAGAGAGAAATATTGTGTGTTGAGATTGCTTTGCCAGCAACAGGGGAGGAAAGATGCAAACTTTTGTTTTGTTAGCTTTTATTTTTCCTCATTGCAGAGTTCTCCATTAAGAATACCTGCTGTAAACGTTTCTGTTTTCTTCTTGTTTTGCTCTGTCCTGTTTCTCAGCTGCTCTGGAGTTCTCAGGTTTTCGCACGGTGTGTGTACCCGCGACAAAGATGCCTTGTCTGCACCAGCAACAGAAGGACAGTTTTATTCCTGGAAACCGGGTCTTGACATGGAAACAGGACCCGGAGAAACATCCACAGAAGTGACCCTGATCCTAGTTCCGCGCACGCATGTCCCAGTCGCGGTCCCACAATTTCCAGCCGCAGCCATGGCCCTTTTGTCTTCTTGCAGCCTCAGTTTATCACTCTTGGTGTCCAAGGTCGGTAAGCTTTTGGTCCTAACAGCTTCTTCAGGCCTTCCTTTTCCTCTGAAGACTCATACACACATAGGTCAATCTATTGCTTAGTGAACATACCTACATGTGGGTAGATAGATAAACAGACCAATTACATTGGGGGAGAGACAGGTACAGAGAGGTTTCCATCCTTCCACGTTTAGTGCAAACCAAGAGCAAATGAGATTTAAGAAAATGGTTGGTCAACAGACAACAGGCCTTTACATAAAGAGCATCTGCATCCTCTTCCTTTTGTCGGCTGCCGTGGTACCAAAAGCCACGCCGCTACGAAGTGGCACTCCCAGGGCATCGCCTCCAAACTCCGTTCTCTTTACATGTTTTATTTTCTTTTTAACACGGATGAGACAAAAATCTGTAACCTTTTCTAACAAGATAAGAAAGACAGACTCTGTCGATTTAGAGGCAAATTAGATTGACGTCGAGAAGAGCCACGAGGGACAATCTTATCATTCACAGGCAACATCACTTTGAAAATACAATCTCTCTTTTTTTTTTTCCCTTTTCCTTTGGAAACCTAGTTGCTGTCTTTTAAAAAGTGCTTGTGTTAGGAAAACCAGCTTATTAAAATGCACAAGGTCGAGCTGGCCTGACTGTCCCCGACCATCGGAGTATTTTTATCTGCAATGCACACTGCAATCTCATTTTTACAAGAAATGTGGTTCCTTTCGGTTTCGCAAATATGAAAATCACGTCTGTTTGATTTCTCCACCCCTGGCGGGTCTCCTTCTGGCCTCCCACCCGCCCCGGCTGTCACCTGCCTTTGTCGTCTGTCCCCTTGTTCCCTGAACGGACCACCTGTTGCACGGTGACCAAGGGCCTGGAGCACCACTGTCTGATGGACAGATGCGGCTTCTTACCCATTCAGAGGCTTCCTTCGGCAAATAAGATAAAACACACTTAGTCCCTTTGTCTCCTGTCCTTTATCTCTGTGATGGTCCTTGAAGTGTGCGGCGGCTTTGTCCCTTTGAGCCTTCCACACTCCTGCCCCAGAGATGTCCAGCGAGCAAGGGAACTTCTGAAGACGTCGGAGTTGCACATAGCACGTCTCTGATCTGCTGACACCTGGTTTCCCGGCACAGCGTCGGGCTGACAAGGAAGACGTGTTTGCCGTTGTTTGTAAAGATGACTTACGGTGACAATGGGGATTTTATTCCTTGGGTCGACTTATTCCGTGGTGGCTCAGGAATTTATCATAATAACAGTGACATGAACATTAAGGATTGGGAGAGAGCGGTGATCATTTATTTTTGTCTGAACACAAATATTACAGATTCAAAAAAAAAAAAAAAACAAGTGCGTGTGTTGGCTGTGGACAGCCGTGCAGAGGGGTGCTGGTTCTCTGTTCTTGCTGGAGAGGTCGCCTACCCCGTATGGCCCAGGTATTGTCTCTCTGCAGGTCAGTGCCACCGCTTTGGACGGCCCTCCCCACGTCGTCCCCGGCTGTGACATCCTCTAGAATTCCCACCCCATCCCCCGTGAGGCATTTGGGACTTTTTTTGACCTTCTGGAATTATCTGATCCGGTCTTGTGGAAGAGCTGTTTACCCACACGGAGGAAAGCCAAGTCGATTGCCTCGAAGGACCCCTGTTCTCTGCCTATATCCTCGTCGACGCACAGGGTCACAGCAGAGTCTGGGAATTCTGACCATGTGCGAAAACGGCATTTTAGAATGCAGGATGTGAGTCTTCTAGAAACAGGCAGCTGTCAGGAGTTTGAGAGACAAGCTTGAAAAATACGAATTAAAAAACAGCTTTTTTTTTTTTCCAAGGGGGCAAAGCAGCCTTAAACCCAGCGCGTTTCAAAGCTTCTTCCAGCTTGATGAAGTGGACCATTGAAAAAGACCACTGACCCAAAGGGAAGGAAAAAGGCTAACAGAGGTGTTTGATCATTTAGTACATTTGCTACATACATCTAATTTTCAGGTATATATTGCTCAAGTCTTTCTATTCTTTTTGCTTTTTGGTAGCAATCAAGTGACAAAAAAAATCAAATTCCCAGATCACACCCGGACTTGGATTTTTTTTATTTGAAAAATTAATTTAGCAAAAGGGAAAAAGAATATATACAATGTTTTGTTGCAATGCTGGGTAATAATGAAAGCTTTACAATCAAAATGGACACATTTCTATTTTAAGAACATAGGGTTAGAATTTCTAACCCACCAGGGAAAGCAAGAATTGATATAATTTTGCACTACGCACATTGGGCAAATGTATTGTCAGGGTTCCGTCTGGCAAGTGTACACTTTCCTCGTCTCAAAGTAAGAAAGTCGGCATCTGTGGGGTCAGAGCTGCCGCCAGGGCATGAATGAAGGGACCGCCTCATGGCAGAAAACACCGCCCACGCAGAATAATCTCAGTCCAAAATAATCCCAGTCATTTTCTGTTTTATTAAATGATCCCCATACATTTGAGTTCTTTTTACTAAACTAAATAATGCCAAGAACACAGCATCTTTACAACTTAATATCCCACCTTCTCACTGGCCTTAATTCATGAACGTTCTCTGAAGTCTTTTAAGGACATATTTTTCAGTGGTAACCTTGTCCCCTGCAGTCCCACCCAGGTGGGATATTGCGTAAATATGAACACACACAAACCCATGTAAGTAAGTATATTCAAGGAAGTCTTCAGATTTTGAAAGAAGCATTTTAAAATATATTTTTATTGAAGTCTAGTCCATTTACAATGTCGTGTCTATTTCTGGTGCACAGCACAATGCTTCAGTCACACATGCACATACATATATTCATTTTCATATTCTTTTTCATTGTAAGTTGCTACACTATAACACAGTTCCCTGTGCTGTGCAGTAGAAACTTGCTGTTTATCTATTTTATACATAGTAGTTAGTGTCTGCAAATCTCAAACTCCCAATTTATCCCTTCCCACCCCCTTCCCTCCCCACTAACCATGGCTTTATTTTCTATGTCTGTGAGCCTGTTTCTGTTTTGTAAATAAGTTTATTTATTTATTTTTTTAATTATTTATTTATTTATTTATTTATTTTTTTAATACCACATGAGCGATCTCATATGGTATTTTTCTTTCTCTTTCTGGCTCACTTCGCTTAGAATGATGACCTCCAGGTCCATCCATGTTGCAAAAAGCAGCATGTTTATTCTACGATATCTGGAAAGCATAAGAACACATGGAAAATGGCAAGGTTGATCACGATCCAATCTTTCATGAAAAACCACTATTATTTTTTTTAAATGTATTTACCATCCATCTTTAAACAAATGCCCTGGTCCTGATTTTACCTATAAATTGTAATTCCCCTGTCATCAAAATATATTTAAATGTCATTTTACAGAATAAATATATATGTATATATTAATATATATATTATCCAATGATAAGAATTCATCCTAATTTATGTAATTTTTCCCTAGCTTTGAGTCTAGATTGTTTCAGATTTTCATTACTGTAAAAAACTTTCTCACCACACATGCCAGATTTCTAAAGATTATTAAACTAGAACCAATATTCTGAAAAGTACAACCATTTTGAAGGGCCTGATCATTATTAGCAAACACACCCAACCGTGTGTACACACTTGCTGTGCAAATGGGAGAGAGCGTTCAAACATAGATTTCACTCTATTCTGAGTTATAGACACTTAACAGACCAATGGAACGGAGGGAGAAACGCACGGGAGATTCATTTCAGTTTTCAGCAAATGCCTTAAGCAACCACGTGGGATATTTTCAAGAACGTCCCTCCCCCAAAATGGGAAAAGAGGTTACTTTCTTAAGAATCTAGAAGAATTTAAGAAAAACTGTGTTGGTGTAATTTGAATTATTGTCAAGGGAGCATTTACTTCTTTGCTGATGATTATGTTAGAAAAAGAACCCGTATCTCTTTGAGTCACTGCTGACGGGGTTTTTGTGGGGAAGATATTAATGATATAGGTATGGTAACATTTCCAGGAGTCCTTCCCCCTCCACTGGATTTGATGGAGTCCCCTAGCCCAGGTGCCTGGGTCGTGGCAAGCACTCAATGAACGCTGGATGGCTTTAATGAAGGGAGATGATTTATTAATTACGTCAGTGAATGTTTGCAACTAAATAAAAGAGTTCTGCTGACATCCCAGTGCAAATAGTTTTTTTTTTTTTTAATGTGCAGATTGAATTATAGACAGTCAGAACTGAAACGGAAATTAGGAAATTAGAAAGACATTTCCATTTGGGGAAACAAAGTCAAGGAGAGACGTTAGTTGGCCACGGCCAGAGTCAGTGTAGTCTATGGCCCACCTCCAGTTCTAATATAGACCTGCCCTTAAAGTCATCATGTGCTTTTGTTAGCGTTAACTAGCTTACAGACTGCTTGAATTTACATTCCCGTAAGGTGGCACCATTTGCAAAAGCCAGCATTCAACATTTTTTTAAAAATTTAATTTTATTGACTTGCAGTCAGTTGACAGTGTTGCAGTCAATTTCCAGTGCAGAGCACTTCTCAGCTACCCATGCATAGATTCACTGTCGCATTCTTTTCCCCCGTGAGCCACCACAAGATCTTGTATACATTTTCCTGTTTTGTACAGGATAATCTTGTTTATCTATTCTATATATACCTGTCAGTATCTGCACATTTCGAACTCCCATTCAACCATTTTTGACTTAACGAAGTCAACTGTTTGGCTCGTACGCTTAACACGCTGTGGTTTGATAACTGTTTATTTTTGATCATTATCTTAAAAATATGTCTTAATAAAATACAGCCCTCCATCCTGGAAGTCTCTACTGTATTTAACTTCTTTGAAAGTCATGGTCTTTATTTTTAATAAACGGCATTAGTCTTAAAATAGATCAATTAACATTTTAGTAATTAAGTGTAATAGCTTGTGGAAGAAATAATTTATTCGATCCAGAAATTGGATTTAGGCTTTATTTAATTTTTTCCACTAATTGGAAGTTTGCAGTTCAGCTTAAAAACAATACAGGCCTTCCAACGCTTATAATTTTATAAACAATTTTCAATATTTATTACAAATAAACACCATGGTTTAAATACATTTTTCAGCTTCAAGAACCCCTGATTTTTCAAGCCTTTGGGCCGGTTATTTAATTATGAAAGGATGCTAATTAAGCCTGAAGCGAGGGTTGATCTGATATTTGGGTGTGTGTTTTTATGTTATGTGAGGAAATCATTGATTAAGATGCCGTGTTAGCATTGTTCTCTTTGTCCACTGATGCTGACAGTTCATTTGCTGAATTGCACGGTGTTTTATTTAACAAAATCGTCTATTAAGGAATAAATCTTCTCTTTCTTTGGCCAAGTTATCAAATTGAAGGAGCTGGACAATCTGCCCTCCCGAGAACCCCAGCAACAAATGAGGCAGACCCGTCAGTAAGGAATAATGAGCCATGAAGGGAACAACTGATGGCTGCATTTGTGTATTCAATTTAAAATATGCACAAAACTGGGGGTCTCCCTGTCACACATACAAGCACTTCCCGGATTTCTTTGACTCCAGAAGGCATTTGTGGTGGGTGGAGGGGTGTGGTGGGTGGAGCAGTTTTTCTGCTCGACACAGAGACACTGGGTCCTATGGCCGAAGACCTCACCAACCAGCAGGGATGTGACCTCTCACGGTCCACTCCTTCATCCCCCATCACACTTGCACTCACGGTGGATAGTGTGGGGACTGGTTTAGGTGCAGGGGTGGCAGGAACAAGAAACTGGCAGCTGAGTGAGGAATTAGGAGCTCCTGCAGCAATGACCTGGACCCACGGGTCTGAGAGTTCTCTGGATCCTGGTGATGCTGTGGGTTAAAATTGAGGACGCAGGTGCCGGGGAGGGCTGAATAGGGAAGGGGACCATTACATCCTAAACATGGGGCACTTTTCCCCTCAGAGAGAGAACTAGGAACAAACAGAAGGAGTGAAGGGCGAGGTCTGTCACTCTGTGAGCTGGCCGTGGGGGTGGCGGGGAGGATGGGGGAAAGACAGGCTGGGGAGGGAGCTGGAACTTGGTTGCACCATAGGGTAAGTCTATTTTTAGTTTTTTTGAGGAACCTCCATACTGTTTTCCACAGTGGCTGCACCAAACTGCATTCCCACCAGCAGTGTAGGAGGGCTCCCTTTTCTCCACAGCCTCTCCAGCATTTGTCGTTTGTGGACTTTTGAACGATGGCCACTCTGACTGGTGTGAGGTGATACCTCATCGTAGTTTTAATTTTTATATCTTTGAGAATTAGCCATATTGACCATTTTTTTCATGCACCAATTGGCCATTTGTATGTCTTCACTGGCAAATTGCTTGTTTAGGTCTTCTGCCCATTTTTTAATTTTTTTGTTCTTTTTGTTGCTATTAAGTTGTATGAGCTGTTTATAGATTCTGGAAATTAAGCCCTTGGCAGTTGCATCGTTTGCAAATATTTTCTCCCATTCTGTAGGTTGTCTTTTTGTTTTGTTTATGGTTTCCTTTGCCGTGCGAAAGCTTATAAGTTTGATTAGGTCTCATTTGTTTATTTTTGCTTTTATTTCTATTGCCTGGGCAGACTGCCCTAGGAGAACATTGCTACGATTTATGTCAGATAATGTTTGGCCTATTTTTCTTCTAGAAGATTTATCATGTGAATAAACATCTTAGTTATGCAAAGGATGCAATCTGAAATGGCCGTGGGTCCCACATCTTGACATGGGGCCTTGACTGACTGGGACCTGCCACCAGCAACCAGAACACACCAAGTGTAAGAGTTTGGGTCTGTGGGAGAGACCCCAGGAGGTGAATTTCTATATGAGGTAGTTAGATACCTTCCGTTTTCCATACCAAAGATCAAAATCAATTGACTCTGAAACAAAGTCTGATTTTCTTCCCAGAACAAAGGCAGAAATATTATGCATTTGTCTCATGAATGAAGAGTTTAAAGGAAAAGTGTTAGCGTTTCTCTGCTGTGTTCCTCTGACTCAGGCCTCTGTAATAATTCCAGAATTTGTCCATTTCCTGAATAACCGTGAATGCAAGCAAGCATTTCATTCCAGGAAACTCGTAATGCCACGGCAGTGCCATGCCTTTTTCTAAGAACCCAGTGGAACAAATCTTCTGGGGCACAAGAGCTTCCCAGCCACAGCCAGGACCCCCAAGCCACACTCAAGCGATCTGGGCCGGCTGTTTACCTGACATTCTGTTCCAAGTAGAACATTCTGATCGAAGGCTTCAGAAACATCCAGTCATTGACTCAACCAGGCAACTCATTTTTATCGATGAGGAAATGCTATTGAAGTAACTTACCCAAGGTTTCCAGCTAATAAAAGCGGACAGAATTGGAACCCAGGGAAGCTGCCTCGGAGGGTGGACTCTGCGTTTAAACCTTTAGATCTCTCAATCCTCTCCTCAGCCCACCTGCATGTCCACCGGAAAATCAAAAGCAAAAATGAGACAGAGCCTCCCGCTGCATGTTTGAATGACGCGCGGTGAGAACCCTTCTTGGAGGCTGAAACGGCTGAGATGCGTGGCAGGTGGTGCAAAGATGCCTGTCACCTTCAACAGCTTGGAAATTGTTGGCTGGGAAATTGTTGGAAATTGCAGCTGTTGCGGAGAAGGTCGGAAAATAGGATAGTTTTGCTGTGTTATTAGTTGATATAAGCAGTGTTTGTCAAGGTGTTCGAAGGAAGGAGCGAAAGAGAAATCACAGAGAGAGGAGAAGCCTGAGGAATGAATTCTGCAAGCAGAAATGAAAAAAAAAAAAAAAAAACCCCAGCAACAACAGAGAAGCCCAAAGTTTGTAGCTTTAGATGTGGGGAAAACCAACTGCCAGGTGGCCCCAATATTCACGCATGGGTCTGAGGAAAGTCCTCGAATGACAAAGACCCAAGGAGGACCTCTGGTGGGTCGCAAGGAACCAGGACAAAATCCCACTGCGGGATTGGTGATGGCCCTCCCACCTCTGGTCCCGGCAGGACAGAACAGGGCAGCCTGTGTCAGGTGCAGAGGAAAATCTGGCAGCAAGAAATTAAACACAGACAGCAAATTCAAGGACTACCTCGAAAAAGAATTTGGGGTCTGGTGACTGATGCCGAAACAGCCTGGAAAATAATGAGTTTCCCCAATTGTAAGACATTCCCCCCTTCCCCCACATTTTAGCGTCTGACAAATAAGGGATGTCAGATATAAATAGGTTTTTTCTTTCATTTTCTTAGTGGGACATAAGTAATGATGATTCTTACAACAGATGACAGGGCACCATTATATAAGGAACTGTGCAGAAAGCAAATTAAACAACAGCAAAAATAAAAATGAAAGCATCACCACGGGATGGAAACGCTTTTGACTGTACTGACGGGTCTCCCAGCGTTTCCCAGCGGGATCTGGGCTGCAAAGCTGGGAGCCCCCCGACCCTCGCATCCCCGGGGTCCTGGGAGAGGATGGAAAGGCATCTACCAGACTGAGATGCGCCCCGGGAGGCCGACTCAGGGCTCTTGCCTGAGGATGATGGAGCCGGGACACCGGCCAGGATGCAGGACATGTGACGTGCACCCTCCCTGAGAGCATTTACATGGACCTGAGGGGGTGTGGGCTCGCCGCCCCTGTCAGTCATCGCACAGTAATTTTCACTACGTCCGAGCACAGCATTGTTTTTCTAAATTCAGACTGCTGCACCGAGTCAGAGGGTACTGCTTAGGGCTCAGGGCCTAGAGACTGGTGGCCAACCCAGGGTCCAAAGGGGAAAATGCTTCGTTTGCAGGTAACATCTGCTTGTAGGACCCGGTCCCCGAGAGAGCACTTCTCGTGGAAGCCATGAAATACACAAATGGTCTCGAAACACCAGCCGATTCTGTGTTTCGCTTCATCAAGCCAGAATCATCAAATGTTTTTTTTTTTTCTTTTTCCAGCAACCGTAGACTCTGAGGCCAGTGGACCCTAAGTTGACATATGTTTTCTCCAAAGAATGAACCCATTTGGGAAAACCCGACCCAGACCTTTGTGGGTTTTCCTGGTCCTTTTTTTTTTTTTTTTTTTTTTTGAGGATTTATTCAAAATGTAGGGAAACTATTCTTGCGTTTTTGAAGGATGCTGGTTTCATTTGCGGGACAGTTTCATTAAATATGAATGTTTTCCTTGCACACTATCCCCTGCCCTCCTTCCCCACGCAAAAATTACAGCATGGTCATTCAACTCAGAATAGGGAAATTTCAGAGTGAATTTCAGGATCCAGGATGTTTGCACTGCATGTGGATTAACTATTTTTAGCCTACACGTAAGACTTATTTTTAGATACTGAAGTTAGCTGGTATGGCCTTATTTATGTTGTGATCCGACTGAGAGACAAAGTTGGCTGTGCTGACGGACCCAAATACATACATTTTAACTTAGTTTGTTTAATTCTAAGGGTGCCTGCTGACCAACGGTAACATTTGCTTGAAGTTTTCAGACCTCACAAAGGATCTTCCCTTTTTCACTGTTTTCCAACTTGAAGCAGACCTCTTAGATTAACTTCCAAAAGACTGGAAATGTCTGAATTCAGGAGCTAAATTCCATTTGAAATGACCTCGTGTCTTGTGATTACTGATGGGAAGTTAGACATCACCCTGGAGACAGCATTCAGATCGTGCTAACTTTTGTTGGCTTCATTGACTCTCACGTGTACTCTGTAAACTCAGATTTATTTTATCAGGAAGTCGTCTTCTGGAACTGTTAACGTGCTTTTATTTGGTTTGGATAGATTACTTATTCACTAATTTAAGTGTCGCAGCAGAAGCAGCAATATGCTTCTCAACAGTGATAGCTCATACTCCTATTTTATTATGTTATTTTATTTTGTTTAACTTCATTTCATGGATTCTTATTTGCAGGGAAGATTAGACATTTCCCCAGCAGCATAAAGAGTAAAGTCCTTTGCCCTGGAAGGCTTTCTTCATCTTTTTTTTTTTTAACTCTCAATCTGAGAACACTTAAAAATCTCCTTTGGTGACTGGGTGAGATCAGACTCTATGGGTGGAGTGTTTAGAATTCACTGAATCTAGGTTATCCATGGCTGTTAGAGAGCAGATGTCTAGCAGTTAACAAGATCCCTTTGGCCAAGAGATCGAGGGTGCCAAGCTACACTGGGGATGACATCCCAGGGTTCATCACCAGCCCTTTGCAGCTCTTGTAAAAAGCCCGAGGATGAAGATATGATCGTAGGAAAAGACAGTCTGCCAGCCTCTGCCTGGGGAAACATGCTTCTCAAAGGGTGGACCTCTGAGTTATGGTGGGGTATGAATACAGAAGACAGGAATGTGTTTGGTAATTTGAGTCATGAGGTAAGATTCGGGCTCTAAAACTTAGGAAATTGCAAACTTGGGGGAAGAAAAAATCTTCTAACTCTCTCTACTCACCAGGGGCTTTGATGTTGATGTGGGTAGGGGAAAGGAGGTGAGTTAAAGACTGAAAATATGTTGTGGTGCCTCTAAAAATTGACGAGTGGGCCAGGCTAGTGGAAGGGAGTGAGAAGGCCCCGGAAAGATCGGGAGCTATTGTTGCCAGAGTGTAGGCTCTTTGCTCTTTTCTCGTGCAAGAAGGCTTTCCAGAGTGAGGCATGGTAAAGTGAAGGCAAGTTCACTGAGAGAGATGCACCGTCCATGGACACAGCGCGGGCCACCCCAGAAAGGTGAGAGGGAGAGAGGCCACAAGGTGCGGGGTTGCTCGGTCATATGGGCTTGGTAATCTCATATGCTAATGAGCACGAGGATTATACCAGCAACTTTGGGGGAGCACCAGGGATTTCCAGGAATCGGGCCCCCCACCCACTCTTGGACCCGTTAGGGTCAGCCTGGAACTGTCATGGCGCCCGTGGGTGCGCCACGGGGCTCAAGGTCAACTGGAAGTCGAGTCTTCCGCCGTCTTGGTTGTAGCCAGTTTGTCCCCAGTGGCTGTGCCCTTCCTTCTATGGTGGCACCCTGCCCCCGTCTCTGCTGTCTCACTATTTGTGCAGATGGACACAGCAGGCTTGATGTCTTCCTGATGAGACGAGTGGACTCCCGTTACTCTAACATCACACACTTTAATCAAATGCCTACTTTTAATTTGTCTCCTCTTACAATGTTTCTACATGGAAAGGGTTTATTAGACACAGGTATTTATGTAACAATTGTGTGTTCATGCTGCATCAAAATACTGGTCCTGGTGTGAGTCTGGTTGGTGAGAACCATTATTCCAGTTCATTTCCTCGTACTTAGAAAAATGAGTGAATCCCCTCAACAGAGGAGAGAAGCAGTGTTGACTTACACTAACCAGGTTACCTCAGCCTAATTTGATGTACACCTTTGTGTAAACTGCTTATGCTTGGAGCTGAGAGATGCCCATAAAGTCAAAATGCATTGATCAACTACATTTAAGTTCAAATTAACAGGAATTAAATACAGCGTCTTAGGATTTTATGAAACTAAATACCTAATCTGGATGGGAATGTGAGCTTTTTCCAGCATGGGCTTTTTTTAAAGTTTTGCCTGTCTGCCACATGCAGCGTGACTCAGTTCTCACACCTCACTTCTCAATTTGAATTACAGCCATTCTTTCTCTCTAACAGGCTCGACTGACAAAGTCCCAACTCTGCTTAAACCCAACCACTTAGCTTCGCTCTACTTCACCAGAACAGCTGATCATCATCGGAGGGAAACGCGCAACTTGGTCAGATTTCACTTTAACTTCAAGCTCAAAATTTCAAATGAATGTTGAACACTACTTCCCACCCCCGTCCTAATACATTCTCGTGGTATCTTAGCATTTCTCTTCCTTGTAACTTCACCTTCACACCTTTCTTCTCTCTTCTCAATCCTCCTATACTGCACCCTCAGTTACCAGCAATCACACACACACACACACACACACACACATGATCTTCATCATTCTGTTCGGACTCCATTGAGACATTAGAACCAATCAGATTAGGGTTTTCCCCCTCCCACAAGAGTAGCCATCATTTTATATGTATCTGTTTCTATTTTCTCTGCTTTTTCATCTTAAATTACCTGGATGAAATGCCCTGGTTCCTCCTATCCAAGGTCAGCCCTTCTAATTCTGCCTTGATTTAAAATCCTCCCACCTTATCAAAATTTGGTTTCTTCAATTCCTACCTGTCTATCACCCAGCACAAATTTCCGTCTCAGCTCTGGACCACTCTTGTCAGCGTCCATGCTTGTTACATAGCTCCCACTTCAGAAATGAAAATGGCTCTTAGGTCCATATCCTTCTACTTGAGTTGTTGCCTCATCTCAGCTTTCCCACTGGACGACTTCTTAACACAATTGTCCAGAGTCGCTGCCTCCCCCTTTTCACGTCATCTGTGCTCCCTCTGACATGTTCCCTCTCGAGGTTGTCAGTGACACTTGTGCTGTCAGGTCCAATGTTCACACGTCTCTGCTTTTAATCCCTCTGTCTACTTTTTGAAACACTTCCCTTTCTTGACTTTCTTCAGGGACCTGAAACTCGAAATCATTTCTTTCCCACATCCTAGGCTTCTTCTTGGTCGTTCAAAATCGATCTCTCTCTTCCTTGGTGAAGGAAATAAATTAAATTGAAAATGCAGGATTGCTCCAGGGTTCCATCTTGGGCTATTTCCTTATCCTTTTTCTCTCTGTGTGATCTTAGTGAAACCTGCGGGTCATCATGTGCTTTGTACATTTTTAACTCTTGGCATCTGCTGAATCACGGAGTGCCACCTTCTTGACATTTCCACTTGTCTACCTAATTGGGTGTCTCAAAATAAACAAGGACAAGTCAGAATTCTTGATTCCCTTATCCCCAGACTTGCTTTTTTTCCCCTCAGTCTTCTTCATCAAGTCAAAACCCAAGATTAACTTTGATCTCTCTATTTTCCACAACGTCTATGTTTAATCTCTGAGCCTGTCCCTGGTGACAGTACCTCTAAAACACATCCTGGATTACTTCACTCCCCCCCATCACTCCTGTCACACTGGTTTTCTCCATCCTCAGTCATCTGGATCACAGCAAGAGCCACCAAACTAATTTCTTTCTTTCCTCCCTTGATTCCCTTATGCGATTTATCTACATGATAGGATGAGTTATCACTTACAAATGAAACTCACACTCAGCTCACAGCATCTCCACATTTAAAATTAACCAGTGTTTCAGTCCAAGAGCCTCCTAGACTCACATCCTCCCACAGACACACTGAATCTGCAGCTACAGTGCAGAGCAATCAGTGTTCTCTAAAAGAAACCCAGAAGCTAGTTGAGACACCCCCATGCTTAGGCACATTAGACCCTTGTTGAAATGGGAAGGAAAAGCTGAGACAGCCTCTGAGGAACACAAAACAGAAAACAACTAACAAAATGGCAAAAGTACATCCATACCTATCTATAATTATTTTAAAGTGTAAATGGACGAAGTTCTCCAATCAAAACAACATAGAGTAGTTGAAGAGATTAAAAAAAAAAAAAGGCAAGGCTCAATCATATGCTGTCTGTAAGAGACTCATGTGAACGTTAAGGACACATACAGACAAAGTGAAGTCATGGAAAAAGGAATTCCATGCAAAGGGAAGCCAAGAGAAAACAAGGGTTGCTATACTTAAATGAGACAAAGTAAAGTCTACGTCAAAGACTATGACAAGAGAAAAAGAAGGTCCTTATATAATGCTAAAAGGGTCAATCCAACAAGGAGATACACATTTGGAAATATGCTCCCAATATAAGAGCACCTGAATATACAAAGTGAATATTGACAGACTTGAAGAAAGAAAGAGACGGCAGTAATGTAACAGACGGGAACTTCAGCTCCACGTTCAACAGTGGATCATCCAGAAAGACGATCAGCAAGGGAACTGTTGAACTTACACTTCATGTGAGACCAGAAACACTGAACAGAACTTTCCATCCAGCAGCAGCAGCAAAGTGCAACTTCTCCTTGAGCCCACGTGGAACATTCTACAGATCAGATTAATCCACAGAACACGTCAATAAATGTAAGAAATCAAGTCAAACATCTTTTCTACTGCAATGTGATACTAGAAACCAATTATGAGAAGAAAAATGGAAAACTTGCAGATAACTAGAGAGTAAATAATGTGTTTCTGAACTCCTAATGGGTCAAAGGAAAGATTAAGACAGAAATCAAAAAACATCTTGAGACAAAGGGAAATGGAAGTAAAACATGCCCACTGGTGTGGGATACGGCAAAAGCAGTGCTCACAGGGAGCTTTACAGTAATAAGTTCCTACGTTAAAAATAAAAAAAATTTCAAATAAACAACCTAATTTCACAGAAAAAGAAAAAAAAATCTGAGCCCTGGAGTTAGCAGAGAAAGGAAATAACAAAGATCAGAGTGGAAATAAGTTCAACAGAGACTGAAAAAGCAATAGGAAAAGATCGATGAATCAAACCACTGTTTTTGTTTTAATATTAATAAGCTCTGAGGATCTAATGCAAGTTGACGCTGGCTCATAACACTGCACTCAGTAAGTGAAGTTTTCTAAGAGAGTAGAACTTAAATGTTCTCCCCCCAAAAAAGGGTAAACATGTGAGGTGGTGGATGTCTTCAATGGCGGGAGGGGAGGAATCATTTCACGATGTACACATCTACCAAGTCAAGACGCATGCTCTATACTTTCCACACCTTACACTTTTCTTTGCCAATGAGGCCTCAATCAGATTTTTAAAAATTCTTGAAAAATAATGAAACCATTCAACTGCACCCATCACACTTAGCACAACATGCTACGTCCTTGCTGTGACCAACTCGGTCCTGCATTCTCTCTCCCAGCTCCAGCTCCAGCTCCATTCCACACCAGCCACGAGCCAGCCATGGACACTCCAGCCACATGGGCTTTTTCTGTGTGTGGAATTCTGTGTTCTTCCTCCTAGGAGATGCCCCCAGCCTGGGGTCCTCGTTCCAATGACCCATGCAGGTCCCTTTTTGTCACTCAAATCTGAGACAACTTTCTGGCCAGACAGTTTCGACTAGCATATATCACCGTCCCTCATTTTTCTAATCAATGAATGAATGACTTTTTCAACGTGTTAATTCACTTACTTCCTCTCTGTCTGCCTTGTGAGGAGCTGTGCTCCCTGGGAGTGTGTTTGCTCAGTCAACACTCTTTTTCCATTTCTAAGGACGGAGAAGTGTCTGATGCAGAGAACCCACTCCAAAACATGTGTTGCATTTAGAGATGTGAGGCAGTTTTTGGCACAGCAGATTTCAAAGTAATTCGGTAAAAAAAAAAAAAAATGCACAATTTACACGTTAAATCTACCTTTGTTCTTAACTCATTAGTACATTAAAATGAAAATCACTTCTGTAATGAATTTGATCACAAACACATGCAAATGTAAGGTACAGCATTATTTAGCATGATCAAAATAGGAACACAAAAGTAAACAGCACTCACAGGGAACTCACTTTGGGAAGATATCTATGGATTTCAGCTTTGTGAACATACTGAACAAATGGTGAAGAAGTTACCTTGAGATGCATGAGCTCAAATGAGTTTCTGGATGCAGGACTTTGAGATCCTGGGACCTCTTGATTCCCTGAGAGACATTATTTTCTCCTTCAGTGTCTTACTGGAACTGTCTGAGCATAACAGTTTATGCCAATACATTCCTTTCTGCTAAAAGTAGATGGATGGGTCAGTATTCTTTCTTTCTGTTTTTATTTTATTCCGCTGCCCTGGACGATTCACTGTTAGCGATCACTGCTATTGCATGAGCAAAAGAAAGCTGTGTTTCTGCAGTTGATGGAAAAGATTGCACATTCCTGGCATTGATGCAACAGTATTCAAATGGTTGACATGGTCGAATAACGCCTTTGGGAAAACTGGCCACCCTCATGGACGCTGAACACTGAATATGAGTTCAGGCCTTACTGTTATTTAGTGCACAATATAGATCCACATCCTTGGAATTAACCACGACTGATTTTCCATTTAGTTGCTCCACATCGTCTATAATTCTAAAAACGATGTTTACGTAAGAAGAAAGGCTATGATAAAGGATGTGCAAAATTCAGGCTCCAGACTTTCTTTGTGACTAATTCATTGTCATCGTTCGATCTGACCTTTTTTGTCCTCCCCCTTAGGAAGTGACAGCTAAAACTTTTCTGTATATAAAAGGATGGTTGAACTATTAGACCTCTGTTGTGGTTCATTTTTTATAAAATTGTTATTACTTTATCTCAGACGAGACAAACTCACGGGATGACATTTTGTTAACACAAGCTCTCAGCTTTTGCTTGAATCTGCACTTGTTAAATTTTAACCGAGGTCCAGTACACAGAAAGAGCTAAAAAGAGAAATCTTTCACAGAATCTCTGCTAAGCTTATAACAAAAACCACCCTGCTGGCTTTAGCTCTAATAATAAACTCTCTTTTATACGAGGCCTTTCAAAGTTACAGGGTCACAGGGCGCCTGGAGATAAATCTCAAAAAAGAACAGCAAATGCTGGAATCACTTCCAAATTCTTTATGTCTGCGACTATAGCAGAGTTAATAAATTGTGGGTATAAATGAATCACTGCGTGCAGACCCAGAGGTATGTTGGACAGATACAAATGACCAGGTGTTGGGGTGTTGGAAAGGGGTTACGAGCATGGATAATTGCAGAGTTTAGGGGTGAACGCACCCTAAACTGGAGACTATTACGCATCGGAGGGGAGTGGAAGGAGGCGGGAGGCTGGGCTGGTGGTCATATTCAGGAGCTTGTCAACTGTAATTGGCTAAATCCTTGTTAAAGCAGAAACTACAGAAGCCTTAACCGTTCCTTTTTGTGGGATTATCTCCAACCCAAAGCCCGAGGGAAGCCATCAGTCCCCGGCTTTATTTACATAAAGACGACTAATTGACATTCTTTTGTTTCTCTTTCCTTCCTTTCACGATCCGGATGACTAAGGACCTGAGCGGATGGCTTGGCACATTGGGACATTTGACCTTTGAGACCTCTGTGAAAGAGGGTGGAGCCCCGTCACCTGTTAGGGCTTGGTTCTCTTTACAAGGAGGTGCCCTTTCCTTCTTCTGATCTCCCCAAAAACCCTCCCTCTTTGACCTTCAGCACTTTTACTTTGCCTTAAACCTGACCTGAGTGTCATTGTAGCCACGGACCCCCGCTTTGCTTAACCCTTAGTACCTGGAGGGGGAAATTGTACAAGGCTTGTCTCCTGTGGTGTCACCCACTGGCTGTTTCGTTCCTGCTTTAGTGTCAGTAAATATTCCTCTTTTTCTGCATTCTTCATTCTCCAGGGTGAGAAATCTCAAAATACTCTTTGTTAGCTTTCTCAAGATTAATTTTTCATTAGAACGGGCTTTTTTCTGTCTAACTGACTGCATTTTCTCTCATGACAATCCAGGCTGATTTTCGCTGAGTTCACTCTCCAAGGTGCTGAAGAATTCTTCTCCGACTTCTGCTGAATTATAAATCACACGCGAGCTTTGTGTATTGGTGCTTACCATGTTGCTCTTCTTGTTGGCTCTCCATAAACCATTCTAGGGTAAGTTTAACTTTTTAAGACCCGTTGGAACTTGTTAACAGAGCATATTTCTGACTGCATCATTAAATGCCTGCTGATTTGCATTTTTAGGTACAACGTCCTGTTTCATCAGAGATTCTCTGGATCCGAGGAAAGGTGATTACCCACCAAAGCCAACACTCTGACTTAATGCTTAAAATTTAGCCAGTCTTCTGCCAAGTTGTAACCTGTCACCTTGACCATTTTCAACACCTCCACTGACTGAAGTTCAGAACCTTCCTGTTTCTCACCATGGTCATCTTTTCCCATGCCAAGCTTTGCTGACCTGAAACCAGAATGCCCTTCATGCTTCTTCAGTGGTCTTTGTCATGGACCTTGTGGAAAAGAGAATTTAAGATCCATCTGACAGCTTTAAAACTATTTGCAAATGCTTGCATTTCCCCGTTGAGTTTTCTTGGCTTCATGGAGTTTAAGGTCCACTCGCCCGTGTCCCCTGTGCGGATCTGATGGTGTTGTCACCGGATCCCCAGATGTGACCACGGAAGGTCAAGTGTAGGACGGGCCTGTGTCCCTTCCGAAGGCATTTTTTTTGTGCAGCTGGACGTTACAAAAAGGGGTTTTCAGTCATATCATTCTGTTGGAAAAGATTGAGCTTGCAACTGAAACGTTTATTGTTAAAATTCAGGCATTGATTCACTCCCGAGACACTGCTATTAGAGAGGCCTGGACACGGCCACATCCTTTCCAGTTCCTCCAGCGCCACACACGGGCTCGCCTTTCTCCCTGTCTTTGCCGGCACTTGATGGTGTCTGTGTTTCTAGTATAGCTGTTCTAGTGGGGGGGGGGTCAGTGGTCCCTGATTTGGGTTTAATTTTGCACTTTCCTAAAGACTAATGACATTGGGTAATTTTCTACTTGCTTATTTATCATTCGCATATCTTTTTCCGTGAAACGTCTGTTTAAATCTTTCGCCCACTTTTACAATGAGATGTTTATTTAGTTATTACTGAAAAATTAAGAGTTCTTGACAAGCCTTTTCTCAAATACATGATATGCACGTGTTTCCTTCTAGTTTATGGCTTGCCTTTAATTTTCTTAATACTGTCTTTTGAAGCACAAAGTTATACCTTTTTGGTTCAATTTACCAGCCTCTTATTTTTTTTTTTTTACATTTTTTATTGATTTATAATCATTTTACAGTTTGTGTCAAATTCCAAATACCAGCCTTTTATTTTGTGTACCATGCCGTTGGTGTTGTATCTAAGAACTTTTGGCCCAAACCAAAGTCGTGAAGATTTTCTCTAATGTTTTCTTTTAAAAGTCTTATATTTTTAAAAAGAAATTTTAGAAGTTTTTATAATTTTAGCTCTTTTATTCACCTTTGTGATCCAGTTGGAGTTACTTCTTGTGTTCTGTTTGTGATAGGGGTCCAAGTTATCAATTGGCTGTTTCTCTCTTTTTTCTTTTAGGTCACGTATAATGCCCAAGTTTATTATCCACTCACTCCTGTAGATTCTATGGCACTGAAAACTTTGAGCTAAATTTACAAGAGTTGTATTTACTGTTATCCGTGGTCCCTACTTGTAGTAAATGACGTTTTCACATTCACAAAATTTCAAGTTTCTGTCCTTTTTTTTAACAATTTGCTTCTGGATGGCCAACTTTTCTGGCATCATTTATGGAAAAAAAAAAAAACTGTCCTTTATCCATTGAATTACATTGGAGTCTTTGTCAAAAATCAAACAGCCATAATGTATCTCCCCGTAGTTTTTTTTTTTTTTTTTTGCACGATTTTCAAAACTAACTGCAGCATTTCACATGGACCATTTTTCAACTGTATCAACATTGAATCAACTGTTAAGAATTAAAAGTTTAACAAATTAGAAATGGAGTTTTTTAAAAAAAATACTTAAATAAAATATTAACAAATTTGAAGGTGCATTTATCCTCATACACAAACGAAATGCATGACAGCAGAGATTTTAAAGGACACAGGAAAGCTTTCAAATGATTAATTCATCCAGAGACAGTGTTAGACCATTAAATTAAGTGCGTATATATGTTTATCCCTCAGTCAGGCAACAACCTAGGAACTCTGGGGGCAGCAAGGACCAGGGGAACCAGGAATTCCCTTGGAGAAACAAGGTGAAGGTCACAGAGGAGACAGGCAGTTAAGACTGCAGTCTCTTCAGTTGGGGACCCTGCAGGGAGCAGGTGGACGGTCGCTGCTCGGGACTTGCCTGACGAGGGAACGAGGCTGCAATGTCACGGAGCCAAACGCCAGCCCCAAGAAATCAGCATGGCTCAGGGAGAACGGGAGGAGGGGACCGATGAAAGGGTCAGCGGTGACAAAAACCCACTTTTAAAGACCAAAGTTAACCGTCGCTGTCACGTGAGCCTCCCTACATTTTACGGTCTGAGCAAATGAGAATGATTTTTGACCAAAGGAAAAAAAAAATTAAGAAAGAATACCATTGAATTCTTTGCTGTAAGCTACCGCTGAAATAGGACGCGAAAAACTTGTCTTGAGCGCCTCCCACGTTGGCCACTGTGCTGGTGCTTCCACGCCTGCTCCCTTATTTTGTTCTTAGGCACCACGTGAAGTATAATATTCAAGGGCAACAGGAAAGAACGTGTTCAAGGCACTGGGGACCCGAGTTCAGATTTATGACCAAGTCTTCTTTCCTGGTGCCTCCTGTAGTCTGAAAATGAAACAAAGAAATACGGTCAGGTGGCTTTTTAACTTTTTAAAATTTTATTTATTTATTTTTGCTCTGTCCTCTGACTTCCCGGGACTGCACACCCAGTCCCCTTGAGATGAAAAAACGCCCCGTCAAAATGCGACAGGTAGTTCATTCATCCCCGGGGTTCACGCTGCTTTGGTGATAAAGCACCATCAAAAAGCACGCCGCGTCTGCGTGCCAGTAAATTTCTGCTGGGAGCTCCTTATTAGGAAAGTGTTGCAAGGTTTCTCTGGGGCAAAATATTTTACTTTTGTTTTATTCTTGTCACCTCCAGTTCGAGCCGAAGAAAGTTACGGCTCCTGGTTCCACAGGCTGAGTTCTTAACCAGGCCAATTTCTGAGGACAGGGAGCAGGGCACTGGCCGAGTCGGTAAGCCCCCTACCGTCAGAATCCTTTCCCCAGAGTGTCACGTGCTGCGCACTGGGCTGCACACTGGGCTGCACATTCACGGCACCCCGTCCGTGTCTCTCAGCAGCAGGGCACCCCTCGCATCTCCATTGAGGGCAGGTGCTCTCAGAGTGCTGAGTGCCTGAGAGTCACACTGGGAAATTGAAAATAAAATGCAGTTTCCTGTTGGTTCAAATCAGCAAAGACTCGGATCAATTAGCTCTGGGATGGAGTCCCATATATTGAAGAAACAGAACCCAAATCTTCCAGGTGATTTGGTGCAGGCGGTCCCAGAAGACATGTTGAAAGTGTCCCCTGGACTTCCCGTCTCTGTTATGGGCGGGGCATGGTGGACGCCAGGACGTGACTCAAGGGTTTGGATACTCCGACTCTGGCTGTAGTCATCACAAATGACAGGAATGAAAACCAGAAAGGGGGGTGCTGATAATTCGGAGAAAACAGATCAGATCAGAAGGTCATAAGGCGGCAGAGCCCAGATACGTGTCTAGTCTGGTTGCCACCTGGGGTGGAAGGGGTCACAGTGCCGTCCTGAAAAGAAACTTGGTCAGATCAACTTGTAAAAAATAACTTGATAATTTGGCCTCTTGGTCATAGGAGGCATGTTGTTTGGTCCAAGGAGCATCCTTATCTACGGCATGCTAATAGTTGGGTATCTCTGGTGTCCGATTGTCTATGGGAAACAAACAGCAATCTGATTTCTGGAGGGCTGGCTCTGCAGAGAATGTCGCAGACGATGAGTAACTCTCCAGGCGTTGCACAACGTGAATCCTTGTCACAGTGTGAGAGACCACAAGTCTCCATCGGAAGGAGGAAGGGGGGCGCTAGGGAGCCATGCAAGGTGTCCCAGAGCTCCTCCTGCGTTGTCTGACCCTCTTGACTGTATCCTTGGAATTGTGAGTAAAGTGTAATCCGGGGGAAGCTCCCTGACTCCTCTGCTCCGACTTGACAGTCCAGCCCCTGCGTCCGATCACTCCATCTTCAAAGCGTCCTCCCAGATGGGCGGGTGTGTTAAAGCATCTCGTTGCAGAGCCGTGGAGCAGATTCACCGCTTAAGTGATGCCGTGGGAGCCTGGAACTTCACTGCAGTCTCTCAAGGGCTCCTGGAAGGAAGGAAATTGTCGGCATGCTTGTGAGAACGAGGTTCTGATCCACAGGCAAAGTTGTTAGTCGGAAGGAACCAAACTTAGTTTCGAACATCCTGGATGTTACAGACAAAATTCGAATTTTAGATATTTTGAATATTTTTTACTTCTAAAATATTGACATTTGCTGCAACAACAACAAAAAGGTGAGATATTTTCCAGCATTGTCTCTGACACAAAATAAATGCTCTGAACATTCACTGAATGAATAAAAATTACTTTTTTCTACCTTGTGAATTTTGTGCAAAGCCATATTTTGTGCACCGGGTACCAATTGATTTGCTGAAATAAATGGATTACATAGATAGACATAAAAAACAATACATCTCACCCTCTTTTATTCAGAAAACAAAATACAAATGCCTGCAGCACCATGGAATTCTAACGTCCATCCTTTACTGAATTATCTGGCCAGGTAAGATGGAATATCATTATTTCTTCCTGTTATTTTCTGTCGTAATAAAGTTACAGATAATCATTTTCATAAACTCCTAGCTTATTAAAATGCAGGAAGACAAGAGTCTGCCGCTAATATTGGGGGAAAAAATGGAAAGCAAAATTTCCTGCCAACCCAGGACACGGCTCCACAAATGTAGAAAAGACGAGTTTGATTGCTAGGTAAGTGGTGAGTCCAGCAGGAGCACATCACAGGCAGGTCCCTGGAGAGGTCATGAAAGCAGAAGGAAAGCTGCAGAACCAGAAGGGAATTCAGGAAGGTGCAACTCAATGCATGCATTTTCTCTGCATGCACAATAGCCAGTCCTCAGGTCGGGGAAATGGTAGCCCCGATCGTCACCAGCAGTTCACCCTAAATGCACATGGGAATTAAGGTGGCCATCTGTGTTAGCTAGCTGCCTGTGTGCAGAGGAAAAACAGAAGTCTTCCCTCTCTATGACAAGCAGGCAGTTTCGCAACTTGGAGCCACGCACCTAAGTTAACCCTAAGCTCAACTCTCACCCTTGCAGGAGAAGGGGAGGTAGGGACACTCACTTCCTTGATGTTTGCAGCTCAAAGAGCCGGCTCCCAGGCCCGCGAGAGCAGCATTTCTTGATTGCAAAACTGGAGAGAATCTCATTTAGCTTTTAGCAAAGATTTACAGGCACCTCAAAGGGACAGAGCAAGGATTTGCAATTGCATTGTATACAGCAAATGCTCGAAGCTACGCCCTTCTCACCAGGGACATTTTAAAAACGTATTTTAAGCTTTGTATTTGCTCTCACAGGAGACAAAAATGAGATTTTTACCAGAATTTAGAACAAGGCACACATTCTACAAATGTGGTTCTTACTGACATCAAAATTCATCACAGTTTGTGTACGCGTTCGAAGCAGATCTCCATCCCACAAGGGCTCATTAATAAATCTCAAGGGAACTGTTTGCTTGTGTCAATCAAAAGTCCGTAGTATATTTTGCTGCAAAACACACACACACACAGAGAGAAAGCTGAAGACCAGAGCTTCACAGCCCCACCTCTTCCCTCCTCCTGAGATATTTTGGAAGCTAAGTGTAAAGGCTTTAGAGCAGTGACCGTTTCATTTGTGGTGGAAATAACTCCCTTTGAAAAGCATGCATCTCGAGGAAAGTCGTGCAGTGGAAGCGATCAGACTGGTGTGACGCCACCAGGGTTCTTCTGAAAAGAGCAGAAAGGTTATTCCAACATTAGCATCGTCCAACAGGAGCCGCGTGCCCCTGGTGACACTGGGCTGACAGCCTCCTTCCTCCAGCCGGCCTTCATCAGAGCCCCGCCCGGTCCAGCACGTCCCAGGGACGGTCGGTCGCTGGCGTTGCAGAAGGCTCCAGCGTGGGCCGAGTGGCCCTCGTGTCCAGTCGGTCAGCTGGGAGAGGACCAAGCCCTGACAGCGCACTTCGGCATCTCAGACGCGTTTTGCATTGTGGGCTAAGAATGTTGCCACGAACGACAGTGGCCGTCGAGCCGTCGGCCGCCACCTCCATCCCGCCCCTGGCGGTGAGCTGGAGGGGACTCAGGATGGAGACAAGCCTCGGCCACTGCTCCAGCCCCACCGGTGCCCCGAGGGGACTCAGGACGGGAGGGAACAGGACGCCGGCCCCTGAGAGCTCAGGTGCACGTCAAAGGAGTGATGCCAATGAGCCCAGAACCTCGCACCTTCCCTTACGCAGTGAAGCGCTAAATTCCTTACCTTGTGGTGTCTGCTTTTCTTTAAGTAGCCTTTGATGTTCCAACTACCTGGTCTTTGTTAAAAGCAAAACGAAACAAAACAAATTCCCTGGCTCCCCCCTTACCTCTTGGGAGCAGTGTCTCAGAGCGATCTGAGAGGCCGTCTCCTGGGCTTACGTCCTCAGGAAGTCCACCAAATGGAACGCAACTTTCAACCAACTTCTAGGCTGTGTATCTTTTCAGGCGACAGAATCCCAGGCAGAAATTTGCAGGGGGTTAGGGTTGCATGAGGCCCTTCAGGTAAATGAGAAGCACGAGGACTTGAAAAAGGATGTTGAGAAACGATCCGCTTTTTGGTGGCGATGTGTGAAGTTAGGGGTGTCGAGAGGCCGGCTAGGATGAGAGTTTGGGGACCTCTCTTGAAGAGCTGAAGCAATGTTTTGTCAGCTGGGGTGCTTTGCGCTTCGTCCTGAAGATCCTGACCAAGGAGGCCTTTTCGTGGGGACAGGATGAGATGTGCTGTTGCAATAAAATATTTGTCTCCCGACAGCTTGGAATATGACAGGGGGGTGGCGGGAAGTTTCTGAGAAGACTTTGGCAACAGAAGGGGGGTTGAAATGGTAGGAACTGGGGAACTGGCAGGAGAGATGGAGAGACCCATTGGGTTAATGTCATCCGAGGTGGGAAGCGGACGGGCGTCCTTCGGGGAGCTGGCCGGAAGCCTGCACAGACGGCCAGTGTTTGCTAAAACGTGCATTGCTGACAAATGGAAGCCCTTCGACGCTTCTTGTAAATCAACAAAAACTAGAGCGTATTTTGTAACCAGCCTTCTTCCTGGGGCGCCTCTGCACGGGGAGAGGGAACTGGTCCCGGGCTGCCATGGGCGCCCAGCGGTCTCTTTGATGAGTCCAAGTTGGCACCGGAGGTTAATGTTAGAAGAGCAGTCGGTCCTATCCCCTCCACGCCCCTGCCTGACGGGTCACTTCCGACCACAGGCATCACTGTGTTGAACCTTCAGATTCCCTCAGATGCAGAAACTGGAATGGCTTGTCCCGTGTTCCTGGACTCTTACCTAACAGCGCCGACTTTAGAACCTGTGGCCTAGTTCTTATTGTAAAACTCTCCTATATTTGGTCCTCGCGAGGAAAACGTTTTCACATCTCAAAAAAGCTTTGTTCCCATCCACTTTTTTACGTGAATGAATTAACCAGAGGTGTAGCTACCAGGACACATTTCCTCCTTTTCTTTTCCTTTTTTTTTTAATTAAAGATCTGTTTTTTCACGATCAAAAATAGTCAATGTCTAGGAAGTGGCAATGTCACTGGACACGATGCCAGAGACGCCAAGCAGAGGACCACAGGATCTCCCCTCGCGGGTGGGACGGTGCTTTGCAGAGAGACGGGACGGGGTCCACCAAGAGAGCTTCGGTCTTCCTTGTGCTCTGCCCCTGATGCCACATTCCAAGGCTCCAATTAGTTTTTTAATTAGGAGATACTCAGTCTGTCCCAGTGGAATATTCAGGGAGAAACCATAGCTCCATAGACAGAATCACTTTCCTGAAGCCCGGAGGCAGGTGATGCCCAGATGGAAGGCATTCCTCAAGGAGCATGTGGAACAGAGAAGGAACAGCTCTGGGTGCTCCAAGGGTCCACAGGGCCTCGCATTTGCCAGTTTTAACAGTTCTGCATGCATTTCTTCCTGCGGTGAGCTCACAGCATCTCATAAAATGGATCAACCTGCCCCAGATCATGGAACTTGTTAAAAAAAAAAAACCAAAACCTAATATTTGGGAAAGCTAGGGTGCTAACAAAATTTTGCTTCTGAAGTATTTCCTCTGCGCTCACTTGTGTCCGGAATTAAACGGCCCATCCCCCTCCCCTCCCTTTATTAAGGGTCTAATACTTGCTGGCCTGCTAGTCCCTTACGTTTGCCATCAGATTTAATGAGCAAAATAGTCCCCCACAAAGCAAATGCTTCCGTCTTCACTTTTACAGATAACAAAACAGACAGCAAGTGACAACGGCAACTCACGCCCAGCTACGTCTCAGACGGCTAAAGCTGGAAGGGAATGTGTGTGTGTATTTGAACCCAGGACCTCCTGCCTGCTAAGCATGCGCTCTACCCCTGGCCTCCATCCCACCCCCCAACCCCAGTCTTCTTACTTCTATTTAGGATTTTTCTGTCTGTCCCCAAATGCCCTTCCCTCCATGGAAGCAAACTTCAAGATTCTGGGCAATTAATAACAGAACCCCGTGGGAAGGGACACATTTGGGAGTTTGAGATTTGCAAACGTTACCCGCTATATACCAAAATGGATAAAAATAAAACAAGCTTCTTCTGTAGGGCACAGGGAACTGTGTTCGATATCTTGTAATCACATATAATGAAAAAGAAAATGGAAAGGAATAGATGCACGTAGGTGCGTGACGGGGACACGGCGATAAACACCAGAAATTGACACATTGTAACTGACTGCACTTCAATTAAAAAAATGACAGAAACCTCAGGCTTTTGGCAAACCTCCAGGGTATCCAGGCACTGCGTGACCAGCCGGAGAGACTCCAGCAAGACATTCACTTGCCGAGGTTAATCCAAGAGCGAGCTCCCTTCCATCGTGGACACATCTCGTTCCTTCTGAGAAGCCTCTCCCCAAGCGCCCGGAAGGAGTCATGCGTCCCTTCCCGTCACCCTCCCACCCATTTCCTGGTGGCCCCGCTGTGTCCTTTATCAAAGCTACCCTTCGACCACACCTATTTATGTCTGTGATGACAGCTGAAACTTGAGTTCTGAAGGACAAAAAATGCTACTCTTTTCTCCACCTTCCGTGTTCTTTGACGTAGGACTCAATGAATTTTTGCTTCATTTGGGAAGTGGGGGTAGAAATGCCCACAGACACAGAGAGGAAAGGGAAGGAGAAGCCTCGTGAGCCAGAGAGAACCGTCCGGAGTTGCATCATGACTCGGCACCACCAGCTGGCATGCGGGGAGGCGTGCGTCCAACGCCCGGCCCCGCCGCGCTTTCCCGGTTCATGTCTCTCATCACCTTTCTGGGCAGCATTTTCACGGGAACAGCTTGAAAGCTCAGATGCCCTCTGGCTGTCATCCTGTCGCTGTGACAATTACGGTGCTCATCACCGATGCCTCGCAGATGAGTGGAGATCGGATGTGGGCTGGAGGGGTGACAAGGCAGGCCGGTGCAAAGGCAGCGTTGGCAAGGGCGCCCCCCCCCCAGAGGACAGGCTGGGAAATGGGGGGCCGGCAATGTGTTCTGACACGTTGCGCAGGGGGACGGGCCCTGGGAGCTGGAGGACGGATGCGAAGGCTGACCCCGCGGCCCTGGAAGTAGGGACTCAGGAGAGAACCCTCGCGACCGGCTTCTACCAGAAACTAAGAAAAAATTAAATGATGCGAAAGGCTTCAATGCCCGGCTGGTTTGGGGTTCTCAGGTAGACGTAAAATGACTGTGATTGTGTTACCTGAGAACTTCCCGGAGCGTTCACTATGTTGGTAAGAGTCGTGAGCCTTGCCCCAGCCTCAGTGCCTTAGACCCTGTGTGTATTTATTATATTATCGCATGTACGTCGAAGAGCGAAAAGCATGATTCTAAAATTGCCGTAGAAATCTTACGGAAATTCAGGCACAGATCAGAGTAAACCAACACACTCTTCCTCCTATTAGAATTTTAAAAAATTATGATTGTTTTCTTCGAGTAAGACATTGCAAGAAATTGAGTCAAAATCCCATAGGCTGGTGATTAAGTTTATTCTGTCCAGTGATACGGAAAATAGCATGCAGGGAGGATGCTTGGCTCCAGGAGGAAATGCAAACAAAAAATGCAAAAAATACAACCTGCTGAATGGTTTTAAAGTGAGCTGAAGTTTTGAAATGTGAATACATCCAAATGTGTAGGATTGATTTTTTTTTTAATTTGCGTTTTAAGAAGCATTGGCTGCCTTTTCATTTTAATCGGTTGCCTCTTCTGCTGTGTGCAAGCTTTTCAGTTTTATGTGGTCTGTGGGAAATTGTCTTTAAAGGGCTGGAATAAATGATATAGGTGTTGTACCTACATTTGGGGGAAATTAAAAAAAGGAGCTGTGAGTCTTCAAGTTTACGATCAGACTTTTTGGCCATCGACGTCTCGTGTCCACCCTCCCCCTAATTCTGTCCCCAAACCACCACTTTGCAGGTCTGGCGTGCGCAGCATCCTGATCTAGACGCAGATCCTCCGAGGATGAATTTGGTACCCAGCCCTGGCTGTGAAGTGCTCCTACGTGCTTCTCCTCATCCACCCTGCCCAAGTCAGTGACACGCGATTTTCCTTACCCAGACGCGAGAACGAAACACTCAAAGGGCTTGCACGGCAAACTCAAGTGCAGCGGGGCTGTGAGCCGAACGCCCCGGGTGTGACGGTGGTGGCGCCGCTCCTGGACAGAGGAGGGGAGGTCTCCGATCCGCGCAGGGACGAGGCAGGTGCAGGATCCGGACCAAGGTTCTGCGGGCTTGGTGAGGAAGGATGCGGAAGGCGTCGCTTCATGTCTGCAAGGACCGGAGCCGTATTGAAGTGGGATCCGTGGTTAAGACGAAAGAAACTGGAATGCTGGTCTAGACAGCGGTGCCTCCCTGTTCGGGACCTGGTGGAAATATTTGCACGGACGTGACAATAAACACCTGATAAAGGAGTGAGGTGAGACCCCAGAGAAGCTTCAGTTGCCTGGTTAGAGTCAAGAGACGAGGCTAAAGGGAAACACTTCTCCTCCAGGCTCTGATTGAAGAGGGCTGGTTGTTCACCCAAAACTGTCTGGGATAAAGCACCCGTCTCCTGACCCACCTCACCCGTCACACTGAGCGGTCCCTCCGCTCCCGGCCGCTCCCATGGGGTTAAAACAGCGGCCCCCCTCTGAGCTCACGTCCCATCACACGAGGCCTCCAGAGCTGGGTCGGACCCCAGGCCAGGACTTAACGCTCCCGCCCTTCGCGGCAGGGCTCTCGGCTCACCCTTTGGGATGCGATGATGTCGGAGGAGGGGAAGGCGGAGGTGGTGGTGGTGCTTCCCTGAAACCAAAGTTTCCAGGAGGACGTGTCCGATGCGGTGTCTCGGGTACCAGAAACTGGGTCTTAAACACAACAAGGCTGAGGACACAGAAGCGCGGTTTGGTTTTTCTAAAGGTGGAGTAAAGGGATTTCACGCCACCTTTTTTTTTTTAAATCTTGAATGCCGCTACTATTTTTTTTTACATATAACATTTTTTATTGATTTATAACCATTTTACAATGTGTGTCACATTCCAGTGGAACGCACAATTTTTCGGTTATACTGATTGCTGCTGAAAGTCCTGATGGGAAACCAGAAGTCAACGATCTGAGGGCGGTGTGTTTGATGTGGTTGTGGGGTGTGTGCGTGTGTGTGTGCGTGTGTGTTTCCTCCCAAAGCCCCTGGATTAGACCAAAATCAGCCTGAACCCCTGGCTGTTTGATATTCAAGATCAGAGAAGCTCCCAGACAAACCCTCTCCGTTTCAAGGTCCCTTAAGGGATGGGACAGAGGTGGGGATTATCTGTTCCATTTGCTTATTTTGTTTTAATTTTTTTCCCAGCCTCGTCTTAAGCCTCGATCCCCTGAATACCATTCTGTGGAGTCGATGGCTGTGGCTGTTGCAAAGACACCTGAAATTCCATGAGAGAAACCCTGCTTCTCCCCACGTTGACTGCGCAGAGCTTCCTCTGATGTCTGCTGTGTAGGACGGTCCGTGCCACGTGTTACTTCTTTATTCCTGTTGCTTTTACCCCAGAGCACTTTTAGGAAGTGCATGATAACACAGGGGACAGGGGGAGAAGCAAATCCATGGTTTCATGGTGGGTAGACCAGAGAGGGGTGCTGCTGAGCACTGGAGAACAGAGGGAGTTTTGGAGCAGAGGGAGCCCCCGGGAGAGATTCTGCAGACTTGTGCATGGCGTTCCAGGCACGAGTGCACAGCATTGAACTGAAACAGATACAAAATAATTGTTAAAAAGGTGACATCATTAAAGAATTCACAGCTATGAAAAGGGCAATGATGGCTAGCATAAATAGCTCGATCCACAAAATCTGACAATTTAGATTAAATGGACCAAATGCTCATAACGGAAATACAATAAAATTCACTCATGAAGAAATAGGTAACAGAATATTACTGTATCTATCAAAGGAATTGAATGTGTAGCTAAACACCTTCCAAAAGAGAGAACTCCAGGACAATCTGGTTGTGCTGGTAAATTCTACCAACCATAAATGGAAAAAAAAAAAAAACAAAAAAACACAGAAATTCTACACAATCTCTTTCAGAAAATAAAAGTAACTCACAACTCATTGTATGAGGCTAGCATTATCTTGAAGACAAAAATCATAGAAAATCTATGCCTGAAAAGAAAACTATAGACAAATACATTTTTATAAATTTAGACACAAAATTCCTCAACAATATGTTAACAAATCAAACTGTATGTACAAAGAGGAAACCCCATCACTAGCAACTGGAATTTATACTGGGAGCAGAAGGTTGCTCTGACATTTGAAAAAGTCGATGAGATGTTGCATATGAAAAAAGTGCATGCTAATTTCAACCACTGCAAAATTTTTTTGGACAATGTTTAACATTTATGCATAATAAAACCTTTCGGAAAACTAAGAACAGAAGGGAGTTCCCTTACCTTGATGAAGGACACGCAACAAAGCAAAAACCAACAAGCAAAACCATGTAGCTAAAACCTTGATCGGTGGTGGAAGAGTTCATGTCCCCCCCTCACAGTGCGAACAAGGCAAAAATGGTCACCCTCACCTCTATTTCCCAGTAGCGCAGAGTGAAAAGTCATGTCCCGCTGGTGCCCAAGTAAGTGGTAAATCTTAGTTGCCCTATTTTGAGTGCAAGTCGTCAGAGCCAACAGGCTACGTAATGTATGATTTCCTTTACATGCCATTTTGGAAAACGCACAACGGTAAAGACAGAAGGTAGGTGTAATCTCCAGGTGCTAAAGGTGAGGGGTGGTTTTGACCCCAAAGGGGCCAAACCAGGGACGTGTGTGTGGCCACGGAACCATTCTGCATCCTAATTGTGATGGCGGTTACATAGCCATGAGCATGTGCAAGAGACACCTGCTCTCCTATGTTCACCGCAGCTTTGTTCGCAATAACCGAGATACGGAAACATCCCACGTCCGTCCAGAGACTAATACAGGAAGAAGACATGGCATATGCATTCCTGGAATATTACTCAGCCTTTAAAAGGGGAGAAAGTCTTGCCATTTGTGACCACGTCGATAAACCCAGAGGACATCACGCTAAGTGAAATGAGCCAGTCGCAGAAGAACAAACATGCATGACTCCACTTATATAAGGTTTGCAAAATAGTAAAACGCAGAGAAGCAAGATACAGAGATGGTTGCCAGGGGCCGGGGAGAGGGGGAAGGTGGGGAGTTGCTCAATGAGTCCAAATTTGCAGTTAGATGAATGCATTCTGGGGGTCTTCTGTGCAACACGGTGTCTGCAGTTGACGACATGGCATCGGGCAATTGCCTTGTGTTTTTTGTTCTTACCATAAAATAAACACACAAATCAAAAAGCCAACGGGGACACAAGGAAGCTTTGGGGAGTGTTGGAATGTCTATTATTTTGACTCTGATGCTATAATATTTTGCATATTTCCAGACTCATCAAATTATGTGTCATTTCTTGATTGCCAATGACACCTCAATGATGCTGTTAAGAACATAGAGTTGTGAACCCTAAAAAGTGAAATTTACTGAATGCAAATTCAAAATAGAAAGTAGTCTGAGTGCCGTAAATGTGAATGCAACGGAGCTCGCCTTGACGTCTGGAGGATTTATACGGGTTCTAACCCAGCTTCCTCCCTCTATGCACCAATGATATCAGCTACAAAGACTGTAGGCTTCTGACTTAGAGGAGGAATAAAGAGATCTGAAGATTTGGGAATATATTAAAGTTGGAGATGTTGAGAGACATTAAAGCCGACCACAAGATCTGTGACTTTGGGACTGAGACGTTAGGAAACACGGACAAGGCTGGAGGCTGTCCGTTTGCGTTTATGTGACACTCCATGTGTTCACGCAGACCCACCCGCACGTTTGACACCTACCCCGGCCCTGGGATGCCCGCCCCAGCTTGTATTTGCAAAGGGCTGACCTGAAGCCCTGATGCGGAAGATGCGCCATTTTCAGACCCTTCTTTCCACCTCATCCCTGGGCTTCTCCTAAACGATGCATGAATATGAATTGACTCTCAGCAGACCTTGAAGGTGAATAAGCTGGAAACTTGATCCAACAGAAATTAAACTGCATCTTTTGTTGAATCAAAGGTAATTAATTGCACTGATAGTCATTTGCTGGCTGGTAGTCACATAGTTCCTCCCAATTTCATGGGGGCCCTGTATAATTATATTTTAAAATGATTTACTCATTTGATCTACCCAAACCATAACAATTAATTTTAAAATGGATGAAATACGCTCTAGGCATGAGCTTATGAACTGTATTTCCACACATACACCATCATTTCAATGAACAGTCTAGTGCAATTAATTAAATCGAACCAAACATGCAGTCTGTGATCTTTCTGTCACCCAAATTTAGTAGCTGGGGCCATCAGGGCAAAATTTCCGCACTCCTGGGCATTAGATATGTGAATCAAACCAGTTTCACATGCATTTGAGTCATTTTTGTCACTTTTGAAATAATTACTAAGTTTAAATGTCACCGTAACGGATATTTAAACTGTGACACTCATTTGAATATCATGAGTGGTGAATAAATCCGGCAGCTGAAGAGTATTTATCAAAAATGTGACAGAATTTAAAAACCACGGGGAATGAAATTGGGACGAGTGTTGGGATAACATGAGTTAAGTAATAATAGGTTAATTTTTAATGATTATCCACAGTCGGCGCTGCCTCAGGTCTACCAGTTAGCTGCCTGGTCCTGGCCAAGGCACTCAGTTTCTCTAAGCTTCGGTTTTACTAATGTGGGTATACAATTGTTCCTAACTGACTGGACTATTGTGGACATCAGCCATAAATGCCAGTCCCTGGGTATTATTAATATTGTGATTATTAATATTATTAACATTCCTAGGCTATCAGTTCCTTGGTTAGGAAGAAAGATGGAATTGGTACCAACAAGCAGAGGGGACAAGACATCGTGGTCAGCGTCTGGACGTCGTCAGCAGACAAGCGTCATTTCTGGAAACCGAGGCTGAAGCGGGGCTTGGCGTCTAACCAGAAATCCTCCCAAACAGGCTCGAAGGAAAATAGTTTGTGCAAGACGTCATCATGGCAAAGGAAACATAGGTAGGTAACAGCAAGACATTAACACTAAAAATAGCCCAAAATTAGGTGTCAGGATTAATGCTGACATCTAATTGTTCAAGGAGCCAAAAAAAAAAAAAAGATACTGAGAAGTCTGGAAGTAAATCCACAGACATATGGTTCCATCTGAACAAACAATATTGCAAATGGCTGCAGTGTTCAGGCTTCAGTCAGGAGGCAGAAATCCAGCAGTAATTTAAATAGGCGAATTTTATTGCAATGAATTATTAACCGGTCACATCTCTCTTTGGCACTAGGTACAAACCAATGACAATGCTCTCCAGCCAGGGAGGGAATGAGTAAGAGAGAACTCAAAAAAAAAAAAAAAAAAAACCTGAAAAACCCAAGGCTAACAGAAAGTCCCGGAGGAAGGAGCAGGTGTGGATGGAGGCTGCATTTCAGACCTTATCGGCAAGGGGGTGGCTGTGGTCCAGAAGTGGTGGAGATGGCTGATTGCTTGGCTGGACCTGTCTATAGGCTGTGGGGTGAGACTGTGGAGCAGAAGAGCTTAAACTGGGATGGTGAGAGCAAAACCTTCCGTTGGGAGTAACTGCAGGTCCCCAGTCATGGAGAACATGGAGCCAGAGGCTGGGAGCCCAGGAGGCTGGAAGCTTCTTGCTGGCAAGGCAGGAAATATGCTGGAGGGAGGCACAACTGGGTCTCACACACACCATGTATCTGCACTGTGCCCGTTAACCATGGAGATATCACAGCAGGGTCCTGCTCCAGCGAAACAAAGCACGGTAATGGAGGGCGGGCTGGGGGTTCAGCACCACAAAAGCGGACAGCTGCCCAGTGGAAATATGTAACATTATTACAATTCACGTTGTGCTAGGTGCATAAGCTTGTTGAATCAGCTTTGTAACAAACAGTCCTGTGATTTGGAAACCACAATGACTCTCTAAACAAAGGACCATGAGTCAGGCAAATTTAGTTTTCTTGGTTTTTGCAGAAGGTAACACACACACCACGAGAAATGCGTGCATCCCCCAAATGTGGGCTCTTCTAAGGTTTTGAGGGTGAGGGTTAGTCTCAAGACGGTCGCAGTAGCTATGGTCAGAATTTGTAAATCAGGAAAATCACTAAAACAGTCAGTGGACTTATGTTTAGAACACGAATCCATGCGGAGCTATCCTCAGATCTCCTTGACTTTGGTCTTATCTAAAGCACACGGCTGTAAATGAGTTTTTGCTCTGAGGGTTTCAACTTAATCTCCGTTCACGGTTGGCTCGGTTCATTTGTTTGGAAAATCGCAGTGCAGATCTGCAAGTTGTGTCTTCGCTTTCGACTTGCAGTTTGTCCCACGACCCTAGGGCAGAGCTGCTGGTAGCGAAGTTGCTAAATTTTTTTACAATCTTAGGATGTCAGGGCTGGGAGTGGCTCAGAGACGGCTTAGTTTAAACCTGAAAGTTGATGATCATTGCCTCTTGTGATCCACCACACACTTTTTGCTGCTGAATTAACAGAAAAAGGAATAAATGACCCAGTGGGGTCAACATTCTGTCTTGTGAATCAAGTGAATGTGAGGATTTACATTTAGAGGTGACCTTGGCTATACATGTGCAAAATTTCCCTGTTCCCTTTACCAGCATATTTTTTCCCTTTCTCTTTTTTTTTTTAAGTGCCTTAAAAGTCATCGTTGGAGTAGCTTTCCTTCTCCCTGACAAGAGTTTACATTTAAACCTCTTGATTTAAAGTGACAGATTTTGATTTAATTTCATTACCACACCTTCCAATCCAGAAATTTAATTTAATCATCTATTGTAATTTTCTGTTTAATATCAATAAAATGTCTTCCCCACTGATCTTAGGGTAAGATCAGATTAATTCTGCGGGTCTCCCCAGATTTATAGCCAGACGGGAAAGTGAGGACCGAAATGAATTTATTTAAATTTACACCAATTGAAACCCAATATCCTGCAAGTCTTTACTAAACACAGCTTGTCTGGCGGGGAAATATGTACAGTGCATATTGGAGTTTTTATGAAACTTTAATTCCCTTTTAGTGCCTTTTATGTCAGAGAAATATATCGGAGTAGAGGAAATTTATCATCCAATTTTGAACATTTAATGGCGAAAAGACATAAAGGTAGGTCTAATTCATGCAGGGTGCATTCTGCAACACGACCAGCTCTGTTGCTTGAGCCAGCGTGTCAGGAATGATCGAGCATCGCATTAACACAGAGAGTTGCTCAGTGAGTCCTCGGCGGGTTGCAAAACCCCCAGTTCTGTTGCTAAGGTAAGAGAGGGGATGAACACGCCCAGAGTCCAAGTGAACGCGATCAAGGCAAAATGGGAGAATCCACATGGCGACAGCGTGGAGACATCGGAGAGGCTGCGGAGCAAGTGACCTGTCCCCCTGTGGACGCGTCTTGCCTATTTGGGAAACTAAGACCGGGGAGCATCTATGTCATTTCAGAGCAAGGTGTTTACTGTGCATCTAAAGCGGTGTGTTTGGGACTGGGGTTTAAAAGGATGATGCGTGAGACGTCGTCCGGGACTGAAAATAGGTCACAGGATATTGGAAGGAAGAATCCCACAAAGAAATGACTTCACTTCACTGTATCGCGAGGAACGGCGGTGGACGTGGAGCGTGGCATGCAGACAGCACGAGCCGGCTTGTGCAGGTGGAGAACCCGCGGTCCCTGTCTTGGAGGACGAGGGGCAGTTACTCCATGAAGCATGGACATGACCTTACTGTTCACAAAAGCGGCGACTTCCGCTGGACGCTCTCACCACGTGACACATTAGCGGGCAGTCAAGCCAGAGAGGACAAGAGATTCAAAGAGGGCGCAGAAGCCAGATTTTGGAGCAGGTGGAAACAGGCGTTTGGGGCTCTGGAGCTTTGGCTCTCAGGGCTGGCTGTCTGGTGTCTGTGATCATGCTGCAGAGAAGTGGTTTTGATGGGAAGAACAGAAGAAGACAGGAAGTTAACAGGTGGTCTAGACAAAGCATCAAGGTGACCTGAAATGGGGCTGTTATGGTTCAAAAGGACGGGAGATGGGTTTAAGGATGGAGCTTTGATTTGTCGTGCGGAAAGAGGAGGAAATGAAGCAGGAGACATTGATGAAGTGGCCCAGAGCTTGGTTTAGTGTAATTAATGGAGGACTGAATCAGGACAGAAAAGACGGTCAGATATTGCCCCCTGTCAACTTCCACGTCTTAGAACTTGGCTGCACACTCCGCTTGCCCTTGTGGAATTGACCCCCCGCGTCAGAACTGCCTGTGGGAAAGGCGGGGTTTGGCAATGCGGTTGATTGTGACGTAAAATCCATGTGCATTCACTGGACCCGTCTCTCTTTGTTTTCATCACTGTATGTTCAAGAATAAATGCTACAGGATACAGGGGAAAAAGTTGTCATTATCGACGTTTAGTCATGAAAAGAAATAAAGATAGGACCAAAATGGTTCTTTTTGCTATTTCAGTACATGTCTCGGATCAATAGACCAAATGCCGGCTTGTTTCAATAATATACTCGTATGCCTCGTGTGATAAAACTGCTTCAAATGACACATCACTTTTGCACTAATTTGCCATTTTCATCCTCAAAGAAATAATGCTCTGGATAAAGCAGACAGTCAGCCCCGCTGGGCCAAGCAGGATGCCTGGGGTCCCCGTTCCCTGCAACTCAGGTCTCTGGAAATTCTTTCTTCACGAGCCACGGTGTTGGCATCTGAGGAAGCAGGACTCAGCACTGAAGCAGAAATTACCCCTTTTCCTCTGTCCTCATGAAACACCAGGGTTATCAATCTTCATGTGATACGTTTGGCTTTTTCGGTTCTGCATGATTTGCTGTTTATAGCCCTCAATTCCGGAGGTGACACATGGTGATTAATTTAGCCGTGCCTCCCACGGTCGTGGGAGAGCCTTGGCGAGGCACTCCTTGGTCTCCAGGTGGGGAGACAGGTACTTTTATTTTATTGACTGTGTTTTAAGGGCTATTGAACATTAAGTACTGCTCTGAAGATTATGAATAATAAGTAGGTTGCTTGTTTTGGGGGGAAAAGTCTATAATTCTATAAAACTGGCTGAGTTAATGCCCTAGAAACCCATTAAGCAAGAATTCCTGTTGCACCAAAAATGTTGTTATTTCAACGAGCAATTCATGTAATAATGATGGTTTTCAGATGCCCTGCTCTCCCTCTCTCTCCAAACGTCCGGCCCCGTGGTACAGACATTCTTGCAGTCGGTCTGAAATTAAAGCTCTCCTCTGTGGCCACCACATGTTGATAATTGATGAACTCACGAGACTGGATGGAAGGCAACAGAGTGACCGAGCTGAATAACATTAAATAACTCCTTGATCTTCTCTAAAGCACAGATTCCTTGGTCCTGGGAAATTCACTTTCAAGGGTTATCTTTCTTCGGATCATTTATCAAGGCTTTTGTGCCTTGTTCTTCTTGGAATGACTCATGCCACTTCCAACTCTGCCGTCAATAGAAGTTCTGGGACCGTCTGTGCCAGGCGCCGTGCGAGGCATCGGAAATTCAGGGAGGACAATGCTCAGTTTCCCTTCTCCAACAGCTCATGTCAACAGATAAATGCACACGAAGGACTAAACACATATGACGTACGATGTCCTGGAGGTGTGAGTGACTTACAACTGGAGCTCGGAGAGGATGCAGTGTTGGGGAGGGTCTTCCCAGGGGACCACTGCTGAGTGGCCCCGTGATTCAGCTAAGGTTGTGTGCAGAATTGTTACTGTGTTGACTCCACCATTCTTCATGCGCCGTAGCCAACATCAATAATGGCTCTCTTGACGTCTATAAAATCTACTTAATGCATTTACCTAGAAATTGTTGATGGCAAATGATGACTGACTGAGCTTCAAACATTGGGCTTCAAGCCAGTAATGGGGCAAAGAAAGATTAATTTCATATTTCTTTCTGTGAAGAAGCTTTGATGTTTCTTCATGCCAGGATAATTTTCTCATATACCCAATAATAAGGCAAAGCAATGGGGAAATTGATTTAGATGGGTTTTCTCCCGACTTTGAACAAAAAAGTAAATAAGCCCTTTCAATTTATTCAACTGTAACGTAATTCAATAGTTCTGGTGGGATTCAATTATATAATGGCTTAATTGAAAGTAAATGAAACAAACGTATATCTAAGTTCTGTCACACTACATGAGATTTTAAATTACTCCAGGAACAGATATTTCAATTCTGATAGGATGACTTTAAACAGAGTGATATTTGATTCTTCAGGACCATCGATAAGAATTTCACAAACATTTAAGAGCCATCTTCTGTTGACCTCACACAAAATCAAATCAGACTCCACTTGATGCCCAGAGGGTCAAAGCAAAGGAAAAAGAAGTTGAAAAGCCAGTTTGAGCTTGGTTAAGTATTTTGTAAAATGCTTTCCATGGTGGTAGCAAAAATAGATTATCTTCCATCTCTTACTCCTAGGAACCAGGAGGAAGGAGGCCAGCTGCCTGTGCTGTGCAGTCTAAACTTATTGTTGATCTATTTTATGTATAGTGGTTAGTATCTGCAAATCTCAAGCTTTTCTTTAAGACAAAAGCTAGTTCAGAATAAAAAGTTTAAAAATGACCATTTTATGGACTTTTAAATAATTGAGAGCATAGTGTATCGATAATGTTGTGTCTTGCTTTTTTCAAATCACTTTCTCATTGGCATTTACCCACGTCATGTTTAATGGTCATGCCAATTAAAAAATATGTCATCGGGTGCTTAACCGTTATCCCAGCATCAAGCTATTGGCTTGATTGCGTTTGTTTTATGAACAGTTTTGCAGTACTTATAATTGTGGATAATTCTTTGTCTTAATCTTGGATTCTGCTCTTATGTTACAGAATCAGAGGTGGGAATGCTGGGTCAAATATGATGAACATTTAAAAGAACACGATCATGTATGCACACCAGACCTGAAATGCAGTCAGCGGTCAGAGAGGAGAGAGACAGAAGGATACTGGACTGAATGGAACCGGGAATTTATAAAATTAGATTTGTTGCATATTTTAGCTCCTATATAAGTAATGGTGACACACCTGAGACAACCCTTAGGTATCTGCTGGTCCAAACTCATTCTACTCACTGCACAACAGGCCAATAAATCGGGAGACGAGGTGTTGGGACAAGGAATAATGACTTTATTCAGAAAGCCAGCAGACTGAGAAGATGGGGGACCAATGAGAACCATCTTCCCCGAGTCAGAATTCAGGCTCCTTTTATGCTAAAAGGGGAGGGGGTGTGGCTGGTTGTTGCAAACTCCTTGGTGCAGGAATCCTTTGTTCTTGCAGCTGTCCCCATGGATTGGGGTCATGATGTTCCTGCAAACCTCCCACAAGACACATGTTATTCTCTATTCTGCAACTTGTTACCTCTCTATGAATAGGAAAGTGTTACACTCTTAAAGGTCAGAGCCTTAAGGATGGGCTCTCCTGTCTGTTTCAGGCTCCGGCCGACATTCTGTTACAAAAGGTGCAGAACCAGCACAACTGAGCCCAGGAAACAGAGCCCAGGGTTAGAGCCAAAGGCGCAGACCTGACTTGCAGTCAGGCTAGTTCTTCCCTGTTACAAGACCACTCTGGGACATCAGAGGCTGCGGGCATCAGACTGACTCAGGCTGGCCCCTCACTGGTTTGTCCCTGCAGCCGCATCCCTGGTACCGGTGACAGCAGTCATTGCCGGCAGTGAAGCACCAGGGATGCAACTTGCCTTCCTGCTCTGGGGCCAAGTTTGTGGGAGTTCATCTTCCTCCTTGCAAGACCCAGAAACCCAGGGTGAGAGAAGCAGCACTGAAAGCAGAAGAGGAAATGCTGGAGAAGGGGGAGGAATCTGTGGGAAGTAGATTTTGAATTGGACGGTGATTATAATAATGATACTTGAATTTGAACAAGGAATTACAGAATCAGACAGTGCTGGATTAGACCCAGTTAAGTTTTCCACTATGAGTGAAATGGGTTCTCAAGAGCCAGCATGATCTTGGTTGCACAAAAAATTTTGTGAATTCCTCGATTTTTGGCTTGTAGCACCCTTGAAACTCCATACTCCTTAGTTACATTAATATTCAGACATACTTGATGGAGTTGGCAGATAAATTAATACTGTTCTTCGATTTGAAATGAAGAATTTGAGCCTCGGATGGACTCAGGTTTGGTTCTGAAATCACAGTCCCCTCATTCCAAGCTCTGTGTCCGTTAGGCGTCCCAAATATTCATGGGGTACATAGGGTTAGTCATTCCAGAGGGAACGCTTAGCTCACTTCCCTAAAACTTTCTGTAATGAATTGCTATCCTGTTGCACTTGTAATGAACTTTATAAGCTAAATTCTGTCTGTGTGGTGTCCAACGCAGATACCTCGCCCTCCAAAAGAATACAGGTTGAGAAGGAAAAAGAGAGATTGTTCAAGCAGGTAAACAGCTGGAAATGAGCCGAGAAAGGAGGGGCGAGGGCCAAATGCAGGGAACCACACATCATGTGAGCACCAGGGGTCCCTGGGTAGAGAAAGAAAAGCAGGGACCTCTGGGCTGACAAGTGGTCACACCTTTTGGGGGTGATGAGTGGCCTGGAGACCAACAAAAAAAGGTGAGAAAAGGCAGAAATCTCCAGTGTCCGAATGTAGCCTTTTGCTCGTTCTGCCCTCATTTCAATAAAATTAGCCTTGCAGGTCAGAAGTCCCCATCATGCACCGAGGCCACGACACGTCCAATCCAGACTAAATAAGGACAAAAATCCCTCGTCCCCTTGGGAAGGTGGAGCTGGGATGATAATCAGGGAATAGGACCCCAAACCCTTCCCTCCCCGATGAATATTCCATTCATTCATTTTTACACCACGTGTAACCAACTTGCCCAAGAAACTCAGGGCAGCTGCTCAGCTGAGTCTGCCTGCTCCCCCCTGGATAGTGTGCCGTCCATCCCTTAATAAATCCCTACTTGACCTTCTTAACCTCTGCGTCTTGTCTCTGAATTCTTTCTGTGATGGCACAAGAACCTGGACACCAGCGACATCTACCAACAGCAGTAGGAGCACGTTGATGACACACAGCACTGATGGTGACTTAGGGAGTGATGGATGGACTCATCGGGGTTTCCTGAGAGGGCAGTACCCCCCTCAAAAGACAACAGGACACAGAGGGGCAGAAAGGATGCTGAGAGCCCCACCGTTACCCTCGGAAGAAAGCAACCAGGATTAAGGCAGGGCTTGCTTGGCCCTGGCAAGTGAGGTAGGAGTTATGAAGCAAGACTAAATCTGTAAAGGCTTACCTTTAGTGCAATGTTGGACCCTAACTTTTTAATACGTTTATTTCAGCTGTTACGTTGGCGATGCCCTTCTAGGTTCTGGTTCATTAAAATTCTGGAAAATGATAAAGTGACAAAAAGAAAAAATCATCCAAGTTTTTGCTTGCAATAGATGCAATGGAAACATTTAAAGGCACCTGCCAAAGCACATTCATGGAAAAAACAGTCACATTATCTTTAATATATATTTTTCTGGAAACCCAGACAAGGACAAAGTGATTGAAAACTCACTAAAGAACATGCAGTATTTATTTGCTTCACACTTAAAATATTTATTGTGTTATAATAATAATAATAACGCATTATCTTCCTATGGTGACAGAAGGTAACTATGCTTGGTGATCATTTTTGTAATTTATAGAAATATTGTAGGAACTTGGGCTGGCACTTTTTAGCTGTGAAATATCCTGTAAGTTGGCACCGGTCTCCCCAGATATGCTCAGTATCCCCCTCCAGCCAAGTGAGGACCACCTTTCTTATTTCCCATTTTCCTCTTGTTTTGCAGCATCAGCCTTCGTATCGGCTCTGCCCTGCCCCCACCGCCCACCCTTCCTGGCACGTGCGTTTCTGTCACATGGCCATCACTCCAGCGTGGCTCTTTAGGCTTTGTAAAATTTGGAATTAATAGATGTCTCCTTGGGACTGCCAACCCATAACGCATATATGTGGCCCCTTGTCATTATATGTGGTCCCCTATTCCAGTGATTTCCATCGGTTTCCATCTCCTCTTTTAGTGTCTTATGACCTTAAGGATGAACCTTGTCTTTGTTTATCTCTGTTTGATTGGCAGGAGACACTCATCTCATGCTGGACAGTTTACCACTTCATGACCACATGCAGGCAAATTAAAAGCCAGGGAGCATATTTTCCTGTATCAGGAAGCAAATGACAAGGACCCAGATTTTAACTAATGGCTACAGGCATCTGGTGGCTGGCAGAGGGGCCCGGGGGAGAGGAACGCACACGCCAGACACTGGCAGTGTTCATGGATGTGGAAGGTTATATAATGTGATGAAATGAGATGAGGCAGAGCCATGGGGACCATCCTCCTCTCCTGGACGGATGCTCAGCCCGGCGCTAGTGTGCCTGGCGGGGATCCCAGCTGCAAGGACAAAGACAGGACTGGCGCCTGGGTTCCCGGCAGAGCAGGAGCACTGCACGCAGACAGCCTGGCCTGGCCGGGGCTTCTATTCACAAAGCATCTTCGCTCAGTCAGTGCCCAGTTGTCTACCACCTGAACGTCCTGCAGTTACTTCCAAGGAAAAACACACCCGCAGGTTCACTGAGCATCCAGTATACTCCATGCAAAGGCACCCATTACTATGCTTTATCTTACTCTACAAAACACATACATATTGCAACAGACCAAAAAAAAAAAAAAAAAAAAGAAAAGCTATGATTATTTTTTTTACAGATGGGGAATTAAAGCACTGATTTATTACCTTAATTGGCAGCGAGGTTAAATCGTGTGCTTAGACTCTCACAGGAAACTGCAGAAATCAACATTTGAATGTAGGCTTTTGGTTTCTTTTTTCCTGATTCCCAAAGCCATTTAAAAATTAAATACAGTGGGCTTCCTTGATGTGGCTTGCAGAATCGTCTTCAACGGCGTGCTCACTTACAATTATGCACCAACCTGAAAAATTTTCCAATGGCTCCGTGAGTGCTGAAGAAAAGCCCCAAATCCTGGGCTTGACAAATAAAATCTGTGGACAGTCAGGGATCAGTCTACCAGATAGCCCTGACCCCTTGACACGGAAACCGCCCCTTCCCCAGCGTCCTGTGTTCTGTTTACTGTGCTGCAAACAATAATTCCATTTCCGTGATGCGCAAGGGGCTTGGACCACTCTTCCCCTCTGGACCATCTGGGGGAATTTAACTCTATCTCATCAAGTTGAAAAGACACAGAAACACCTTGACATCTCATGAGCACCTTCCTCCAGGCACATCTCTCATTGTGTGTTGTGCTGGTTCATTGCTCTGCACGTGTTCTTCTGGCTAAAACGAGAAGAAATTGGTGGCTAGAATGTCGCGTTTTCTTCTGTGTTAAATCTTAGCACACAGTAGATTCCAACATGTTGGTTGATTTAATTAATCAGTGCTTATTTTTCCATTATTCTGGTGCAACAGAAATCAATATTAATTAAAGATACCATCTTAATTCATCTTCAGATGGTTATTCATGTTAAAAATAAATAAATTTGGCAAGCTGAAAAAAAAGATGATTATTCAAAGATTTACTTCCTTCTTTAAAATATGGGCATAGTAACTCTGGGGGAAGACAGACATGAATCTGTATTGAAGCTGAGCCTCTCTAGAGCAATCTCCATATGCAACACGGAAGAAAAAATCTAATTCCTTATCAGATCTGTTCCTTTGGCTCTAACCCTGTGCTCTGTTTCTTGTGCTGAGTCATGCAGGTTTTGCACCTTTTGTAACAGAATGTTGCCTCAAGCCTGAAATACACAGGACAGCCCATACTCGAGGCTCTGACCTTTAAGGGTGGAACACTTTCCGAGTCACATAAAGATAACAAGTTGCAGAACGGAGAATAACATTTGTTTTGTTGGAGGTTTTGCAGGGGCACCGTGACCCGACCCACATGCACGGCTGCAAGAACAAAGGATTCCTGCAGCAAGAAGTTTGCAACAACCAACCACACCCCTTCCCCTTTTTAGCATAAAAGGAGGCTGAATTCTGACTTGGGGAAGATGGTTCTCTAAGATATTAGTCCCCCATCTTCTTGGTCTGCTGGCTTTCTGAATAAAGTCACTATTCCTTGCCCCAGCACCTCGTCTCCCAACTGGCCTGTCATGTGGCGAGCAGAATGAGTCTGGACTTGGTAACATGTAGGCACCTACATTGCCAAGGGATGAAATTCTTGGAAATCACCCCAAGAACAAAAGGAGCCAGGGATGGCCACATGGGAGCCAGGCTGGCCTCCCAATCTGGCCTTCGGAATTCCTTTGGAAGGATACTTAATTCTTCCTTCTCCAGTTTATTTACACCCACCTCCCCTTGAGAATTGCTGCCACCAGGGGAAGACTCACAGAATGGCTCTCATCCTGTAAAGTACAAAAGCGAAAGGGAAAAAAAAAAAAACAATTAATTTGTTCCCTTGAGATTTTGAAGACACATCTTTATCCTGATTCGGATTTCAGGTGTCTGTAAGGGCAGAAAATAGTTCAAGGTCGCTAAGGAAGAGAAACAGGCACGTCTAGATGGTAAAAAAAAAAAATGCCTGAAGCAGTTGATCTCATGTCACTTTCTCTCTTCTGTCAACATTGCCCTTAATCTTGGCTCAAGCCCAGAGGAACGTTTCTCCTTTTTTCAACATTCAGTTTGATTTGTTTTGATTTTCAGCATTTTTTGGATTTCTTTCTGCATGCTTGCTATTCATGACTCGACTGTTCCTATCAATACGGAAAATGATATGTTGGGCACATCTGAAACACCTCTGATGAGTCCTGACAAGTTTCTTTCTTCGGCCACTCCTGCCCCCATGTCATTTAGAGGCTGTTTTTCTTTTATCCACCGAATCATATAATTTTAGACCCAGAAGGGTTTCAACTCAGAGGAAATCTAGGTCAAACACCTAATTTCACAGGTGAGGGAGCCCACAACTGGCTGGTGCGTGAATTGCTCAGGGTTACAAAACTCATTAAGGAAACCCTGAGAACCAAGCCATCAACCTCCGAATGCCCAGAGTCACTCTCGGATGCTGCGGTTTTTCGTGCTAGTTCACGTGGTCATTTGACGGAACCATCCTCAAGTCCCAAGGTCTGCAGGCTTCACCCTCGGGCTAGACCTGATGAAACTCTAGGGTGTGAGGACACAGGCTGGCCAGGCAGGATCCCCTTCCTCCTATGCAGTCTCATTACCTGCAAATGGGATTTGTGATGCTGTTGCCACCGGACAAGCACAAGGCAAACAATGAAAGGCCAAATACAAAATTTTGGCTCAGTTCCCAAGAAAAAGAAATAGCCCTTTTTCCCATCACCTCCTCTTTGAGGTAAGGACATTTCAACTCATGCATTTAAACACGTATTCACATGAGTTTAAATGATAATCTGCAGTCATTCCATTCACTTTTGTCATTAGGCACATTTTTTTTTCTTTATTCTAGTTGGCCAAAAAATGCACTCATTTTACCAGAGTAATCTAACTACCCAGAAATGTTGAAAATTTTAAATTCCCTCATAAATCAGCCTATCCTTTTTGGGGGGAAAACATAATGCTTAATGTAAAATCTGAGAACATATATTTCTATACTGGTATTTGTGTATCTATTCTTCTCTGTTTCTTTGTGTGTTTGTGTGTGTGTGTGTGTGTTTGTGTGTTTGTGTGTGTCTGTGTGTTTGTGTGTCTGTGTGACTGTTTGTGTGTCTGTGTTTGTGTGTCTGTGTGTGTGTGTGTTTGTGTGTCTGTGTCTGTGTGTCTGTGTTTGTGTGTCTGTCTGTGTGTGTGTGTGTGTTTGTGTGTCTGTGTCTGTGTTTGTGTGTCTGTGTGTGTGTGTCTGTGTGTGTGTCTGTTTGTGTGTGTGTGTCTCTGTGTGTGTCTGTGTGTGTGTGTCTGTGTGTGTATCTGTGTCTGTGTGTCTGTGTTGTCTCTGTGTGTGTTTGTGTGTGTGTGTGTCTGTTTGTGTTTGTGTGTCTGTATGTGTTTGTGTGTGTGCATTAGTGTGTTTGTGTGTCTGTGTGTGTCTGTGTGTGTTTGTGTGTCGTCTGTGTGTGTGTCTCTGTGTGTGTGTTTGTGTGTCTGTATGTGTTGTGTGTGGTTGTGTTTGTGTGTTGTGTGTGTCTGTGTGTGTTGTGTGTCTCTGTGTTGTGTGTCTCTGTGTGTTTGTGTGTCTGTGTGTGTCTGTGTCTGTGTTTGTGTGTCTGTGTGTGTGTGTCTCTGTGTGTTTGTGTGTTTGTGTGTGTGCGTTAGTGTGTTTGTGTGTCTGTGTGTGTTTGTGTCTGTGTTTGTGTGTCTGTGTGTGTGTGTCTCTGTGTCTTTGTGTGTGTCTGTGTGTGTGTGTCTGTGTGTGTCTTTGTGTATGTGTTTGTGTGTGTGTGTCTGTGTGTCTGTGTGTGTGTCTCTGTGTGTGCCTGTGCATGTGTCTGTGTGTCTCTGTGTGTGTCTCTGTGTGTGTGTTTCTGTGTGTATCTGTGTGTGTTTGTGTGTGTGTGTCTGTGTGTGTGTGTCTGTGTGTGTGTGTGTGTCTGTGTTTGTGTGTCTGTGTGTGTGTCTGTGTGTGTCTGTGTGTCTGTGTGTGTGTGTGTCTCTGTGTGTGTGTTTGTGTGTCTGTCTGTGTGTGTGTGTCTCTGTGTGTGTGTGTTTGTGTGTCTGTGTGTCTGTGTGTGTGTGTTTGTGTGTGTGTGTGTCTGTGTGTGTGTGTGTCTGTGTTTGTGTGTCTGTGTTTGTGTGTCTGTCTGTGTGTGTGTGTCTCTGTGTGTGTTTGTGTGTGTGTGTCTGTGTGTGTGTGTCTGTGTGTGTCTGTGTGTCTGTGTGTGTGTGTGTCTCTGTGTGTGTGTTTGTGTGTCTGTCTGTGTGTGTGTGTCTCTGTGTGTGTGTGTTTGTGTGTCTGTGTGTCTGTGTGTGTGTGTTTGTGTGTCTGTGTGTGTGTCTCTGTGTGTGTGTGTGTGTCTACCGTGTGCCCATACCCAGCTATCTCTCCGCAGTGGGAACACGCTGTATACCACTGCGAAGCTGGGCCTCTCATTTCACAACAAGTCACGGGCATTCTATCAGGACGCGTTCCCTGAAGAACGGAACGTTAGACAAGGACTTGTGTGTGATACGTAATTTGGAGCTGTGATTCCAGGGAGCACATTCCAGGAGTCGGGGGTGGGGAAGCCAAACAGAGAAGGAGGAAAGCTCTGTGGAGGCAGGAGACGTCAGGCTGATGGCCACGTGGGTGCCTGCCTGGGAGCTGCACGGATCGCATCTCAGTTTTGCCCTGGGCCGAGGAGGAAGGGTTTACGCACATCCCCATTTTATCTCACACCACGCCCGCTGCCCCACGTTTCCGGGGTGTACAGGACTCGGAGAACTGCCATAGCTTTCCGCATCACGACGTGAATCCGGAAGCCCTGGGACCTGTGGCAGGACTCGTGTCACAGGTTGAGGCCCGAGTGACGCTATCAAAGTGCACGCAGAACGGTCGCGGTGAGAAAAGGAGACAGAGACTCGGCTGAGAGGATCAGAGTGTGCCAGACGCGGCGTCTGATGCGGTCCGCCCCTCGTGTCGGTCAGGTCGTGCTCCTGCCCGCCTCGATGCTGTGAAGAGACGGCGCTCTTGTCCTCCTCCGGGGAAGGTCGCAACTCGAGTCCAGCCCACCGCTGAGTCCACTCACAGGTTGCCGCGATCTCTGGGAATCCCGAACGCCAGCAGGGAGGTGAAGTAGGCCCAGTCCTTTTTGCTGCCTCTGGTCGTGAGTCTGGTGGACATTTATTGCATCCTTCCTCTGCTTCACTCAGCCTTGGCCGGTAATTTGTCTGCTCTGCGTTGCTGGTTATGAGAGGCAGTCTTCACGTTACCCTGGAAGGAACCGAATCCGTAGCTGCCTCTTCTCTTTGAGGCTTTCTGCCCTAACAAACAATTCGCTGTTATCACGCAGAAGGGGACACCAAGCCGGGGGACGCCCTGGTTTCTTGAACACATCTGATGCTATTGTGTAATAGTAACCCAGGTTTCTCGAGGTGCTCAGGATAATTTATCCTGCCAATTCCACCAGCAGGGAGAACCCAAAATGTAACGGCAGCAACCCTCCCCACACCCCCCGTGGAACAAATCCCCAAAGCAGGGCACTGGAAGTGATCGTGAAAGGGGCCAGTCTCGCTTCCGTTCCTTGGCTCCTGCGTACTCCAGCACTAGGGCCGCAGCACAATGTGTCAGGTGCATTTCAAGACCAGAAGGACTCTTTTTTTTTTTTTAATCATTGCACTTACAGCTCACCACACCTCTGAATGCAGCAAGAATCCCTTTCTGTGCTAACTCCAAAATTCCATGCTGACGCATCTCTTCTCTCCTTCCTTGCCAATTGGTATTAGGGACCCTACTTCCAAGAAAGAGCAGTTGGTTAAATATAAGTGGGGTGGAGGGAGGAGACAGGGGCAAACAGAGACAGAGATGCATAGAAAGAAGAAGGTCGTGGGATGGTCGAGGCAGAGGGATGCGTCTGTGAGCCAAGGATGCCGAGGGCTGCCAGCATCCTGCAGAAGCTGCAGAGAAGCATGGCAGGTTTTCTCGCTCAGAGACGCCAGAGGAAACCAACCCTGCTGCACGTGGACTTCAAACTTCCAGCCTGCAGAACTGCGAGAGAACACAGTTCTGCTGTGTTGCGCTGACCAGTTTATGGTAACCCATATGGCAGACTTGGTAAATTATCACACCCTCCCGCCTGGGGAGTTCTACCCAAGGGCTCAGAGACACAATCGGAAGGTTGTTCCCAGTGTTGAGTACATTTATCTTAACTATGCACTCAGGGACAAGGTACCTGGCCATAGGATGGGTTCACATTGTTGCAAGTTGGTCCCCTGGCTTCCAGGACATCTTGCTGGAGCCGTATGATTGCGATGGTCCCCCTACCCAGCAGTCCCTGAGAAGTCTGACTGTCCAGGCACTGTTAGCCTGGAAAAGAGCCACATCCTTTTAGAGGACAGGGAGAACATTTGCTTCAAGTCCTTGCAAGGACGTCGTAGGATCTTTTGTCAAAGACGCATGGGCAGCCTTTGTTTTGGTGGGCTTGGGCTCTGGCTTAGATCTGAAAACTGGCAGAGAGGCTGTGACTTTCCAGTGCAAAGCATCACATAGGCTTTCTGATCATGATCTTATGACTTTTAAATGCACGTTTAGGAAGACTGTCACCCTTTTTCATCTACATCATCCCCTTGGTTTTCGTATCTTTGCATGTTAGCCCTGTGAATGCTACCAATTGCAGTGGTCAGGTCAGTCTTGGGTCTCAATACCGGTTTTTTATTTCCTTTTGTTGCTGAATACTATTTCATGGAATTAATAGACCACAGTTAAAAGATATTCTTATGTTGATAGGTGTGTGGGTTGTGTCCAATGATCGGTTATTAAAAACTAAGCTGCTATGAACTTTGGGGGCCAATTTTTTTTTTTTTTTTTTTTTTTTTTACTCACGTTGCATGCTCTCCTGCCTCACTTTCCCCAGTTGGGTTAAGCAGATTGTACCTTCCTCAGGGATTGACTCTGAGGCTTGAGCAAGGTCATGGGAATAAAGCTAAAGTTGCAGGAGGGAGCTCAGGAGAGAGCAGCACGCTGGAAAGCAAAGAGGAGATTTTAAGAAGGACTGGGGGTCAGAGAACTCAAAGGCTGCAGATGACTCAACTCAGATAACTGCTGGGCATGTCAGTTTACAAAGTTGAATTTGATTTGTTAAATGCATTTTGGAAAAACATTTTCAATGGATGAATGGCGTTATGGAGTGAACAGGTGATAATAAGAGCCAACAGAAAATGTGCAGAATGACCTTTTGATCATCTTGACTATAAAGGAAATTGGACACAGGTCAACTGGCAAAAAAAAAAAAAAAAAAAAAAAAGGCACTTCATAAAGTTTTTTTATTGTCTCTGGGTTTATCTTATCGTGTGTTTTTGGAATATGTCTTTTCTGAGAAAAAAAAGAGCCAGCAGAAGAGTAAGACTGAAGATGAAGAGAGAGTTGATAACAGATTCTGGCTGAGAGGTGGATGCAGGTGAATTTTTACATGGCATTGGATATGCATGTGTGCTAGACATACGGATATAAATATATAATCTCCAAATATGACAGATACTTAGAAAATGCATTCAGATAGAATGAATTTTCAGATAACAGGGTATAAATGGCAAGTACTTCAGAAGCATAATTAAATCAGAACTGTAAGAAGATTAAACTGGTGTTGAAAAATCATGGCGCAATCGGAAAGAGCTGGCTAAGACACTGGTTAACATAATTAGTGATTAAAATGTAAATCTCAAAAATGCCTCTGGTCTACACAGAATATAGACTGAGTGATTTTTACCCTTAAATAGTAATCTCAGAAATTATAAGGGTTCAGAGAAAAACATAGTAACTGAGTGGTTAAGTCGTAACATCACCAAACTGCTGGAAAAAAAAATTATGTATCACTGTTTTGTACATATCAAAGGGTTGAGTTCAAACATGTATTTATTTTATGTTACTTTACTTTGTTTCTTTTAGTAAAAATTGTATATGTTTATGGTGTACAAAGTGACAACTTGGTATACATATAAATAGTGAAGTGGTTACTGGAGTAAAATTAAGTAACAAATCATCTCATCTTTTGGGAGATGCTAAGATCACCTTAAATCTACTGTCTTAGCAAATGTCCAGTATTATCAGTTACAGTCGTCATGCTGTATGTTCACTCTCTAGAATTATTCACCTTAAAGAATTGCAACTGTGTCGCATTCTACCAACACCTCCTCACTTCTTCTACCTCCTCCCACCATTCCACTGTCTGCTTCCAATGGATCCCCTATTTCAGATTGCATATAAATAAGGTCATGCATATATATGCATGTTCTTTATTTCTGTGTGTGGCTCCTTTCACTTAGCATAACATCCTCCAGTTTCAATCATGTTGTTGCAAATGGTAAGATATTTTTTAAGACTGAATAATATTCCATTTTACATATTTAGGAATTTCTTATTATTTATTTATTTATTTACATTTTTTAATTGATTTATAATCATTTTACAATATTGTGTCAAATTCCAGTGTAGGGCACAATTTTTCAGTTATACAGGAACATACACATATTCTTTGTCACATTCTTTTTCTCTGTGAGCCACCCCAAGATCTTGTACATATTTCCCTGTGCTCAGCAGTATAATCTTGTTTATCTATTCTACATTTTGAAATTCCAGTCTGTCCCTTCCCACCCCCCGCCCTCATTTAGCAATTTCTTCATTTATTCACCCATCAAGTGACACTTAGGTCATTTCCAGATCGTGGATATTATGATTAATACTGCATGAGCAGGGGAGTTCAGCTATCCCTTCGAGGCACTGATTTCCTTTGCTTTGGGTTTATACCCACAAGATGGATTGCAGGATCATAGGATACTTGCATTTCTCTTTTTTTTTTTTTGAGAAAACGCTATACTATGTTCCACAATGACTGAACCATGATGCATGACTAGAGGAATGAAGAAATAAATATAAATGGTAACTGTAAGTGTAAATTTGGGAAAATAGAAACAGTTCAGTAATTTTAGGTGGAAATACAAGCAGTTGGAACGTCCTTCCCTGGGCACAGGTGTTGTCTATTCTAGGAACAAATTCAAAGGAAAAGGGAATGTTGGGGTGTTTGGGAGGTACACTTACCACTTTGAATATCTGATGGTGGTTTGTGCCAGTTATGGCCATACTTACATCAGCCCAGATCTGTGCTTACATGGACAGTCATTGTCTACGTTTTGATGGAAAAATGCGTTTTTGAGCCTTTAGCACCAACATGATGGAAAATGGGAGAGGGCGGCTAGCTGCAACTGTTCCTCGGACAGTACATGCCCCAGACTGACAGCAATCGCACCGAGCACGCGCCGAAGCCAGGACGAGACTCCCATCTCCAGATCCCATGGAAACAAAGTCCCTTTTGTCACATAAGATAACATGTCTGCAGGTTTGGGGAATTAGGGCTGGACATTGTAGGGGAGGCGTCATTCCGTCTACCACTGGGCCTTACTTACATTTTCTCATAATCTGCACGACGATTATCATGAGTGACCAAAAAGACTGAATCACATTTACTTTGTGCAGAATTTATGGTTCGCAGAGAAGGGATACAGAACTCCATCCATCTCTCACCCCACATCTTTAAATGCTGGTACATCTGGTCACAGCCCCTAGGAGTACATAATGCTGCTGTCTAATAGGTCTGAAAACTGAAAAGGGGAGATGTCACCATCTTCGCACAAAGTCAAGCCTGAACTGGCCACGCCAGAGAAAACCAACCAAAATAAAAACCGACCAGTCAGTCAACACAAGGAAATAACACGTGCTTTTCTGCAAACAAAACAAAAGGAAATGGAAAACAAACCCCAGAAAGCACGTAGCTGATTTTTCACGGGGAGAAAAAAAACACTACTGCTAAGATAAAATTTTTTGTTCAGATGGGTGCCACCTACATGTCTACATGTAGGTGACGCTGATCTTAAACCACGAGTTGCACTTTCTGCTCCGCTAATGAGAGCTCGCGGGGTTGGCTTGATTGCATTTTAAGGGAGGGCTTCTGTGGCTTTGCGCTTACTGGAATTCCTGAGCACCAGCAATGCGTGCGTTAAAACTTACTTTCCTCCGTCAGATTGGACTGAGTCTCATTTCGGAGGTGCTGCTTCCGTGAGGAAAGTTTCCATGGTCGTGGCAACCCATGCGCCCCAGGGCGTGCTCAGGCCACATGGGCTGAAAATGAGCAGAGAAGATGTTCCCACACTGGGTTTCTCCATTTGAAAATCTGTCTGAATGTCTCCATTTGGCTCAGACTCCATCCAAAGCGAATGCTACGCAGTGAAATCAATTCTGGACCCATATGAGCAAAATGAGAAGTTTCTGGAAAGAAGGCAAGTGCTTTCAAATATTATTTGAATTAAAAAAAATAAAGAATGATGTTCTTTTATCCGTGTAAGTGTCTCTTTATTTAAACCTTTAAGATATTTGTGCCTTTCTCTTATCTTCCCCCAAATTCCCAAACTAGACTGGTCTGCCCGCTGAGTACCTCAAACTCCCTGCTTAACAGTCATGCTTCAGCTAATCAAGAAAGTGAAGACAAGCGGTTCAGAAATGTTAAGTCTCATTTTGGTATTTTTCTACACCCCTGACAGAAAACACTACCAATGTACAATTCCACTTGCATTATGATCTGGAAAAAAAAAATGATACAGAAAAGGGCCAGGACAGAAAAGCTCCAAGAGGTCAGGAGGGAACTTTTGGGGGTGATGAAATTATTCTGTGTCCTGAATGTGGGGCGGTCACATTCATCCATGCATCGGTCAAACTTAACTGTATTTTAAGTCTGCCATTTTTATCGCGTATAACTGGCAGAAGGTGACATCAAAACCTGGACGGTGTGCCAATTTGAGAAAATTCCCGTTCACTGTTTGGAGCATCCGTCAGCCTGGCCTGGCCTGCGATGGAAGAGCCAGCAGGGCCAGAGCGTCAATGGAACAGGGGTGTTTAATGCCAAGTGGAAAATGAGATGAGGCTATGAGTGGGTCCAACCTGGCCGAGAATAGGGAACACAGTGATTTGGAGAACCATACAAATATCATGCATTTTTTTTCCCCCAACACCTTAATTCCAAGTCAGCCCAGATTCTGGGATTGTCTCCTGGCGTCTGCTCCACCCAGAACCAAAATTAACCCCGATCTTGGCCACGCCCAGGTCTACAGGTGGACAGGACAGCCAGCGGTGACGGCCCGATCAGAGTGCACATCGGACACTTACCAGTCCATGCCTAGAGGTGGCGCTGGTAGCTCCCAGTTTTCCATTGCTCCCAGGGTTTATCTGGAGTAGCAGGGCAGGTGTGAGATGCACAAAGCATGCAAAGGTGTGGCTGTGCACCCTCCTCCTCTCCAGTCACCCAAAGCCAGGTCTCTGTGAGAATATAAACTTTTCTTCTATCATATCTTCTATGAGTGTTGTTGACAATGGCAATCTTTGGAGGGGTCCCATTGGAGTAATTAACAGTGGAGGATGATTTTATAGGCAGTGAATTTTAAAATGTATTTATTTTAATTTTTTATGTGTCTTTTTCTGGCGTACAGCACCATGTCCCAGTCCTGCATATACATCCATATATTCATTTTCTTTCTTTTTTTTTTTTTTTTTTTGGCAGTGATTTTGATGAGTGATGAATGGGGTCCCTTTGGTTGGGTTTTCAGACAGTCCTTTTTGAGGAATCAACTGTGGTCTTTAAACTGAGTTATGAGGACTCAATCCAAAGAAGATCCAGACAGAGAACATTTTTTAGCAGATGAGGGAGGTGTGCTCCGGTGCTGAATTGGGAACACACATGAAGTGGTGAGCAGATGGAAATATGGCAAATACTGCTGGAACATAGCAAACTGAAAAGAGAGCGTCAGGCTGAGTCCTTCAATAAAGGCATTCCACCCAGGTCACACGTGCTCCAAATGTGAGTGTCTGCAGTTGAGGCCATTGCTGGCAACCCTTTGCTTGAAGGACTCAGGAAATGAGAGAATGAATTTGAATCAGACATCATTTTTCTTCTGTGTTTGCAACTTTGGGAAAAGTTCATTCATCACACATAAAGAATCATACAACTGGATTGTAAAATGATTATAAATCAATAAAAAATGTTTTAAAAAAATCAAAATTAAAAAAAAAGAATCATATAACTGGCTTTGGTGTGATTTTTCAAGGCAAAATCGAAAACGTTTCAACTTAAAACTTGAAGATTACTTTCAAAGTGGATTATGTCCACTTGTTTTTTGTTTTTGTTTGTTTGATTTTGTGTTTGTTTTTTTTTTTTCACTCTATAGAAATGTGTCTTCTTTTGCTGAGAAAATTCACTAAGTAGCTCAAAATGACACTGGGTCAGGTTGTGTTTGAAACTATGGTCTTAAAAAAAAAAAAAATTGCCTTCCCAGGTTGAAAATTCAGGTTTATTGATTGTAATGAAGAAGCGAATTTTCTGCAACGACAGAATCCTGCTTGTAATGAGGGGTCCTTAATGAAGGCAAGCGCGTTCCCTTCGGGCTCACACGCCGGCACTTACCAAATGTGTTACTTCCACTGTTTATTGAGTGAGTGAAAATAACAGTTTATCAAAATGAGAATGATCCTTGAAAACCTGCAATGTTTCGCGGGCTTCCAAGTAATTGCGTACAAGTCCCCGTACAGATGGGCAATTGCCCTTATAAAGCCCCTGAATTTTAACAGAGTGAAAAGCATGGGGGTTCGAGTTCTCTTCAGCAAATATCTTAAAATGGGTGTAGACCATTCAGATGTCTCTGCTATGAGTCGATCAGCTTGCATCACCGCATAATCTTCCTGCACTGAGAATGCAAGATAATGAATCTGTTATTTTTTTTTTCCTTCATTAGAAAAGGAAAGAAATGAATGGACCAAATTCCTGGTGTCATGCTAATCGGAAACGGGGAGATAATGAGGGGTTTGCACTGGGACGGTTCCATGTTAAAATTCCAGCTTTTTTTTTTCTCGGCTGCATTTGTGACGTGGAGTAATGCTTTCATCTCGTTAGAGACTCTGTCCTTTTCATTTGCAAAATGGAAAAGATGTGTCACTTCATAGACTAAGGGCGGCAGTTCCATTGCATGAAGTGATGGCTCAGGGCCGGGCAGGTGATGACGACAATGGCTCATGTTCACTGAGGACACACGTGTCCCAGCGGCTCGTGCCCCCCCCCCCCCGGGATGCGCGATGCTGTTTCAGGCTCACAGCAGCTGCGTGTAGCAAGTACCGTCTGTTAGCCCAGTCACACGAGTGGCTCACGATTACCCTGAATTCCTTCACAGCTATTTACCTTTGGCGCCGCACGATTGCTTTACTTCATGTTTACATACTTAGATCCTTTTCCTCGACCACAGGACATTTAGATTCAGCTCAGGATAAGCTTCAACAGATTAAAACGAGAGGCAGTTAGTGGATAACCACGGAGTATTTCGAAGTTCAATGAGGAATCAAAATGTACAGGATGTTTAGTGTGAGGCTAGACATTCAAAAAAGTATGTTGAAACATTAAAAAAGCTAAACTCTTATCCTGTGCCCTTAGATTCCAGGAGCTAAGCCGTTTATGTAAATCAGTTCTGTAAATCAGTTACACACGCACCACGCTGTTTTGGTTTCTTTTTTTCTTTTTTTGGTGCAATGAGGTGATATCATTAAATAACCACGAAAGCCTCCTTCAGATACAAAGTTCTACGAGGAACACCACTTAGGCATCAAACATTCACACGCTAACCGTGTGCCAGGTGCCCGCTTTGAGTTTTAGGTCTGCACGTGGAAGAATGAGCAGGTGCACACACTTTCCCAGGTCCCAGCTCGGAGTCTGTTAGAGGAGGCAGACCTGCATCGAAGGGTGACCTGGGGGAAAGAGGATGGAGTGTGAAAAAGAGGCCACACTAGACTTGGCAATGGCTTCCCTGATGAAGTCACGGCCAATGACAGGCCAGACGGTGCACAGGAATTACGCAGGTGAACGGTGACTGTGGGAGAAGGCTCCGAGAGAGGTAAGATTTGGTCCTATTTTAGGAGAGCGTAAGGAGACGGCTGACTTCGCCATTTTTGTAGATAAAAGCATTCAGGTGTCAGTTACGCCATCTGTTCAACCTAACAGGGACAGCTGCAATGAGACAGGTGCGCCCAGAGCACAGAGCACGGGACAGGGTGGGTCCCCCAGATGCTGAAAGTCCTTTGACCGTTAGAGAAGGCGTCTCTAGCACTGTCCTAAAGGGAAACCATGGAACCAAATCTCCGGAAACACGGGGAGAGACCGTCCCTGAAGACAAGGAAATCCCTTGCTGTGTGGACATCCCATTTCTCCATTAAGGGAAACAGACATATTCTCCAAATGGGGACAGACGTACAAATTTTTCTTCCTGTCCCTCGTGGGGAAACAGTAGTTATTGTTCAAAATTTTATTTAAATAGTGACTTCCTGCAACACCCGCCCCACCTCTGTGCAATTTCTCTACGCACTTCTGGAGGGACATTCAGGGTGGGTTTGCCATCAGGGTGATTTGGGTTGAACCCAGAGATCTGGGGCGACGGAAAGAACCAGAGCGGGTTAACCCACGAATTCCTGTGCGCTGACCTCACCCAGGGAGCATGGTCCATCTGAAACCCGAACTGCAGCTGCTTAAAGAACCGAGCGACATTATCGGTTTTAAATTGACTGTTCAGTTCACATCAAAACGTGACATCTCTTGGGTACCAGCGGATGCCAAGGTATCTGGCCAAGGAAATGTCTGTGCCGGAAAACAGGGACTTCTTCACGACCACAGCATCTTCAATATTTTCTCTGAAAAACAGCCCCTTTGTGGGCTGTTAATACCATTTCCTTTATTTGCTGTTTTTTATCGTTTTTTTTAGACCTCCAGGGCAATGCTGAAAGCACACATTCCTCTCCTGACCTGATCACCTTTAGTTTTAAATGTGCTACATTTTTTCTGGTAGTTACCTTTGTCAGCCAAAAATAATTCCTTCCCACTCCTAGCTTACTCATTGATAGTTTTTCTAAATACGCATGTTTTAATTTTATTGTAGGATTTTTCTGCACCTACATAATGACTGCATCCTTTGCATGCTTTCCGCTATTAATAGGTTTACATTCATTGATTTTCTGACACTGAAAATACTGAAAGTAAATGCACACAAATTGTTCACTTTTATACATTGCTGGTTAGGATTTTTTAATTAATTTATGAAAAAACTTACACTTACGTCAACAATGAGATTGGATGGTGTTGGCTTTATTCTTTGGTGCCATTTTGTTTCGTGCTGGAAGCAAGATTATACGAGTTTTATAAAATTAGCCCAAGCCTTCCTTTTTTATTCATCTCCTTGTATTAAAATAGAGATTTTCTGCCTTACGTGAGTTGACTAAACGGGATTTTCCTTCATGGGGACAGAACTGTGCAAGGGGAGAATTCCTCCTGGGCGGCGGACTCATTACTCCCAGGGCACGATGCTCACATGCAGTGACGACCACGAGTGCTTGGCTCTGAATCCAAGACGTGCTCAAGTTTCTGCAAAAGTTCTTACCTGGGGCGCAGAACTGCCTTTGCTTCTGTGTCTCGTTTCATCTCCAATCACTGGAAATCTGAGGCTGAGTGAGCAGTTTTCCTAATACCTGTAAGTATGCCTGGACTTCTTGGAAAGCTGTGGCACTCCTTAAAACACCTGTTTTCAAACAGTTCCCACCTTTCAGTAGGTTATATTTTTTTTTCTTTTCTGCTTTTAAATTGAAACATATTCAGTTACAACGTGTCCATTTCTCCATATCTCTCTGGTCTCGACAGAAAAAGGACGCAGTGAGAAATCCAGCGACACCTGCATTTGTAAATTATGGAAAAACCTTTCTGCATACACTGAATTTCCTCTTTAGCAATGAGGTGGTCTCACTCGCTGCATCCATGTCATTAAGAGCTGATTTATTTCTCCATCAGGAGAATTCATTTGAACCCTATTGTATCCATGAGCGAGGCCATTTGATCCCCACGCCTAATCTTAGTGGATGAAATCTCCTGCCTTCTCCAGGCAGAGTTTACGTCACTTTCCCTAATACCTTATTTTGGTGAAGAACAGAGTCGTGGGTGATGCAGGTGTGTCATTCTGTAACTTCAGGATGGTGGAACACATCGTCCCCAGGTGCATAAGGATGGCACAGGGGGGACTCACGTGCAAGTCCCTCATTATTCACCTTTCCCAGGGTTGCTCACCTCTTTAGAACAAGGGCAAAGCATTCTCAGAGTAACAGTGATGTGAGTTATCTAATCTGATGCGACTTCTCTTGAAGTTGCTATTCTGTCTCGGGCCTCTTTATGTAGGAGCGAGATGTGGCTTAGCAGGGTTATTTTATTTTATTTTTTTAAATTGAAGCGCAGTCAGTTACCATGTGTCAATTTCTGGTGCACAGCACGATGTCCCTGTCATGCAGATCCAGACATGCATTTGTTCTCATATTCTTTTTTTCATTAAAGGTTATTGTAAGATATTGAATATAGTTCCCTGCGCTCCACAGAAGACATTTTTAAATCTATTTTTATATATAGTAGTTAATAATTGCAAATCTCAAACTCCAAAATGTATCCCCTCCCACCCTCTTTCCCCACTGTTTCCATAAGCTTGTTTACGTCTGCGAGTCTGTTTCTGCTTTGTAGATGAGTTCATTAGTGTCCTCTTCCCCCCCTTTATTTAATTCCACATATGAGTGGTATCATATGGCATTTCTCTTTCTCCTTCTGGCTTAATTAAACCAAGTAACATACAACCAATAGTGATTGCTCCTTGACGGCTTTGTAAAAAATGATGTCCTGGTATTGCCCATACAGTGCTGAATTTGATCATATATTTGAACAATGGGAATGGCTGAGGCAGTCATTTTAAATAATTTCTTTGATTCTCAATACACTATTATAATAATATGGTTTCTGTAGGTCAGCTCACCACTTTGGGTCATGGCAGCATAATTCGGACATGGACACTGAATTGTGGATTAAACATATTTTTCCTATCATTTTATTTAACCTTCCGATGAAACATCAGTGCATGTAGATACAGACACATTGGATACAGAAGGAGGTGTTCCCGAGGCCAAGGTGGGTGAGCGGAAGTTGCAAGCACGTTGCTAAGCATGCGGAGCATGGAGCCCCTGGGAACCTGAGCAAAGACAGAACTGAGCTGGGATCCAGAGGGGCTGTCCTGCCAGTGATGGGGCACTGAGAACCCGCTTCTGCAAGTCCAGGCTGGTGGCATTGGAGGATGCCTTTGCTTAAGATTATGGATAGAAAAGCATGCAAGAAAAATAAAATCACATGGGAAATTCAGACCCCCAAATTAAACAGAATACATGGCCGTGGTCTAAGTTTGCACTACTCAGCTTAGGCCACAATGACCTAAAACAGTGAACACAGGTGGACATGTATGTCGGTGATGGGAAGCAGACCAAAACAAAACTCCTCTGAGAAGAAGCTTGCATGGTCTTGCCGAGGAGTCCCACGTTAGACAGACAGACAGATGAACAGAAAAACCAAGAAACCCTCCACCGAAAAGTAAGTTCACGAACAACAAAAATAAAACCAAATGGAACACGCCAGAGCAAAGATTCGTCGTGAACAAAACTCAGCAGAAGCAAAATTGCAGGACTGCTGTCTTTCAAAAAACTCCAGGTCAGAGGTCAGTCTAGAAGGAGACTGATGTGAAACGTCCCACAAAGTAAAACTGCCAAAGAAACGTCAGAGGGATTGGAAACCAAAAGAGGAGAGCTATTCCGTGATGGAAACCCGTGCAGAAGTGAAACAGAAGAAGGGAGAATTACCAGAAAGGAAGTATGTAGCAGCTGGAGTTACGAATTTCATAACTGGACTAAAAAACATTCAATTTTTTGTAGAAAGGCTTTATGAACTGACAAGTGGATGTGAGGAAAATGCATGTATATAAAATACATGGTAGTTATATAATACGTAATACATATGGGTACTGGGTTGTACGTGTGTCTAACATGCGTACATATTATGGATACATAGATATATAAAAGTAAAAAAAAAGACACAGAAGATAGCATGGAAAGGTCTGAAATGAATGTGATTAAATTACTGGGATTTAGAAAATCGAGTGGATGGTGTAAAAATAGTATTCAATAAAAATGCCTCAGGATTTTACAGAAATAATGAGCGATTACCCTCAGGTTTAAGAATTAAGTGAAACTGCAGAATAGTAACAATAAAGAGAAATCCCCGAAAGACTGTGTTTGCGTAAATGGACAATAAGCAGACGAAAAGTACAGAGTGAGGAGAGAGATGAGATAAACGTTAAATGATGTTTTTATTCATTTTTTAATTTTTTAAACATTTTTTATTGATTTATATCATTCTACAATGTTGTGTCCAATTCCAGTGTAGAGCACAATTTTTCAGATGTTTTTAAATGACGCAGCTTACCATGCTAAGTTTTTTCAATAACCATTCGAATGAAAGGAAATTAATAGTAACTTGGGAAGAGAAAAATGAATTTATCCTGGAAAAAGACTGGTGCAAAAGAATGTACAGCAAACACAAAATTCAGTAACAAAAAAAAAAAAATGGAAGTACAGCCTTTAATAAATTTCCATTCGCAACGTACAATGCTATTCTGGAAATCTTAGCCAGTGTATTAGAAATATAAACAAATTGTTTAAAAGTTAAACCTACATTTCATCGTTTTTAAGGGAAAATTTTTGAAGCAAAACTCAAATGGTTCTGAACACAATCTATAAAATCAAATCCGAGATGCCAGCAAGCTTCCTGGCTATAAAAGCAATCTGTTTATGACCAACTATTTAAGAATGTAATTAGGTGGACAAATGCTCTTGAAAGCTTTGATTATTCAGTTAAGATTCAGCACATAATGGGAGAAAAAACTGAGATCAGGGGACAAAAACACCCCCAAAGGGTTAGAGGAAGCAGTCGATGTTGCGCAGGACCGGAGGTCGTCTGCCCAGCAGCCAGCCAGGGTGGACAGAGCCGTCGTCGAAGGGACCCCAGGAGGCATACGCAGAGGGTGTCGGGCAGAAACTGGCCCGAGACTAACGGCTGCTCCAATTGGACCTGAGTCGGGAGAGCTTATATTTCCAAATAAGACGTAGGAAAAAGGACGGCTTTACCCTGGTGCCCAACAATGTTTCTGTATCTGACTCAGCCTCCAAGAGAGCGTAAGTGGGTAAAACCCAAAACACCAACACCAGCAATCACGCCACCGCGGGATTATTCGCAAGAGGCCAAAGCAGGTGGCAACTCATATTCGTCCACGTGCGGGGGTGGGGGGGGAGGCAGAGAGTCAGAAATGCTGCCGTGTTTGGGACAAGGCATCATAATCCAGCTGGTACTGACATGGCATTGAGTATTGTAAATAACCTGCTGCGCTGAAAAAATAAAAAGCAAAGGCAAACGTTTAAAAAAAATTTTTTTTATTGGAGGTAGATTTGAATAGGTAACTTGATTTTGCTATAAGCTAACTGGCTGGGTCTTCGCTTCTGGTGGCTGTTTCCTTTTTTAACTCCGTTCCTTTCATCTGGCGGTTTTCTCTCGGTGACTTGCGTCCAGGTAGCGTCTCTGTGCTGCAGAGAGCCAGGTCCCCACCGTCTACACGTGAGCTTCTAAGCTTCCCCCCTCCCCCCAAATATGCACCTTCCTGCTCCTGTTCTGCTGTTGTATTTCTCCCTCTTCCCCGTCTAGACTGTAAGAATATCTGGGGTAGGAACTGTCTTAGGGTATTTTTCTTTAAATCCAGGGTCTGGATGTGTTGGGGTGTCTTCTGCAATACTGAAGTATAATTGATTTACAATCATATATTAGTTTCAGGTGCACAACATAGTGATTCAATATTTTTATAGCTTATGCTCCACTTAAAGTTACTACAGAACAATGGCTGTAGTCCAGGTGCTGTCATTGTATCCTTATTAATTATCTATTTTATAAATAGTCATTTGTATGCCTTAATCCCATACCCTTGTCTTGTCCCTACCTCCTCCCCTCTCCCCACTGTCAGCCACTCATACCATTTTTGTTTTGTTTTTGTTGTTCTTATGTGTTTGTTTGTTTGGTAGGGAGGTAATTAGGTTTATTTACTTATTTATTGTGTTGTTATTATTTAATGGAGGGACTGGGGATAGAACCCAGGACCTCGTGCATGCTCAGCACACGCTCTATCCCTGAGCTACGCCCTCCCCGCCACACCGTTCTTTTTTTTATCTACAGTATTAGAGTGATACGAGGCTATTCCGCTATTTCCAAATACTGGAAAATTAGAATGATGTCAAACAAAATTTTCCACCCTCTCCCTCTCTCCCATGCAGTCCTCGAAAAGCATTTCCCCCCTCAACACACATATGCACACACACACACATGCATGCACACATGCACACACAGGTGGGACAAATCATCACAAAGAAGAAACGCGTATCTTTAGACAGAAATTAATTTGTAAATAAACTCAAACTAAAAGCAATATTCAACTAAAAACCACATCCCGTATGAATTTAGATAGTTGCTAATTTAATTTGAAGCACAGATTACAGATTCCTGTTTTCTTGCAAAGATGAGGAAAATGCCTCTTTTCTGTAGGAAAACCTTCAGCTAGTTTACTCAGAAATGTATTTCCATAGTTATCAGTGTAGATTTTTTCCCCCTGCGCTCTATACTTTCTGGAGTCAGAGAAATGACACCACATTTATAGAAACCCTACATGTGCTGAATTATACATGCTGTTTCATTTAATACATGCAGCACACGGTTTTATAAAGAAGGAGATTTATAGATTGGGGGACTGCAATTCAGAGATTTTAACAGTCATCCAAAGCCATACGATAATTCATAATGCAATATTTACAGACTTAAGAAATAAAATATTCAAAAGACAGTAGAAAAGAGCAATGGTTTCACTGGAACAGTAATTATGTAGGGAACAGAGTGTTTCGGATTTGCAATAGCAAAGTTAAGTTTTCCGTGAGATTTCCAAAATTAATTAATGTAAAAATGAACTTCAATATAATAGGGTATTTTCATTTCAAGCTGGAGCTATGAATTTGTTAATAGGAATTACTCTCTGTGGCTGCTGGATTTTCTCTACCTATTTCTTCCTGGTCTTATCATTTGTCTACTGACCATTTATAACAAACAGCCGATATAAACAACAAACTGCAACAAAAAAAACCCACAGCGGCTAAAAAAGAAGAAAGAAAAAGAAAAAAGCCAGAGCAAATGGAAAGTCATCCATTCACAGGAGCTGAGTATTTCTACTTCTCTGTAAAAGCTTCTCCCAGGATTGCCACAGAACAGCAGCGGCGTGCCCACGGCGAATTGGGGTTCTGATTCGGCCCCCTTGAAAAGATTCCTGCTTTAGGAGAAATGTCTGCCTTTGAAAATGCAGGTTACAATGCTGTTCATAATGGCAGCGACGTTATTCAAAGTGCTTTGCTTCCATTTAATCTTAAAATAGTTTTGCAGGATTATTTTTTTCCTTTTTTCAAAAGGACTTGCATAGATGTGGGGAAAAAATGACCCCTTCAATTCAACTCTGTCCTTGAAACCTCCTCATAATTTTATTTTATTTTAGTTTTTTTTTTTTTTTTCACGGAGACAGGTCCTTTGGTTCAGGACTGTGTTGCACAGAATCTTAACAAATGCAAAGGAAAAGTGTCCGAGAAATGCAATGTACCCGTAATTAATACTATAAAAGGGCCATATGTTTCCTTCCTTCAAGCCTCCTTATTGTGAAATTAATGCTTATCAAATCGTCTTCGAAGACCGTATTAGTGTCGCTGCTGCACTGACGTTTAATGAGGAAAACATCGTTGACATTCATATGTAACTTGCTGAAATCAACAAGGTGTCAGATAAACCACTCTGAAGTGGGTTAGAACCCACATGTTACTTCACGGTGAGATAAACAAGTCTGAAAATGGCTTAAGTAAACGATGAAAAGCAACGCAGTGAAGGTGAAATGTGCAGTTGAGCACAAGCTCCAACAAACAGAAGACACTCAAATGCTTTTTTTTGGAGATCAGTTTGTAACATGATCTAAAGTTGCTCCCTTTATGTCTAACTGTCACAATGATAATTTAAGGTAATTCTGCTTCATGGGATTTTGGACTGTGAACATTCTCTTAGACGGTGACTTTGTCCAAAAGGTCTACAGGTAGCTAATGAAATTGTGCAGGTTAGTATCAGGGAAAAAATTCGCGTTGCAAGAACTTAACCAAAAGTTGCTAGTGCGATACAATGTTGAGTTACATTTTAAGAAAAGTTGTCATACAGTTCCATTGCTCAAAGGCTGAAACTCTGTTACACAAATTTGAAAACCAGTGTTTGATTCAGTCCCGGAGATAACAGGAGCTCTGTTTTATTTATCTGCTTGCTTCAATGCAATTGAATTATTCAGCAGCTGTTCATCTATCTCCCAATGATGCGTCTTCATGGATTTCTACTGAGGAATATTTTATTTTCTGTTTACACGAAAAACGCTTGATTCTAATTGTTTTCTCAACGAGTCTTTCTGATGTTTCTATGCTTCTGTTTCTAATTGATGAATGAATGTAGCCCTGGTTTTCTGAAAGCATCTTTGATCTGCACATTCAAGATAAAATATTTTATTGCTAAGTACTCAAAGTATACAAATACTACCTTCAAAATCCTAAGCAAACTATATTTCTTACCAGAATGCCAGACACAGAAATCACTTAACTATTTGTAAGATTAGTGAGCAAAATGTAGTCCTATCTGATCTAAAGGAGGTAAAACCCGTCCTTCAACCACTAGCATCTGTGTCATACAGTCATTTAGGAATTCCACTTCTTGGACTCTTTCCGAGGAAATGCAAATAAAAATGATGACAGTAATAAACAATGCAGGAACCATTTGTGGTGTCAGTCTGGCATGTGAGTCCCTGGCAAGGGACTCGTCATATATGCAATAAACTGATTATTTCTTGGGACCGTCTTTGTAGTTTTCCCCTTAGGTGAGGGAACCAAGGTTACAAGCCACGTGCAGCTGGTCACACAGAGTGAGCAGGAAGACTGACGCCAACCAGGTCTTTGAGCTTTCTTCCACCCTCTGCCCTTTGAAGGCACGTTTATTTTATATTTAAATGTGATGCACAATATTGCAATATCACAGAGGTGACTGACAGCAATCGAGTGGAGTTTATGGGAGTAAAATTGCAGTTATTTATTTCTCTAAGAGTGATCAGAGTTTGAGTGATTAACCAACAAAACCCGAAAGAGAAAACATTTTAAGCCAGAAGACTATTCATTCCATTTTTTTTTCCTGCATGGAAGCTTTCCAGCATCAAGTTCTTTGAATTTTAGTGATTTTAGCAGAATTTATTTTGACAGTGTTTTCTGTGGACAATACACTTCACCTCTATGTCTTGTTTAATGGTTTTCGGCTCTACTTGTCACAATTTAAGGACTATACGTTGTTATTAAGTGATTATAATAGCAGGCAGTGTCTGGCTCTCTCTGCCCTTCTGTTTTGTCTTCACCTTTTATTACTCACACGTGTAAGTAAACTTCCGTGTTGTCTTCTCTTGTCCTTGGTTGTATTTTGCATCGTCCCTTGTTTTGTTGTAACGTTGATTGGTTTGTACTTTAAGTTAATGCAGTTACAGTCATGTCTTCTATTTTTTTCGTCATGCTTTATTTTTTCCAGAATAGACTGAAACCATTTTCTGGTATGTTCTGTGCCCCTCACAAATGTTCTCCAGGTTCAATATTTCTTGCTTTGCACATCAGCCTCCCCAAGATTCCATGGTTACGTTCGACGACGCATAGCCTGATGTCTGAATGTTAATACAGACATTTTCCTCCAGGTTTGTGGCTGTCCTACTCTAATTTATGCACCATGTCATAAGCCCCTCAAGTCTTAGAGAGCGAAGGCATCAGGGGGATAAATGGTTCTTTCTGGCAAGTTGGAGGTTTCAGGGCCGAGTGAGACCTGAGCTGAGGGAAGTTACAGAACAGTCATTGAAGGTTTGACGCTCCTCGGATGGAGATGTTTGCTCTCTGAAGCTGAAATTGTTCATGGACATTTGAGAATGTGCAGAGGAAGCCAGGGATCTGTCTGCTATGTAATCCAGAGTCAGGAACGTGGGTCACACCACAGATCTGCAATGAAAGACAGTAGGTGGGAGGAAAAAACAAATACAGATGTTGGAGGATTTCCACTGAGTGACACGTGCTCCGTAAGCCAGCTTCTCTGCCTGGGAACAGGTGAGGTCCCCTTGGCACGTCCCTTCCAGGGAGCCTGTGTGAGGAAAGTCTGCCCGGGAACAAGCCAGCTGAGATTCACATCAACTACTCCTGTACCTAAAATGCTCTGCAATTTTGTATCTTTTTATAGATATTTATGAGATAAAAGTCTTGGTCAACACACACAAAATCTCCAGCTATTTCACTGCTCTTGTCCACAAGATAGTCCCTTATAATAAGCTGTCTTTCTAAACCTTTCCTTTATAAAATAAAGATAATTCAGGCCAAATTTTCTCAAACGTGGGGTGTGAGTAACCAAAATGGGAAAGAATGGTACCTCTTTTTTTTTAATGAGTATTTTTTTTCAAGATTGCTCAAGAAGAACCATCAAACTAATTATTTAAGATATGCTACAATAAATGGACTTCTTATAGACAGCAGGGCACAAAATTTGATGGAGTTCAAAGAAAAAGGTGGACGTTTACAGATACTGTGGTATGACTTTGCCCGGGGAGCCCCTCCATGGGGTGGCAGTCGGAGAGGGGTGCTTCCAATCTCTGGGACCTGTGGCAGCTACGTGACCATCGCTCTCAAAATTGCCAAATCAGAGGCTGCTTTCCCGCCGTGTGGCCTCAGCATTTAAGCTCCAGCATTAAGACAGATTCTCCCATCACGTCTTTGGAAACAAAGCAAAAACTGCCAGCTTACTGCTCACGTAATTACCCACTTAGAGTGGAAGGCAGTTATTAAATCTTCCATTTACTTCTCTGTTTTTCACAAAGCCCGAATCAATCTCTGCTCATAACATGTATTTCCACTTCCTTTATGTTTCCCTCAAAGGAATGATCCTTCCCAGTGACGTGACGATCATTTGTATCTTGTACTGGGCATGGCAGAGCACATGTTATTAAGAGTTGTGCTTGAGCAAGTGGGTTTATACAAAACCTTTCAATTAAACTACATGCAGGAAACACAGGGGAAGATATTCATCTTAACTCTCTTAATCTTTCCTCAGAGATAGGTCCCATCGATCCATGTCTAAAATTGTTTTATTTTTTACTGAATGTTTTGTACTTGAACTGCATCATTTGTTTAAACATTTAGACAGTCAAGAGACTAAGAAATCCACTCCGATATCAGTTTTCAAAGAATGTATCCTGGGAAGTGCAATATATATCAAAGTTTATTTTCATGTAAATGAGGCATTTGCTTTTTTGTGTTTGGGGAGGGGTCAGGTCAATCTAATTTCTAACAAGAAACTTGATGCAATTTGAATGAGAGAAATACAACGTCCGTGAAGATGAAAGCATCTTCTTTCATTGTAAATTCCACGTTTGTTGTATGTTTCAGTGGCATGTTATGCACACATCAGGGTATATATTCCCAAAGCTTCATACATCATAAATACATACATCGACGAACTTTTATAAGATGCAAACCATCATGTAACCAAAACCTAAACGTGACCAAGAGACAAACTTGCTTGACCCAGAGAAGCCCGTGTCGAGGACCCAGGAATGCATCCGAGTTGGGCCCCGTGGTGAATTCTAATCCAACCACTATCCCTGCTTGGTGTAAATGGAATCACGTCTTCCATCGGCTTGTTTCCCTTCACGCTTCATGAGGCTGAGCTCTGTCGATCCCTGTGGTTATGCCTTCTCCATTCTTCTTGTTCTGTGGCATTACTTTACATAAACTGACCACTGACTATTTCTCCTTCTTGGGTTAATATTTGTTTTCCCTCCCTCTTTGTTCTTTCCAGTTGTGCTGCTATAAACACTCATGCTTGTTTATTTTGGTGGACATGTCTACACACGCATGCCCAGGAGGGAAATGGATAGGACATAGAATAGGATTATGTTCAGCTGACATTTCACCAAGGTGCTGGCACTAATTTAAACTCCCAACAGCATGGTGCAAGGTTCTGGTTGCCAGTCTCCTTGCAAAAATATGGTCTCCTGTTTGTGGTTTCAGTTTGCATTTCCCTGAGGACTAATGAAGTAGAGAAACTTCATGCTTATCAGCAAATTAGGTATCTACTTAGTGAAGTGTTTCTACAAGACATTTATCTATTTTTTTATACACAGCTAAATTATTTTTACTTATTGATTTGGAGCAGCTCTTTATATATGTCTGATATGATACTGGCGTAAGACCCAAATACTGCTAACCATCATTATTTGTGAATTCTGTATTTGTGCATTCATCTGCTCATTAAAATTTATGTGTAACCTAAAAATCAGCACTCATGGTACTTCTGTGGTCACTTGTGTACGTAGGCAGAGTGGCAAGAAAATTGAGTGGAGTCACCCAAAATACGTTCCCAGCTGAGGGAGAGCAACGCGATGCTCTGTCTTCTTGTTTTATTTCTCATGCAGAGATGCCCACCAGAGGGATGGGCACAGAAGGGGGCAGAGCAGGGCACTACAAGAGGCTCCACCCCTGGGGGCAACTGGATACATTGTGTCTCAACTGGATACATTGCATCTCAATTGGATAAACTGAATCCCAATTGGATAGACTGTATCTTGATTGGATAGAGTGTATCTGAATTGGATACACTGCATCTCAATTGGATAGATTGCTCTCAGTTCTGGAACCTGGTGGTGAGATGGCTTCAAGCAAGTCACTTAGCACTTCAGACATTTGTTTCTTATTTTGTAAAATAAAGGAAATTAAATCTGCCAAGATGAGTTTTGTTTTAGAAGTTAAGATTACAGCCTATGTGATTCTCTAATAATTCATTTGAAGACACTATATATATATATATTTATATTCATTATTAATTACTAGGGGGAGATAAATACATTTGGGCCATAGTAGTGCCTTTAGTGAACTGTTTAAAATATTCTGCCTACCTCAAGGGCATAAATGCATTTTCTTGTTTTGTTATATACGTTTTCTTTTTAAGAGAGATGCAACCACCTGAAATTGATGTTTATATGGTGTGTGAAGTAGGAGTTAACATGCATTTTCTTTTCTTCTTATGATGATCTGATGAATCCAGCACAACTTATTGAAAAAAAAAAAGATATCTTTTTCTCATCTGTTTCTGGATTCTGTTATGTCTGTGGATGAATCTGCGGATCCATGCACAACCAGCACACTTTCTTAATCGCTGTGTTTTCATAAGATTTGCTCTCCTCCAGCCCTGTTCTTCTCTTTCTTCATTTCTTACTTCTCCTCTGAGTCCACTTTTTCTTTTAAAAGATTGCCCTAAACAACTTTTTTTCAATTTTGAATTTCCATAAACTAGAATTTCCATAAACTAGAATTTTAGATTAAAAAATAAAACACCTACTGGATGTTTAGTGGAATTACTTTGTACATATAAGTTATTTGGGGAAAAAATCGATATCTTCATAATATAAAATCTACCAAATCCTAAATGGAGTGTACCCACCATTTATTTAATATAAAATTGTCCTACAAAATGTTTTGTATTTTCCAGTGTATAGGCTTTCTAGGTAATTTCCTTAGATTTCTTCCTAGTTATCTGATATTTTTTCTAAACTACATTAAATGCTATTTCATAAATTTTCATTTCTATTTGTTGCTGATAAGTAGAAATGAGTTTATTTTGCCATATTGACATTGCTTCAAACTTATTATTGTATTGTTTGAACTCAGTATTTCTGAGGTCTCTATTCTGTTTCTCAGTGACATTATGCTTTGGTTTTTAATCCCCCTGTGCCTTGCAGCCCCCAAAGTCAACAGATGATACCCTGAAAGGAGCACCCCCATGAGCTCAGCCCTGCAGCCAAACGTGTGTGCATCCAGATCTCTTCTGGGTTTGCTGTCTCCCTGTGGTCTGGGCAGTGCCTTTCAGCCTCTGGCCTGTTGCACAAATCCAGCCACTGCCCCCCTGGTAAGAGTCGCCCGAGAAGTCACTTCGTCTCATGGAACAGCTCCCCTCTCTGGAGAATTAGCCGTTCAGTCCTGATTCCCTCTGATCTCCACTGGCGTCAAACTCATGATCTGTTTCATCAAGACCATACCTGTGACAGCTCCGGTCTGTGGCTGACGACTCCAGTTTCAAAAGCAAAAAGAAGTACAACATCTCTATTTAAAGTGTGTCTTTCTCTGCTTTCCCATCTATAATTTCCTCTCCTCTTCCCCTGCCTCAGCCCTGTATAGACAGCGTGAGCAAAAGGTACATCTCTTTTTACTTTCACTATGTTTGTAAATTGAAAAAAAAAAAAAAATTCTGCCTCCAGCAGTAGCTAATTGGTTATTTTGTTTCTATCTTCTACTGACAACAAATATATAATTTATCTAGACCAGAGATATTAAAAATAAATAGGTTTTTTCTTCTTCACTTCCCATTTTTTTTTAAATTGACGTATTTATTATTGATTTGCAATGTTCTGTTAGTTTCTGATGTACAGCAAAGTGATTCAGTTACACACATGTGTTCTTTTTCATATTTCTTATCATTATAGGCTATTACAAGATATTGAATGGAGTTCCCTGTGCTGTACAGTAGGACCTTGTTGTTTATCTATTTTATATAGAATAGTATGTATTTGCAAATCTCAAACTCCTAATTTATCCCTCCACCCCCCTTGCCCTTTTGGTAACCATACATTTGTTTTCTATGTCCACAAGTCCGTTTCTGTTTCATAAATCATTTCATTTGTGCCATATTTTTTTAGATTCCACGTATGTGATATCGTATATTTGTCTTTCTCTGCCTGGCACAGCAATCAGACAAGAAAAAGAAATGAAAGTAACCCAAATTGAAAGAGAGGAGGTGGAATTGTCACTACATGTAGATGCCATGATACTATACAGAAAACCCTAAAGACGCCACACGAAAAATACTGAAAGCTGATAAAGGAATTCAGCAGAACACAGGGTTAACAGATAGACACGAAAAATAGTTTTGAAAGGATCACCAAACTGCCATGGCTTCAAAGATCTGCAGGGCAACAGTCTGAGAAGAGACGGAAACTCAGAGAAGTGACCCTAACTTGGCATTTTTCGCCCCCTCGAAAGCATTTGTTGACTGAAACAGCACTGTGTTACTGAGATACAGAAAACCATCCTGTGTTTTGGGGAACACTGAATGGTGAAACCTTTTGGAAGAGAAATTTTCAATATGCCTCCGAATTTAAATTGTGCAGACACTTTGAGCAATTTCACAGCTGTGCATCCAAATCCACAGATGGGAGATATGAGAAAGGGAAACAAGAAGAGATGACCATGGCTGGCCACTGTGCGTGGTGCACAGTGTCCGTAGCTTTTTATAACAAAGGAAAGAGCGAAGTCTCATGAAGGAGACTGCACTCTCATGAAACTATTTTCACTACATGTGTAATGGAGCACGACCCGGGGGGCCCTCCTGGGTCAGACCCCTCCCCGTGTCCTCCCCTGCAGCTCCTCTCTGAAGGACCCAGCTCATAGCATCTCACGTAGATTTCTTGAATTTTTCAGATGCTAAAAACCACCACCAAAGGGAAGAAATGAACCACTTGATGACGGAGAGCATGTGGCCCCCAGACATCCTGGTGCCTCGGGGTTGACAGCGTTGACCATCCTGTTCCCTCCACATCAACCAATCAGAGAATTGTGCAGACCTGACCACATGCCTGGGACCCCGAGCCCTCACCTGGCCTTTAAATATGCTTTGCTGAAACCCTTCGAGGAGTTCGGGGATTTCTTGGGCACGAGCCACGCCGTCCTCCGTGCTCGGCCCTGTAATCAACCTTTCTCTGCTCCCAGCTCTGACATTTTGGTTTGTTCATGTGTCAGTTACACGAACTTCCATTTGGCAACATGTGTGCCCATTTACATGTTTGTCAGTTAGAAAGAAAAGAAATACTAGATACAAAATATAAAATAAAAATGCCCATATGTGCGTCATTTGTGTTCTTGTGTACCCGAGGGCCTGTTCTCGCCATGATAAGATGTGTGCAGCCCACAGGTAGGGAAGGAGCAGGGAGGGGCTGACGCGGGGTCAGGAAGCCTCAATTTGCTATTTCTGCATTTTGATGTCACTTAAATCATTTATAATAAGAACATTCACGAATTCCTTGAGTAGTAAGACATATATTTGTATATAAAATATTGTTCTTGAAAAATTGTGCTCTACACTGGAATTTGACACCACATTGTAAAAATGATTATAAATCAATAAAAAATGTTAAAAAAAAATATTGTTCTTGACAATGTTCACTTTCTTGCTGTTGATATTTCAACTGAAATTAGCCTGTGGGCCCATTACTTCCAGAGAAGAAAAATCACTGAGGTCTTAGTAACAGAAAATAATGTGTGTATCTGTGTGTTTGCATGTAGTGTATGTGAGATTGGCAAGCATTTCATTGTGCAAAGGATCAGATAATCAATTGCATTTCCCTTTATGACAATTTGATTTATTTTTGTTGTGCAGTTTGCAGGTACAAAATATTGTATTAGAATATCTAGAAATTGGAATAAGATTGGATATATTTTGATCATGGATGTTTCAAATATTTTGAACATTTGAGGGTTTTTTTTGGCAGGAAAACAATGAATTGGCAAATTAGATGGAAGAGCATGTGCTGGCAGGGAGGGAAGCTGCCAGCCAGGCCGCCAGGGACACAGAGGATCCAGATGGAGGCACCACGCAGGCCTGATGGCGTGTGCATTGCCCAGGGAAGGCAGGCACTTGGCAGGTGTCTGCACGGAGACCTGTGTCTGAGCACCTTCCCTCCCTTAATGGTCCAGACCGTGGGGACTGCACAGGGAGAACAGGGACCACTGTCTGCACGCTGTCCTAAACCTTCACATGTAAACACATTCAGTAGCAGGAGATGAAACTGAAGGGGGCCAGGGAGGGTATCGAAAAATGAGAAGCCTGCCAGGAAAATCAGCTGCCGAAACTAGCCGGACTTTTTTTTTTTTTTATGTATTTATTCTCTTTTACAATTGGATGCTGTCAGCATTTACTGCAATGCAAGTGAATCCTCTACAATCCGGGTTGAAGAGATGCAGGGAAACCCCGGAGCTCGTGTGAGGCCGGGAACGCGGTGACCTGCCGCCCACCAGGAGAGAGGCCAGGAGAGAGGGCTCTTCTGGGGTCCCTGGGGTGACAGCCGATGTGACGTTGCCCTGTCACCCCAGGGAAGGCACCCGAGTCGCGGGGTGGTTGTGACCGACGGGTCCCAGATGCTGGTCCTGAGAGTATGGGGTGGCTTCCGTGTGCTCCCCCCTGCTTGGAAAGTGCCCATGAAACACTAATGAAGTACAGGGGCCCCTCACGGCCAGCTCTCCCCTCCCTCCTCCCTGACGGTTTCTCTTGCCTTGACCGAGGGGCAACCAGCAGACGTGATTGACTTTGAGACCTGCCCCTCGGGGACCCGAGCCCACCGTGGGGGGAAGCAGCATGGAAGGCGGAGCCACTGAGGGCTGGGCGGTTGGCCCTGCAGCCACCGGGAGCTCCCACGGGGCCCTCAGCAGGCCTGGGGCGGGACCTGGTGCCTGGAGCGCAGCCTGCGCCACGTCTGGCCCCGCTATTGTCGCCCGTCCTGCTCTGCCTTTCCCGGTGGGGAGTCTGAACTGGCAGTGACGGCAACCTGGCCACAGAGAACCCGGTGTGCGTCTCAGCTCCTCAGCCCTGGGGGCGGGACTGCTCATCACCACCTCCCGTCCCCACTGCTCAGGAAACCCGGCTGTGTCCTCCCCCGAGAACTCCCTCCACGAGCTCCCCCACTGCACGGTGAGCGAGCGCCTCAGTCCCCAGGAGGGGCTGCTGTCGCTGCCTGTCAGTCTGCCGGTGCGCCCCGTCCAGCCCAGGGCCGTGGCATCTCGGGGAAGTGGCCGAGACAGAAAAGCAGGAGAGCCGCGTCCCGGGGCCTCAGCCCCTTGCACAGGGAGCCCTTGCCTGAGAGCCACACGGGCAGCTGGCAGGGACCGAAGCTTCCGGGCTGGTGGGCAAGATGCCACCTTGGCATCGGGGACCTGTAGACGACACAGAACCCGGTGGCTAAATGGTGCGGACTCTGACGTCCGGTGGCCCGAGTTCGAACCCTGGCTCTGCCGATGAATCACTGTGTGACTTTCCTGCGATTTCCCAGCTTCTTCATCTGTAAATGAGATCGATGGAAATACTGTCCTCCTGGGGGGCAGTGAGGATGCTGCACGGCGTCGCCTGCATCTGCAATGAGCATTTAAAGCCCGGGAGAGCCGCGTCCTCACCGCCCGGTGCCAGCCCTGGCTCGCCCCCAGCTGCAGCCCCCAGCCGCAGGGGGGCGGAGGGTAGCTGCCTTGCCCCCAGCCTGCAGCAGAAGGAGCTGCACGGGGCGCCTGCATTCCTGCTTCGTCACGGACCACGCCTTCCAGAAGCGACGTGGGCATGCCTTTGTGCCCCAGTGTGTACCCCCTACAAGTGACATCTTTATGATTGTAAATCAGTGACTATAAAATTGGATTCAACCAAGGAGAGCATAAGTGTAAACATCTGGTCTAATCTTTTCTGGGAGGAAAAGTAAGGCACATCAAGTTTTGATTCCTCCCCATCCCCCACCCCATTTCTTGGTTCATTTGGGTAATTGTGCTCCTTTTGTGTCACTTTCCTGCCTCGGTGAGTGGTCTGAGGACATTTCTAGCAGCTGAGACTTTGAGAGGCCGTACTCTGTGTGGCCCCGTGCTCTCTCAAGCAGGAGGAGGAGGTCTGCTCATGGTGTAGGCATTGCAGCTTTGGTGATGCAGCCATGGGGGCACAGTTAGGGGATGCAGTCATGGGCATGCAGTCAGGGGGTGCAGTCAGGGGATGCAGTCATGGGGGTGCAGTCGTGTGGGTGCAGCCATGGGGGTGCAGTCCTGGGTGCAGTCGTGGGGGTGCAGTCGTGGGGGTACAGTCTGGGGTTGCAGCAGAGACCAGTTCCGGGCCTCGGATACTCAGAGGCAGCTGTGGTCCCGACCCCTCAGACCTCCTTGTGACGGTCTATGTCGTGCAGGTTCCTCCTGGTCGTGACAGTTCACCTGTGACACTGTTACTAATTTCAAAACTTCCCAGTGACCGTAACCTGGAGTGATGCCCGTTTGACCTTTATATTTTTCTCCAACTCAAAATATCCAGAATAAATACTTAAATGAGCAGAGGAAAGTTTGGGGTTTCATTGGTTTGTTTTGTGTGTGTGTCTCTATTTAAAAGAATTTACCAAATTATACGGACAGGACAAAGGGGGAGAGTGAAATACGACGTACATGTCTATATAGAACACACCTTGTGTCCCTGAGCCACACGTCAAGTTCAACAGCATTTTCCGGGACGTGCCACTGAGCCCCGTTACTTTCAAGAGCGTTCCCCGCATTTTCTCGCAAGCTCCACCTTTGACCGACCTACGAGTCAAGGATCAAAGTCAAAACAAACCCGTTCAGCAGCAGAAGGGGCTTTAGGCACCTGCCTAATGGCATTTCTCTGCTCGACAATTTCTAAGCTCTCATATTAATAAACCCCCTTTCTTGTTATTGGTTCCTCACATCAGTTCCCTCCGATGGTCCTCATTTTCCAGAATTAATGACATTTCGATTATTTATGATTGAGGCTCAATGACAAAGTCGGGACACGGCGTTCAGGGCACTTTGTCAGAAGATCTGGGCTCTCACCGGATGGATGTGCTGTTGCTCGTTCAGACTGCAAGGTTTCATCAGTGTACACGCAGGCTTTTACAGACCTCCTGGCCAGCAGTGTGGCCAGCACCCCACGCGCTGCCCTCTGTGGTGTCCCCGGGGCAAAGGAGTCTCTCCAGCTCCCTCAGCCTCCTGGGGGACCACTGCCCGGACGCGGGTTTCCATATAAACTCCATGAGGAAGAGCATCCGTCTTGAGGTTGAAACCTCAATACAGCACAAAGGGTAAAGATGGAGATTCAATACGAGAAAGGAATTCCAACCCCATCAACAAAGACTGATCTTCACTGGCAAGTGATGGGAAGACGGTCACACTCTGAACACAGCATTCAAGGAGGTCCCTCTCCATCACCGTACGGTGATGCCAGGAAAGCAGAAGGCTTATATCGCTCCCGAGGTGGCAGGTGCAAACCCAAGATGAAGCTGGCTGCCCTGAAATCCCGCGGCGTGGCTGAGAAGGGCAGAATCTGCCCTTTTCCTGGGCGTGCCCTCCGGACGAAAGCGGTGCTGGCACGCTGACAGCCAGCATCATGCCAAAGGCGGTCTGACGTGCTGCGTCCACAAGGTGGAAGACGGGAAATTGTATATTGTTTAACGAAAGACACAAACTGAAAAAATAAGAATCTGTCCATGCACACACTGCTCCTCCCGCAACAGGTCAAGATGAAAGGACTCCTGTGTCAACTCTAAAGACTGAGGACCCTTGTTACAGAATTTGCATCCACAGGGGACCTTGGGAATCCTCTGTTTGCCTTAAGGAAAAAGCGTTGTTGCAGCCTCTGTTCAACTCTATCAGGACCCTTGGAGAGAAGAATTGTCCTGTCTTTAATTTAGTTCTCAAGGTTAAGGTATGTTCTTCCACACATTTTCTCTTCACCTTCCCAAACACAGAGCATCGTCATCTCTGACTTGGTCTTCAAGCATTTTTTTTTTTAGTGGAGGGACTGGGGATTGAACCCAGGACCTTGTGCATGATGCCAAGCACGTGCTCTAGCCCCCGAGCTGCACCCTGTCCCACTGAGCTTTTTCGAATGTTCTAAATTATTAGTCCTTTTCAACCTTAAAAGATTTATGAAATACTTATGTCATTCTAAGAGAAGTACAGCCAGAAAAAGAAATAAAAATACCATATGAGATCACTCATATGTGGAATCCAAAAAAATAAGAAAGAAAGAAAAGAAAAAGATAAATGGACATAAATACAAAACAGGCAATGAATATATGCATGTTCGCGTATGACTGAAAAATTGTGCTCCACGCCGGAAATGGACACAGCATTGTAAACTGACTACAGCTCAATAAAATAAAACTAAAAAGAAAAAATGCTTATGAAATATCTTCCATCTTCACCGAAAAATCAAGACATTCGTAATCTTCCCAAATGCTTACTTATCCCCGCCTGGTCACTTCGTCCCAAGAGTGTATCTTTACAGACACGCATGACATTTAGGGACGAGCCTTCACCAGGAGCAAACAGAACTTCTCCCGGTGACCTCAGAAGAAGGAAAGGAGGTAAGCAGCGCCTGGTTCGTGATTTGTCGTCCTGTTTTTGGGCATCGGGGCCGTTTCTGACGAGCTCATTTCGCTCCACTTATGACTGTAGAAATGATGGTTGAAGGCGGCTTTTGTTCTCGCCCGTCGCTGCAGCTGTGTGGGCCTGTGTTGAGGGAAACTTGATGGAGTATTGACACTACTTTATGAAAGCTCTGTCAGGTTTTATTTGTGCAAATGACAGCTGAGAGACCCAAGTGACTATCACTTATTATAAACCCCATCAAAGGAAGTACGCAGATGGGAGCGAAATAGACTGAGCGCTGAGCTGGGGCCAAAAACTGAAAAAAAAAAAGAAGGAGGGGGGCAGGAAAAAGATAAGTCATGCTCATTTCTGTCACGGAAAAATACCATTTAATGAGTAATTCATTCTCTATTCACCCTTATCAAATGTGAATGAGGACTCGTTAGCTCCAACTAAGAACGTTTTCAAACTAGACTTTATGGAAACATCTGTAGAAAAATCTCCAGTGCCTCTGATTTCTTTATAATTTCACGTTTGCTAAAGGAAGTGGTTTTTTTTTCCTTTTGCCTTGGAGTGACAGGACTTCTATCGGATTCACGCATGTGCTCTAGCAAGAGGAATCGCAAATATTTTTTGAGATATGCTAAAGAGTGCTTCTGGGGAGAGTGGGCACAAATGATCACATCGTACCTTCAATAAAAGTGTAAAAGGGCCTCCTTTGCTAAGGCTGCAGAGCCCCCTCGCTTTCCAGATGTTTAGGACCGTTTGATGTCTGGCCTCGACCCTGACCACCTGTAATTTCTTCTACAAAACCCCCACCCTGACCCCCCTTCTTCACTCCTTCTCAAGCCACCCCAGTTTCCAGTCTTGCCTGATTAATTTCCATTTTTGATGCAAACATGCATTTTCAGCCTCGGTGTCTCTGTGCAATTAGGGGTAAGAATAGAGTGTTTCTACTCTTCATGAGGCATTTCCTGCAAAAGTCCTTCCTTCACGAGGGGTCATGAAAACGTCCAGGTGAGGAGCAGGGAATCTGTGTTAGGAAATGACTTTGCACGTCCCTTCGGCTGCCCCAAAGACGTTTTCCTCTTCAGAAGGCAACCGGCACGGAACCCGGCAGTTTCCAGCAGGAAAACAGGAAGCAAAATGTCAAACATGAAACTGAGGTGAAACTTCCAGGCTCTAGAGTGAAATATACTCATTTCTGCTCAACATCTGGCCGGAAGCATCTTTGGCGCATGGAACTGACACCACCTCGTATTTCCACCTGCCCCAGCTGAACTTCAGCCAGTCACAGGAAATACTCATTTGGGAGACATTCCACCTCAGAGTAATTTATTGCTTGTCTCTAAAGAAAGTTTTTTTTTTTTTTTTTTTTTTTTTGCAATCAATGGTTGCTTATTCCATATTAGCTCCCTGTCATATTATCAAGATAAAAATAAAAGGTAACCTTTTCTGCTGTCAACGAGCTGTTTAACACGAATTCCGGCATATTCTGACCAGCTTGAGAAGAAAAGATAAGCGCAAAGAGATATTAAGGCTGAGCATTGAGAATCGTCGATATGTATTAATTTATTCATGTTTAAAATTAAGGACCTCCACACATAATAAAAATGACAAGCGCACAGATCATTGAAAGATATTCAGGAATACATGCTGAAATGTACTGAGGGAAAAAAAAAAGGGAAAATAAGGTCAAATCTTTCACATAATACTAACACCAGCCCAATGTAACACCCTTAATGGAAAGGAATTGAACACAGCCTAAAGGTCAGATGGCGTAACTTCATATCTGAAATGTTATAATCAGATTAAACAGGTTGTGAAGATGTTTTATTAAATTCCTGGGCAAACATTTCAAAAGGAGCTTTCTCATCAGGGACTTGGTTCACTATAAACTTATTTTATCTCTGAGAGAGTTGGGTGTTTTTCTTTCGTAAATATGCTTCTGCTGGTCCCCAGTGAACCCCAGACCTTCCAGACAGACCATGCAGACGACTGGCAGCTGGTGAAGGAGGCGCCCAGGGCGGCCTGTGAACTTTGACTCAGCCACTGAAACCAGAAACAGCCATGGTCCCTCCCAAGGCGAGACCAAAGCTTTTGTCAGCTAAAGTTTGTAGACTGCAGTTAAGTCAATGCTGAGGGGGAATTCTATAGCAATAAGTGCGTACACTGGAAAAGAAGAAAAATCTCAATCAATAATATACACTCCCACTTAGGAAACTGGAAAAAGCAGCACAAAAGAAATGCAAAGAGAACAGAGAAAGGAAATAATAAAGACGTGAGCAGCAGTCATTGAAACTGAAAACAGAAAACCAAGAGGAAAAAAAATCCATGAAACCAGGAGTTGGTTTTTAAGCAATAAAATGATCCAGTCTCTAGTTAGACTCACATTTTGAAAAAGACACAAATTACTAAGAACAGGAATGAAACAGGGGTAACCCTGCTGTTATCAAAATGATAATAAGGAAATAACGTGAACAGCTCTACACATACACATTTTACAACCAGTGGACCAATTCTAAAAGCACAAACGACCTGTAACTCGCTAAATATGAAATGTTATCATTTGCAAAGCCTACAACTATTAAGGAAACTGACTTCATAAATTAAAGGAAAAAAAAAAAAAACACAAGAAAGAAATTTCCAGACCCACTAGAATTCATCAGAGAATTTTACCAAACGTTCAAAGAATGACCACCAGTTTTACACAATTCCTTCCAAAAAATACAAGAGGAGGTAACACTTCTCAACTCATTTTAAGACACTAGTATGACTTTGATATCAAAACCTGATATGAAAAGTAGGGCACATATCAAATAAAACTACATACCAACATCTCTCATGAACTTAGAGGCAAAAATCCTCTGTACAATTTTAGGAAAGTAAACCCAGCAACGTATAAAAAAAGAATAATACTTCATGAATAAGTGATATTTATTTCATGTATGCAAGATTGTTTCCATATTCAAAAATAAATCACTGTAGTGCACCGTTTCAATAGATTAAAGAAGAAAAATCATATTATATAAACTGAAGCAGAGAAAGCATTTAACAAAATCCATCCGTTCAGGTTGAAAACTTTTCGTTACTGTGTTAAAATGTAAACTGAGGCACATTAAATTTGTCAAGAGTTTATTTGAGCAAAGACTGATTTGAATCAGGCAGCTCCGAACTGAAGGTGGTTAGGAGCGTTCCACCCACAGGATTTAGGGAAGAGGATTTACGTAACAAATACATAAGCAAAACAAGGGAGCTGTGTGAATGGCTATACCTTGAATGGTTTCCTTATTTGGAAAAGCCCAGCAGGCCATTTGTGATGTGTTGTTCTTATGTTCAGACGCCTTGATCTTGAGACTTTTGTAAGAAATGACTCTGGTTTAGGTTTGGGTTTGCTCAGCGAGGCATTACACCCACCTCCGTCTAATGGCTCCTTGTCTGATCACTTACTTTAACAATTAGGAATAGAAGGAAACTTCCTCAACCTCTTTAAAAATTCTATTAAAAAATCTTAATAGCGAACATCATACTTACTGGTGAAACACTAAACAACTTCCCTCAAAGATCAGAAACAAGGGAGTTGTCAAAATGTAGAGTAGATAAACAAGATTATACCGTAGAGCACAGGGAAATATACACAAGATCTTATGGCAGCTCACAGAGAAAAAAATGTGACAATGATTGTATATATGTTCATGTATAACTGAAAAATTGTGCTCTACACTGGAATTTGACACAACATTGTAAAATGATTATAAATCAATAAAAAAGTTAAAAAAATAAATAAAGTAACTAATAAAAAAAAAAAGAAACAAGGCAGTTGTATTTGTTCCCTCTGCCCCTATTCAGCGGAGTATCAGAATACTAGCCACTGCAATAAGACAAGAAAAACAAAAGCCATAGAGTCTGGAAAAGAAGAAATAAAATTGTCGCCAGTTGCAGATTATCTAGGGTATCCCAAGTAACTAACAAAACAGAACTCCTGGAACTAATAAGTGAGTCCAGTAAGGTCATGAGATGAAACAATCAACACACAAAAATCAGGTGCCTTTCTGTCGGTTAACAATGAACAAGTTAATGTGGAAATTTAAAAAAACACACTACTATTTACAATGGCTTTAACGGAAATAAAACACTTAGGCGTACATGCCCAAGATCTTCATGCTAAAAAATTATAAAATTTAAAAGAAAAGAAAGAAGACTTATGTACACAGAGAGTCATTCTGTGTTCATAATTGGAAAGACGCCAGCTCTCCCTAAATTGAATGCAGTTCTCACCAAAATCTCAGCAAAGTTTTTTTTTTTTTAATAGGCAGACAAGATCCTTTCAACATTTAAATGCGAAGGGAAAGTCTTAGAACAGCCGAAACGATTTTGAAAAAGGACAACGAAGTGGGAGGAATGATTCATCACAACGTTAGAGCTTACTGCTTGAGCCACAGTAAGGAGACAGAGACACAGGCAGAAGAATTGGAGTGGGAGGGGCCGTGTCTACAGAGATGTAGCAAGAGAGGGATTTGTAAGGTGATGGAATTTTTCTATATTCGTATTACAAGACTCTATGCATGTGTGTATTCATATATGAAGGGATGAAATGCCTGGGAAATTTCTGTGAAAAAATTTAAAATATGAAATGGATCAGTGGAGCAATGAGCATATGTGGCAATTTATTGCTATTCATTGAATCTGGATGAAGACCCCTGGCTTGCATTATTCCTTCTATTTTTGTGTATGTTTGCAAATTTCCCTCCTCTGTCCCTTCACACACACTTTGTGTTCTGAACCATCTGAAAGGAAGATGCGACTATGTAACCACTTCACCCCTTAATGCCTACCTTTATTTCCTAATTAAATTACTTTCTTACATAACCACAGGACAGAACCAAAAGTAAAAAATTAATGTTACTGACACACAGACAGCATTATTTAATTTTCACAAATTTTTTTAATAGTTTTCTTTATAGATTTGCAATCCCACCCAAGACCATGTCTTTCATTTAGTTGTCATATTGTTTTGCCCTCCTTCAGCCTGAAACAATTCCTCTCACTTTTTGCTTTTCATTAGTCTGCTATCTTGGTAACCACTGGCAGTTTTGGGTGGAAGAATCAGAGGAAAACGGTGTGTTCTCTGCATCAGGAGCACGTGACCTTGAGTTTTTCTGCTATTGGTGATACTAAATGTTTCACTTTGTTACAATGATGGCTGGGTTCTTTCTGCACAAGTAAGTTAATTAATAATTACATTTTATGTATTCATTAACACTTAAATAAAATAAAACAGAAGATATTTTGACACTATGTTAATATCCAACTCCACATCAAACTTTGATCTACTGATTTTAGCAGCTGCTGCCAGTTCTTTGAATCCATTATCACTGTGATGGCTGCAAAATGGGGGCTTTCTAATTCGATCATCTCATTTGTATTTATTAGTGGGTCCTCTCCTGTAAGACAGAGCTCACCTCTCCTCCTGATGTATTGATTTATATCAACGTGGACTCACAGATTCCTGTTTAACTCAATGTGTCACAATTCATCAGTATCATTATTTATTTTGAGTTCAGTATTTCCCAGACTCGGCCAGAGGGAAATCCTTCAAGCTGGCTCCTGTGTCCTTCTGACAAGTTGCGTGGTTCCTTGAGCACTTTTTCACATCCTGGCGCAGCAAGGTGTTTCTGGTTCCTCTTACACATTCTCGGCTCCCGCTCTGTTCTCAAGGATCGCCTCTCCTTTGCTATTGGGCTGTCTTTGCTTCTGGTTCCTCTGGGCAGACAGAGCTGGAAAACAAGCTTGTCGACATGCACCACGTCTGCATCTGTTTCTGTGTTTGACTCCTATAAATGCTAACAACCACGAGACCACGTCTTGACCTTGGGATTCTGATCCAGTGCCACCTCACACCTGTCAGAATGGCCATCGTCAAGGATACAAAAATAACAAGTGTTGGCGAGGATGAGGAGAAAGTGTAATCTTCCCGCCCTGTTGGTGGGACTGTAAAGGGATGCAGCCATGATGGAAAAGAGTATGCGGTTTCCTCAGAAAGTTAAAAATAGAATGACCCCTATGATCCGGCAGTTTTATTTCCAAGTATTTGCCCAAAGCAAACAGATGCACAAACTCAAAAAGATATTTGCACACCAGTGTTCATTGCAGCATTGTTTGCAACAGCCGAGACATGGCAGCATCTTAGTGTCCATCAGTAGAGAAGATGTGGTGTATACATACAATGTAATGTTACCCAGCTCCAAAACATGAAATCCTGGCCTCCAGGACCACATGAATGGAACCCGAGGGTACGAGGCTAAGTAAATAAGTCAGATGGAGAAAAACAAATACCGCAGGACTTCATGCATGTGGGGAAATCTGAAAAGCAGAACAAACAAAACAAGATGGAAACAGACTCACAGCTTCAGAGAACAAACACGTGGTTGTCAGAATAGAGCGGGGTTGGGGGGGAGACGGGAAAAACAGACAAAGGGTTTTCAGACTTACAAGCCTCCAGTTGTATGATAAATAAATCAGGCCTATGATAAACAACATAAGGAATATGGTTAATAATATTGCAACAACTCTTTTATGGAGACAGGTGTTTAATAGACTTACTGTGATCATTTCACAGGTACATGCAAATGTCAAATCATTACACATTACACCTGAAGCTAACGTAATATTGTTCATCCACTATATTTCAGTTAAAAATTGAAATAAAAATAAAAGCCACACTTTCATTTCATCTTCAAGGCTGACTCTTAATTTTTTTACTTCAAGTATAGTAATTATATTTACAACGGTCACTTAAGCTCGTGTTGGTAGATTTAATTATGTCTCTGTTACTCGCTCTCAGACACATTCCTGTTTTCTGAGTTTGATTTATCAGTCAAGCACAGGACTAATTGAAGGAAAAAACAATGTCTTTCTGTGGCTTTGATGTCATTCATTATAAAACTCTTCTTCAAAGAGTCTTTGGATTATGTCTCCGGAATGACAGAATGAACACAAATTAGTTTTTTCTAAAACCAGCAACTGGTGATTAAGTTTTGTCATATTTTCTGTAGATTACAGCCTCATGGCTGTGGAATTGTTAAGGCAATTCTCTAAGCTGAAGGTAGTTGATGCCTTAAGTGCTTAGCATTTTCTGTTATGAGATTCTCCCTGCCAATGCGGTGGAAGGAAATTCGTTCTGAAGATAAAAGCTAACTGTGGTGTTTAGCTATTAAGGATGATTTAGTGGTTAGCAACTTAATATTCCTCCCACAGCCAACCACCAAGTAATGGCATAGATCTTGTGATTAAAATGTTTACAAATATGTATTCTTGAAGGTTGTTTGCATGAATATCTCAAACACTAAAAGTCAATAAATCTCTGTCCAGCGCTGAGAGTGTTATTTAACTAATTGGATAAATTGCCAAGTTTTACAAAGCAATTTCAGACTGCTGGATTTACAGTGCAGCAGGGTTGATCTCTATTTAAAATTCCCATTACAAGATAAACGTTCACAAACAAATTCTGAGACCTGATGTCATACCGATAATGCATCTGGCAGAACAAGAAGACGTACTTCAGAAGCTAAATTTCTTTTTTGAAGCTGCAGCTTTGGGTCATGTATTATGATATATATAATGATAGTTTTTGCATTCTGCTAATTTTTTTTCTTTGCTTTACTTTCTCGCCCCTCCAGGTTAGAAGAGACTTGAGAATTTTTGAAATGAATATTGTTACATGGGCTTTAGAAAGAATGTCAACAATGCTAAGGCATATTGTGGAAAAGCAACTGAAAATATGTGAATATTCTGGCAAATTAGTCCACCGGCAAGAATTGATTGCACATATATGCTTGATCATTATGGGCTAAGGCAGAAATAATTGGGTGTTTTTCGTGTGTGTGTTTGCCATAAAGATGATCACTATATTCACTGGTTGGAATTCCAATGCTGTCACCTCCTGGCTGTGTGACCTTTTAATATTTCTGTAACTGAGATTTTTTAAATAAGTAAAAATAGGGGAAATAAAAGCATGCACTTCAGTAAGCTAACACACAGAAAAACGTTTAGAACATCATTAGCAATCAACATTACCACTGTTTTTGAAAGACATTATTTGAATCAATATTATTAAGAGATATTGGCCAATATTAGAGAATTTGGGGGGGGGGTCTCCCACCCAAGTAACAGAGCTATGTAGACAAGTCTATTTGAGCTGATGGTCAGACCCCCACATCCCCCTCTGTCTTAGCCCCCCACCATCCTGAATTTGTACCTAGTGGTCGTGCAATCTCTATTTTTTTAAATATTAGAATGTTTTCTGTATAATCTGCCCTTCACTTTCATTAATGACTCCTTTAACTTTGATTTTAGACTGGACATGGAATGATGACTCAAACATTGTCCTGTTTATGCTGAGTGATTTCACATTTGCTTTTGGAAGTGTTTCAAGTTTATAACCACATGTTATAAGCCAAGGAACTATTAACTTGATTGTCCCTTCACTCATTAATTTATTCCATAAACATGCATTCATCCACTTCTATATACTAAACACTGTTAAGTGCTGGGGGCGGAAGAGTGAATGACGTAGATGAGGACTCTGTGCTTCGTAAGCTTTCATAGGCTGCTTAAAACACAGGGAAATAGAAGCCTTCATCAAGTCACCGACAGCTGGGTAACAGAGATGTCTCCTCTGTCCTCTCAAGGGACGCAGTGGTTTGGAGGATGGGGCACGTGGAATGCTGGGGTAAAGCACTGATTGTCTTGACCTACTTAAATCTTAGTCAGAATGTTTTCCTTTGCACTTTGTGTAAGGCGTGAGTAGGAGAAGGTTTCAGTCCTCACCAGTTTCAGGCTGTTTTGTGATGTGCTGCCTTCACTTGAGAATTAACACAGAGTTCTTTCAGAGAAAGGTGCATGGCACGGGCAGGAATGGAATAGCCCTGGTCTGAAATAACAGCCCTGAGAGGATAAATAGGGAATCTCTGGGTTGGGAGGGGGATAGTTGCAACCAATTGCCAAGGAGTCTTTTGGGATACTCTGGATGCCGAAAACCAGAAAAATGGTACAAAGTCACAGATGTCAATGAGGACTGATTGTTCTTTAGATGAAACCAGCTACAGCTCACATGTCTTTTCATTTTTTCCTTCCTCATGGAAGAATGCTTTCATTCCAGAGACCTAAAAGTTGCAATATATCCCTATTTGCCCAGTGACCTCATAGCAAACCCCACGTATCCTGGCCATGAAGTTCTCAATTAAACTGCCCAGGCATTGCCATGGAAGAGTCCCAAACTGTAAAAATGTTTCCATCTGCACCACATCTTATTTGTGCATTTTGTTGAACAGGAGGCATCCGTTCTCAGGAGGGGCTCTTCATGCAGCTGCCATTCAGAAGTTGCCTTCACTCCACCACACACACACACACACACACACACACACACACACACAGCATCCTGGTAAGAAATAACTTAGATTTTTTTCACACAGCAGTGAGCGCACTGAAATATTTTTGCTACATTTTCATCAGTAATTTTCATCGTGCACTGAACAATTTTATTTTTTGTCAGAATATAGAAAACAAATTAATCTTCTCGTTCTATTTAAATTACCCACTTATTGGCTTTGGAGTGATGCATTCCCCAAAATATCAGCCTAGTAGGTCCACTATTTTGTTCCCCTGCCATGACCCTAATTTATCACGTACCTAATTGTGGCTACAGGTCCCTAATATACGACCCTGTCTTCTTGCTGTGGCCCTGCATCTATTAGATCCTTAACTTTGGCTTCCTTAGTAGTGATTTTTATGGGCCTCTGTGCCATTCCTAGGCACAGGACATTCTTCCATGGTTTCCAATCACATATAATATAGGGTCAATCTTGAACTCATCTTGACCCAACACCAGCCTACCTTTACTCAGAATATTCTCTGTGCTCCCCGCCAGGTTGCTCACAACCCACTCCCTGGACAAGAGAGCCTTGGTGCAGCTTACAGGGTTGCCTTCTCCTCGTATGAACGCCAGGCTTTATCTTTTAAAACATAATTCAAATGTCAGGCCATCACCGTCCCCTTCCTTATTCTTCAGACAAGTTTCTGAGCTCTCCATGCACGACTCCTCTGCTTGCTTTGACTTTCGGATAAAACGATTTGCTGGGACTGTGATTGGAGGGTCCCATGGGGCCTGTGTTTCCCCACAAGCTTACGGATTCCTGGAGCAGAAGGAGCACACCTTGGCTTTCTCATCTAGAACCTTCACGACTTCCTGGCATGTCTGACTCCATCGCTTTATGAGAAATTACTCTACATGGGCTTGGGTCACATGATGATGAAGGGGCTGATGGAAAAAAAAAAAGGTTTATGATTTTTGTGCCTCAGTGCCTTCGTTGAGCAGTCGTGTGGGATGCTGAGGAAGGAAGATCAGATTTATGCTCTGATGAATGGGCGTGCATGCAACGCATATTCTCCAAACACTCTTAAACCCAGCATCTCCTCACCATGACAGAGGTTAGCATTGCAGGTTCCAGGAAGAAGAACCCGAGATGTGAAAAGCTGAATGACCAGTCACGTGACCTTCGAGATACAGCTGTAAGTTAGTTTTGCTCACATCAGCATGGGGATCCGTAATGTAGTCAAAATAAGTTTGGGAAAGTTGCTGTCAGCTTTTATTTTATATTGTCAGCAAGTTCCTAGAGCATTGTTTTATGTTATCAACTCATATTGCATTCACCCTCGTTACTCCATAAACATATGGTTATTAGATTTAGAATGTTATTAGCATAAACGCAATCTCAAGTAACAGGGAAATTAACACGCGAAACTCAGAAGCAGCTGAGAAACAGTTTGCATTGCCTATTAGCATAAAGGGACGAACAAGTGATTGGCAATTCAGAAACAACAGGACAGCGACACAGTTTACAGGGCAACACATTATGCAGTGATAAGAGGCGAGTTTTGACAGTCATTAAAAATGTCCTAACTTCTGCTTCTTCAAAGTTCTAAGCCAAGTTTATTATAGGTGGGGGCAAAAATATTTATTATATTTTCTTTGGCTGTTCTGACCCTCTTGAAGGTCTTGCAAAGAGTGATGGTGCAAAGGTAAGAATTTAGAAGGGATCTTTTATCTTGTACCCAGCAACTCAGCAGCATCCTGGTACCCACTGACCTTGTCTGGCATTCGGCAGACTTTTCAGAAATAAGGTTTTATTGTACCGCACAGCGCTATAAAACCTGGTTGTCCCCTTCTGCGGGGACAACAACTTGGAGGAATCCTAAGCAAATAAACTATGAGACTGGGGGCGAACTGACATGTCGTCCCAAAGAAGAGCTGGATTATTCTTGAGAAAGTCAACAGTCTTCCCATCTCGATGCCATTTTTATTCAACAAGAGGGAATACAAGCAGAGACACTGAAAGTCAGTGATGATGCCTTGAAATTATTGAAAAGTTACGCTTGCTTAAGGTAGTCTCCGAGGTACTCCCAGCGAGAAGGCGGATGCCAAAAAGTAGCATGAAGACGAAGGAAAATGAACAACTTTTCCAAACATTTTTCGAGTTTCGAGAAGCTCGACATTTTGGAAGCATGGGCACCAACAATGAATAATATTAAAATTAGTTTTTTTTTCCTTTAAATTTGAAGAATTTTAAACCTACTTTTCAAAAGAGGTAAAATTTTTTTGACACATGCCATGAATCATTATTCAGAGAGAGGGACAAAATCCTTGTGACCCCCTTAGACTCACTCTGAGCTTTTCAGTATGTGCACGGAGCCCTGATGGTTTCTTAAAACATCAAAAAACCGAAGAAGGTATACCATCCTGTACAAAAATTTCCCTAACTTAAAAAAAAAATCTATCTATCTATCCATCTATCTGTCTATCTATCCATCTACCTATCTTTCATCCTATCTATCTATCTATCCATTCATCCTATTTATCTATCTATCTTTGGTCCTTGAACTTTTTACCAATTTTTTTTCTAAAATTTCTAAAATGATTTCTTATTTTTAGTTAGTTAAAAATGTCTTAAGCTGGAATGTTAAAAATGTGAATGCTGATACAAATTACGTATTTTGTGCTTTCTATGTAGTAGACCCTGAGTTACAGGCTTCAGACATGTGATTGACACGTGTGTTACCTCTCCACAACCATCTTCCAATGGAAGCCATCGCTGGGGAAAGATGGGGCAGCGTTGCCAGGACCAGTGGTGTCTGAGCGGCATCACTCAAGTCACGGTTCTGAATCCACTGGTCCCTCACTCTGGGGCTCTGGGGATGACCCAATCTCTTCCATTGTGAGTTACAGTTCGAATTATCTATCACAAAAACACTTTAAGTGACAGTGCGGAATTTTAAGGAATTTTTTCAGGAAGCTTTATTGTTACAAAAAATAGCTTTTGCCTCTGGTCTTCTCATTTTTACTGAGTCTACTCTCATTTCGTATTGCTTGTTTTATGCAGTCCTATTATGGTATTGTTCCTGCTGTGAGGCAAATAAATCACTTGTGGGAGGAAACAATATATCCAAGTATACATAACCAGGTGGCTGGCTGTGTGCGTATAAATCAAACTGCAAACTTTACAGCAGGGACAACAAAAGCTGCTATTTTATTTTACTTTTCTTTTGAAGGGATTGTGACATAAATGAGCCAAAGATGGGCTCTGAAGATCGGTCCTAAGCTGTGTACGTTTTCATAGCAGGAGCTCGGAAGTCAGCTGGCTCCAAATTTAAATGTTTATGCATTTCATAAATATATATTATATATTAAAAATTAATTATATTAAATCAATAAATCCTATTATTTTATAAGATATATAATAATAAATATAAATTAATAAATATTAAAATTAATAAATATTAAAAATACATAAAGTAAATATAGTCCAGATAAACAGATTTTCAGCCATTCAGAATGCACTTCCTTTTCATACTTAACATCTGCTAACCGCAGATGAGATGAACCCAGGGATGGTGAAGACAGGAGGCCACTGTACCCTCCAGAGGGCACTGACCCAGAGACTCCTCCTGGCTGCCCGCTCAGTGACCTTGCCTGGACAATCCCCTCCTCTCAGGGTTTCCCAGTCCTCCTCCTTTTCTACACATCACCCCACAACCAAGGCCTCTGGATGTCAGGGACCTTCCCTGGGTACAGACTTGTCAAAGCACCCCAAATAAACCTCGTGTGTGCTACTGCACCTGGTGGTCAGATTTTTCTCCTTGCTCATCCCCACCCTCCCCCAAACTCACTATTGTGATGAAACACACATGATGGAATACTACGCTGTCATAAAAAAGAATAAAATAATGCCATCTGCAGCAACATGGGTGGACCTGGAGATCGTCATTCTAAATGAAGTAAGCTAGAAAGAGAAAAAAAAAATACCATATGTGGAATCTAAAAAAAAGATAGAAAAAAGTAAGTACACTATGAACTCATCTATAAAACAGAAACAGATTCACAGACATAGTAAACAATATTATAGTTACCAGGGAAAGGGGGTGGGAGGGGATAAATTTGGGAGCTTGAGATTTGCAAATGTTAACCACTATATATAAAAAAAGATTTTAAAGAAAGTTTCTTTTGTAGAACACAGGGAATTATGTTCAATATCTTGTAATAACCTTTAATGAAAAAGAATATGAAAATGAATATATGTATGCATCTGCATGACTGGGACACGGTGCTGTGCACCAGAAATGGACACATTGTAACTGACTGCACTTCAATAAAAAACAAATGAGATGGGACCAAGTGTATATACTCTGCATCCTTTAATATACATTGCACTAGGCATTTTTTTAATTCACTTTATTATTTTATCTTACAAAATTCCTACTAAGTCAAGGTGTGATTATCCGCTTACAAATGAGAAAACCAAAACTGATAGAATCAAGAACTCCCCATCAAGGAAGAAAGAAACGTTATTTGACTGGTGATAAGAAACAAACTCATTACTTGGAATCTGTTACCAAAATAGTGATTGGATAGCTCTCCGAAGAGAAGGAGTAATCCTTAGGTCTCTGAAAAGAGGCGGTTTTCCCAAAGACAAAAGTCTGAAATAAGATTATTCTTGCCTTAGGAAATAATCAGTAACATGCAAGAACCTAAACATTTTCCTCGATGAGAAATTATTTTTATTTCCACAGTACCGTTGACCTAGCAACACAGGTTGGGAAAAATAACAAAAAATGTTCAGAGATTTTGTACTTTAAAAAAATAAGGGAAAAAAAACTAATAAAGATATTATTTGTAAAACAGATACTCTCAATTCATTTTTCACTGCTGATCTGTTGTCCGTCTGAGGCAGGAGTGAGAGAACGGAGATGAAAACTTAATTCCCTGCTGCCTGTGCAGTTATAAATTCTGCCAGACACATGATTAGGGAACTTAACAAAATAAAAAAGAGGAAGTGAGAGTTTATTGAAACAGCACATTGTAGAAGAATTTCTTTGAGAAATTAAATAAATCCAAAGAAACAGTCCGCATCATTTTCTACTGGGAGGTAACAAGAGATAGCGAATATCGAAACTTTAATGGGTGTGCGTGTGTGTTTATACCTACAATTGACAACAGATTTTCAACGCAGTATTAAGCCATGAATTTGGCCCTTCAGGGAGATTCTTTGGAACACCAAAAGCTGGCGCAGAACAAATTTTCCTTGTTGAGTTCACTGGCCTGCCTGCATTTAGACTTGAAGTTCAAATCCACACATTCTCTTATAAAGTTGTTGGCCTGAGGAGCCATCTTGCTATTGGAAGACAAATGAATTTGACATGGACCTTGGAGAATTTAGAGTCAAGTTTTCACTGAGAACCCTGCTAGAATTTTGTTCTCAATGCAGGTTGTTATAAAATACTTTATAAGTGCAATGAGTCCCATGTCGTGGGACAGTGACGTGAGACCCCCGAGAGTCACCTCATTCTGGTTTCCTCTCGTCTTCACCTACTTTTTATCAGTCTCCCATGTGCGCGACTTTTCTACAGGATGCCTTTTCAATGTTACTGATTAGCCAGTGTTCAAGCTCACTTTTCCCCTCGATTTGCATGTTCTCCTGGACAACTTCATGCACCAAGTCTACAAGAGCCATCTAGGTGCTAACAATTTCTGCATGACCTCCAGTCTACTGTCGTCCCCTTAACTACCCACCTGCCTCTTTTGCGTATTCTGAGGTCAAAGATCCCACCAGGGAGGGGCTGGTGGCAAGGCAGAGGAAGGGATTCTACCCCTGTGCAGATTTAGATTTCAACGCTTACCTCTTTCTGCCTTCTCCTCCATTTGGTTTCCATCTATGCTGGTCTCCTTATAGTTGCTGTAATGGTTTATGCCCCCCTTTGATATCGCACGGGCCGTTTGCTCTGCCTAGAATGCATTTTCCCATGTATTTACTTTGTTGATTTACATTCATTCTTAGCTCAAACATGACCTTCTCTTGTAATATTGTTTAAAAACCTACCAACTGTACTTTTAAATGTACTGGGCATATCTGTTTTATAGCCCTTAATACACTATATGCAGTCACCTGGGTAATTTTTTATTTCTGCTTCCAGTTGTTTGCCTATTGGATATGAATGGCTGCATTGTCTTCGCATTAGCATTGCAACGACTGTACCAGTTTTCACATAAGATTAACTCAATACGTTCTGAACAAAGAAATTAATAGACCATGGACTGAACAAATTGATGAATGAGGATGTCTGCCAAAGACACATTCCTTTTCGGGAAGATAGTTTGTGTTACTAAAGAAATGCAGGCGTGCCCTTGGGAAATAATAATTACCTGCAAAGGGCACTCGAGACACACAGAATTATTTTTTAACGTCATCTAAAAAGAACATGATGTTTGTCTATTAGAACCATGTCTCTGGTTAGGTATTAGGTGACAATAGGGTAATCCTTGGCCAGCTCTATGAAATCCCCCCATCAATCTGGGATTTTGTCCATATGCCAATGACCCACAAGATTCAGTATGGCGGTCGAGGTGGTTAATTTCCTTGATGGTAGGTAGTTGGTCAGGGCATCGTTTAAGGCTCCAGCTAACACGTAGAGCAAATAGTTCTTTCTGATGCATCAAGGAAGTTTCCCAAGAGTAAATGAGGTACTAGTTGAGTACCTTGAAAAGTCTTGGAATAAACAAGATAACAGAAGAAGAGTTTAGAAGACAGACTTACAAGGAGAGAAAATGGAATGAATGATGACTTGAAGAGTTAAGAAATGGTGAGCAGTTCAGCGTGGCGTTGCCACGGAAACACAACGTGAATGACGGCGGGCACCGTATTGGCAAGGAGAATGGAGAGGAAGTTGGAGGCTAAATCTTAAAATCCAAAGATGGCAAGAGGTGAGGGAGATTCTTTTTAATGCCACTGCTTTGTAAAAGTCACTGAGATTTTACTATGTGTCAGAGATACAGCTAAGGCCATTAGACTTGTGACCTCATTTAATCTCCTCTTGAATCATGGAAGATGTTTCAGCTTGCGTTACAGGCGAGGAAACTGAGGTCTGGTCAAAATAAGGAACTTCCTGTGAGCCGCCCTGCTGGTAGACGGTAGAGTCGGAATCTGAAGCCAATGCTCTTAATGGCTCTACTGGCCACGTTTCCAAGTCTGGCTTTTCTCAGTTCACCAGTGAAGGAATTTCCAGATGGTAATGATTTGCCTGTCATTGGCCAGAGCTGCACTTGGCCTCCAGCTCAACACAGCCTCAGCTGAGATGAATGATCATGGTGGTGCTGCCAGGGACCAGATTCCTGTCTCGTCGCAGAAAGAATTCAGGGACAAGACACAGAGGTTAAGAAGTGAGTATAAACTTGCTGTTTATCTGTTTTATATAGAGGAGGGAGTATCTGCTAATCTTGAACCAGGAATGGACACAGCATTGTAAACTGACTACACTTCAATTAAAAAAAATAGAGAAAAGAAAAAAAAGACCAAGTTCTCAAATTCCATGATTTTCAGTAACACATTCAACTGGTCTTTTCTTCTAAGAAGAATGTGGCAGACCCTGCATAACATTGCTTTTTATATAACACTTGCATCGTTACATAAATATATACATTGAGTTTACATAAAAGTTTTGACGTCTACGTAAATATTATTACATATTATCTCAGCTCCTTAATTCTTAACCGTCATAACCCCCAGTTAACAAAGGAGAAAACTAAACATTAAATAATTGCTCAGGGTTTATCATTATCATTTATCACATAGCAACAGCCGAGAAAAATCAAAAGATTATCCACGTGATTTCAGAGTCAGTCTACCTAATTACTCTTTGTCACTCTGTTGTGAACCTGGTTTGAAGCAATGTGTTCCCAAAAGACTGACTTACACTTTATGTCTCAAAAAATGCTGAAGTTTTGGTGCTGAAAAAGCAGAGGGTCGTGACCATATTCCCATCTGTGACCCGAACTGGAATGCAGAAATTTCTCTCTTCTGCTTGTTTACATTTTCCTCCATTTGATAATTTTGCTTAAAATCTACTTTTCCATGGAAATGTCATCCATTCACCCCAAAATTCTATATTAACTTCGTTCTTTGTCAGGTCCTGGTCATGCCCAACAGGATGTAAGATGGACACTATCCTGTAATCAGAGGTTCTGACTTAGAAAGATTAACTGTGAGGGTGAGGAAATAGTATATACATACATATGCATGTATACACATTTTAATTATTTAATCAAATTACATTCTACTTGATTAATAATTCTGTGATCATCTTTTATAACATAGGTACTGATTCTACAGAATTTCTTTAAAGACTCCATCCCGTATGATCCTTTATCAATGAATGAAACAGCAACATTGTTGCGATGCCCTGTTCTGTGCACGTAATCATTGTTCTATTCACAGTAAGGAATATTACTATACGGAAAAAAATGTAAACCATAGCAGCAACATAGCACAGTTTGCATAAGAAAGAAGAAATTAAGAGATGTGCGTCAATTGAAATCCATTCGCAACAATATGTATTTTTATTATATAAAATGAAATATGAAAAGCATATGTGTAAACTAATCAAATTCTGAATTATAGGCAACAGAAGGAAGAAGTTTGAGGTTTTTCTGAGTATACATTGTAACACAGTTTCGCTAGTGAACAACAAAATATAATCACTTGCTCTATCTCACTGTCAAATATCCCCTAATTTTACTGAGAACTTTCCTGTGAGGATGTTGGTGTGTGTCGCATACGAGTCTTTAAGCAAATAGGTGTACATGTCCTACGTGACGATTAGGAACATTGTCGTTTTACGGAATCTGTGATTCTCTGTAATCAAGACTAAATCATGGAGCGATGGAGATATGGTTTTGGTGTCAAAAAAATTAAAAAAAAAATAGGTCCCAGGTGTTATGCTGAAGAATCAAAGCCTCAAACATCCTGCATGGCAAAGAGGTCTTTGTTACGTACAGCTCGCCGAAACAAGTCATTTGATGACGGATGGAGCGACAAGTCACCATCAGAGAGATTTCAAAGTGCAGGAAATTGAAGCTCAATTACGGTTATTGTAATTTCAAAATCCACAAAGGAAAATCAAAGCAAACTGACACGGTCATAAATGTTCCCTGGCAGACTCTCTACCACTGTTCTTAAATGTGCAACGTCTGCCTATTGTAACAGGCACAGAATAGACGGACCACCAAGGTCATTAATTCAGGGCTTCTGCTAACACGAAAACTGTGTCTTGGGCACGTGAAAAGGAATAGGATTGGGGAGCGTACAGCTCAAGTGGTAGAGCGCGTGATTAGCATGCACGAGGTCCTGGGTTCAATCCCCAGCACCTCCTCTAAAAAATAAATAAACCTCGTTACCTCCCTCCACCAAAATGAAATAATTCAACAATAAAATAATAAATAAAACATAAAATTATTTTTTTTAAAAAAAAAAAGGAATAAGGGAAAGCTTCTAGGAGTTTGGAAAGCACCTGTATTTAAAGTCAGGAGTCCAGTAACATAGACAGAGGTGCACATGTGAATGTCGATGGGCTTCGTGTGTGTTCGACCGTAACAGAAGACCACAGATTGTATTTTGAATTGACCGGCAGAGATGTATTTTCTCCCAGTTCTGGAAACTAGAAGTCCAAGACCCATGGGCCCCTGGAATTGGATTCTGGTGAGATCGCTCCTCCTGGCTTGTAAACGGTGCCTTCTCTCTTGCCCTCATATGGTTTTTCTTTAGTGTTTATGCAGAAAGCAAGATTTCTGACTTTTTGTTTTCTCAGATGAGGGTACTGGGGACTGAACCTGGGACCTCCTTCGTGCTAAGCATGCCCTCCACCCCCGAGCTCCACCCACCCTGCCTCTTCCTCTTTTTATAAAGACACCCGTCCCGTCAGATGAGGACCCCGCTCTTAATCTCACTTAACCTTTATTACGTCCTTAAATGTCCTGTCTTCAGATATAATCACATTGGGAATCCGAGTTGCAATGTATATGAATTTTGAAAATCTATGCCACAGGTATAGAGAGAGAGACTTGGAGGCTGCTTTACATTTTAGCAAGAATGTTTACACGTTTTATTTTACTTTTACGATTTACATGCTTCTTCTAGAGGCAGTAGCTCATGTTAAGTGCCCCTGGTTCTGACATCGTTCCCGGGAGAAGTGTGTGTGGAACACACATGGCACTCAGACCTGGATCCCTTCAGTCCGTCCTTCCTTCATAAAGGAGACGTGAAAAGCAGACTCTGATTCCGTTTAATGTTGGAAAATATCTTCATTTGTCCTCACTCACGTGAATGATTAGTTCATGAAGAGTGGCCAACGTTAGTTCTTGAAGGTCAGTTTATACAAAGGGGGCTGAGACTCTGAGAAGTTAATGTTAAGTGCCCAAGGTCACCCCAGTGGAAGGAAGTGGATACTAGAGACCGGACTCAAACCCTAGTGTTTGAACTAATTTATTCATGAAATAGTCATTACTTTACTCAATTGTGTCTTGTCAAACATCCACTAGGCACACGGTTCTGTTGCTACAAAGACAGACAAAGCTATTTCTCTGGTGCTGAGAATTTATTCTCTCATTTCCCCCACCTTCCAACCAAACAGAAAGGTTGCTCACCTTCCACCCCTGCTCCTCCCTGAGCGTGAATCACAACACACTCCCCAACCCAACGACTCTTAAACGCCATGCCTGACCTCCAACTTCCCACGCTTCCGCTTGCAAATCTTCTCCAGCTTGCAAAGCCCTTTCTCTGCCGTCTCCTGGAAATCACTCGTCACTCCTACTTGCCATTGGGTTCGTGAATTTATCACCTCACTGGACAGACAAAACCCTTCAGAACTTACCCACGATCTCCCCAGCGGAGCTTAGAGACTCCATGCCTTATGCACTGGCCGTCCAGTTCCTTTACTCCATCACCACGTCACACTCTCTCATTGTCTTCTCTGCAAAACTGAGGGTCGCTCAGTTTCTGATTATTCCCCTCAAATAGTTGCTGCCTCCATTACTGTCCCCACATCCTGCTAGCTCTCTTTAAAAGCCCTGATACTATATTATAAAATGATTTTCTGCAAAGTACAGAAAACTTCACTCTCCCTAAGAGTAAGATCCTGGTTATACTCATGTGACATTTAGAAAGTACTTGAAAAATATTTATGAGTAAATGAATTGATTACTATGGACATCTAAGGAGAAAATGTGACATTCAGAAAAAATCCGAGTGCTCGCAGTAACTCAGAGGTATCGCAGAAATTCGATGACAAATAAGACTTCCTTTTGCCAGTTAAACCTGTTGCCTGTCCAGCTCTCGGCTATTGGGTATGGGGTGAACGCCTGCTGGTCTCCACCTGGCAGAGCTTCAAAGATAAATGAAGAGATTTCTTTATATCGTTAATTACGGGGCTGAAGTTTTTTCCATTCAGAGCCCGAGGCGCTACACAAAGCAAATAGAAGTTGGAGCTTATAATAACCCAAAAACCATCACTGAAGGGAATTCATGTATCAAAACAAATGTGATGGATTAAAAAAATAAGTGTGCTACCCACCAAGACATTCATAGGAAATGTTGTCATTTCATCCTCAAATAGAGCAGGAGGAAATATTTCTCAACAAACACTGATTGAACAGACGTTGTGGACAATTACCTGGGTGTTTTAAAAGCATCTCACTTGAGCACCCAGTCATCTCCATCCTTCACGGGAAGGAACTCAAACCTGTGGGATTCACTGATGTGGCGGAATTTACAGAGCCAATTCACAGCTGTAGAAAAGTCAAGGAGAGTCTTGCAAAATATTTAGCTTTCTTTTAAATTAATCATGAACCTTTTTTTTTTTTTTAAATTTTACTGTGCATTGTGGCAATGCTCTGTGCAGGAGGACACCCGTGGGTGAGCCGCCGAGTCTTCTGGGAATCTCTGGAGGACAATGTGTGATAAGAAATGTTAGCAGAAGTATGACTGTGGTGTCACAGGCTGGCACCATCAGCGACTAACTGTGGTCCAGGACTTGTCAAGTCCTATCCATTTTGCTTCTTCCCTGCCCACCAGCTTGGAGTTTTTTTTCTCCCACACAGGGATCATATATTCTGAACCCAAAGGACATTATAATTGGTGAATAACTTAGGGTGTTTGAGACCAAGCAGGTTTGGTTCTTATCCGAATAAGATAGTTCACTAACTCAGTTATTCTGAGAGACACTCACTTCGCCCAAACCTTTGTCTCCTTGTCTTCAGTTGGTGAGAATGATGTCGGTTTTATGACGCCGCCGTGAGAATCGCAACATGTGGGCCCACGATGCAGACCCACGGGGTCCTCGCCCTCCGAGTGAAGTCCAGCTCCGTGGAATCATCTGTCTCTTGAACAAACACACTGCAGCAGCCAGAGCATCCTTTCCCTCTGTCCTGGTCTCTCTCAATCTCTCTCTCGCTCTCTGCTCTTTGACTTTTCACCTTCCTCGCACTTCATGTGCAGAAAAGTCCTAGATGACAGTCATTATTTCCAATTTACACGGAGACTACAGAAGGACAAAAAGGGTAAATAACCATCGCAGTGTCTCATGGTGCTGATAAGACAGAAAGCCAGAGCTCCAGCCTAACCCAGGAATCACATACTTTCCACCAGATGTAGAAATGCAGATAGATGGTCTAATGAATATATCAAGCGTGGATGTACATTCTTAAATGATCCGGAATGCCAAAGGCTATCTCAGGACTGCACAGTTAGCTAAGATCTGTGTTCTCACTGTCCTTTGATACTTTTATTATTATTTTTAATAGTGAGATCTCAGGCTTGAGTAGTGTCCCAGTGAAATGGGGGACAGCCTGACTTTGCAAAAATGGCTCTTTGGATTTCTCTGCAGGCTGTGACTCCTTCACTGGTCAGGATTCCCTGCACCTGCAGCACATGCGCCTCTGCAGGTGTTGCTTCTGAATGCAGCACATCCAGCAGGACACAGCTGCTCCCTGAGGGCCAGACAGGGGATTCGAACGAGTCAGCGTTGCTGGGAAGGGAGTGCCGAACGAGAAGAAAGGACCACGAGGACTCCCCGGGGAGGACAGGAGTGCAAAGTGAGCCGGGGAAGGCAGAGAACGGACTGGATCTCCTTAAACAGGGTCTTCCGGCCCACTAGGTAATAAACCTTATTTCAGATCGACATTGCATGATATTTAAATTGATGATGCACGCACAAAACACCTGCAGGAGGGGGCATTGCTGTTTGCAGCCTTCGCTGACCTTTGAAGTAATCCCAGAAAACCCCTCCTTCCAGCTCTGCTGCCCCCAGACTCCCACCTGGTGTACACAGGAGAGTAAACCAACATCTAAACCGTGTTGGGAGCTGCTACGTCTCAGCGCTCAAGTCCCTGCTTAGACTTGATGGGGAAATTACGTAACGCATCACTGTTTTGTTTTGTTTTGTTTTATCCAAGGGTAGGCAATTATCTGCGCTGCTTTTAACTTACAAACTGAACTGTTTGTAGTCATCTGATAATTTAAATATGAAGAACCGGTGTCTCTTTCTATGTCTTATTATTTCATTCCAGCCCCAGGTCTTCAGGGTTTGCTCCTAACAGTAGGCAATTCTTTGGGCTTCAGAACCATAAAAAAAGAAATTTCTAGAAAAATAGGCGTGGCGTCCTGTGTCACCTTTTGAGGACAAGGATGGTGGAGTGTCCAGCTTTCATCTTCAGAACCTAGAACAAGGCTTTGAAAAACGAACATTCCTCGTGTGTCGAAAGGCTGTTAACACGCACCACATTCTCGGTGACTGTCTTGTTGAGTTGAATGATCATTTTAACAGTTTTTCTAAAATGCGGCCTGTTTCTCTTTTCATCCCCAGCCACACGACTGTTCTCCTGTGATGAAGCTCTGTGACAGAAGTCCCCCCTCCACTGCAACAACCACCCATTTACATGGCAAGTGTCTCAATTTTAAGAAGGGTGTGCAGCGAAACACCCCATTTTTTTTTCCTATAAATCAACTTAATTTCATGTCACTGGCTGGGCAGGAACATTGTCCTCAGACACTTGGAAGCTGCCAGGCTCACCGGGCCTGACCCCTGTTCTAAGGCCGAGTGAGGTCCGCACTGCAGCCACCCACCCCCGCTGCACATTCGGCCTGGGGGGCTGCACCTCCTACCACACGCGGGACCAGTGGGTGCTCAAGTCCTCCCGGCCGAGGTCCTGCCTTCCTGGTGGTCGGTGAGCACGCCGCGGCCCTCGCAGCAAGCCTGCACACTCGGTGCTCGGAAGACTCTCCAGTCCCTGCACGCTGGGAGTATCTCCTTTTCTTCCAAGCACCTTTTTGTCTCCTTCATCTCTTTCTTCAGTGGATCTAGGCTTTGAAAAACCGATTCCAGAACACCTGTCTTCTTAATTTGGAAGAATAGTTGACATTGGTTGATTACCCAGGGGGCATGAAGGGAAAAATACAAGGAGAAGGCAAAAAAAAAAAAAAAAAAGAAAATCTCAAAAAATAACTACACACAGTAGTTGACCCCGAAATAACCATGTTCGTCTTTCCTTTCCTTTCTCCCGAGGTTCTGTGCTTACCGTCTGTGGCCAGGCCGTCACCAGGGCCCGGGATCCCCTCCTCGGCCGCACCCTGGGGGTTACTTTCTGTCTTGTTTCGCCGACCTCCCCATTTCTACAGGCTTGTCTCTCTTAACATGTTCTTAACTGACACCAGAGCCTCCAACCTGAAAACAGCATTTTCCGATGGTGCACCTGCCATTGCGTGTCCTCCGTGCCCCTCTGCAACTTACAGGAGAGGCTGGCATTTCCACACTCGGTTTCTCACCGTGGAACCTCCTCGATGCCACCGGACTAAGCTTGCCCACGTCGGCAAGAATGCCCCCTAGCTGCTGCGAATCTTCTCTCTCTTACTGCACCTGACTTTGCTGAGGTCCCTAAAATGATTTAAGTCTGATAAAGGACTTCCTGTCACTTGAAAGTCTCTGCTCCGTTGTCAGCTATCCCCTGACATCCTTCCTGCCTCCCTGGTCACCTGCCCTCGGGCTTTACATGCGATCTTATCCCCCCAGGTCACGCCACAACCGTGCGTGCCATCCAGGGCTACAGCCTTCCTGGTTTTGCTCACCATACAGCTTGCAGACACAAGTCCGGATGGCTTTCGATAACAATTTCCATCGACTGCATGATCCTCGTTAAAATACTGAAAACCCCCAATGAAACCAGCTCCTAGCATTTTTTTTCATGATAACCATTTCCAACATGTATCTCCTAATGACACAAACCCTTATTTTCAATTTCTTTTGCTCCTTTCAAACTATTTTACGTAAGTAATCATTGACTATATTTTCAAAATAAAAGGGCAAAACCACACAGAAATTTATAGATTAAAAAAATGCAAACTCCCAATGGGGTCCCAAGCCCTGGATGCAGGCTCTCAGATCTGCTTCAAGAGAGTTCTCAGAAGAGACAGGGGAGGAGCCAGGATCTACAGGGGGTTTTGCTACAAAGACCAGGTAGCGGGAGCATCAAAAGATGGCTGTTGATTGAAGAAAGCCAGACATCTCAAGTTAAGGAGTTTAGCACTTTTCTCTGTATGGGAAGATGCAAGGGTCTGGCTCATTGAAATCATTCCTTTGGTGTGCACCTAGCTCTCCGGGGCCAGAGTCCTGTCCTCGCCCATCCTGAGTCCCCCCTGGGTGCACCGTTGGGGTGGCTGAGGGCTGGGCAGCGGGCAGCCTGCTTATCTCCATCCTGAGTTCCCTCTGGCTCACGGTCAGGGGCGGCGGGCGTGCCTGATGGCTGACGCCAGCTCTGGCAACATCCCTGATTTGTACCATCTTTGTCAACAACACCATGCTGCTCCCTGCTGTATTTTCCTGAAGGCACAGTGGCTGCCTTTAGAATGTCTTTTCTATTTATTGGCATCTCCCTTCCACTGGTGTACGAGCGCCAGGAAGCCAGGAATTCTGTCTTGTTCAGTTCTTCCTTCCAGCAGAATCTGGCACTGAATCGTGAAATGCAGAACCGTCCTGCTGGGGCAGTAAGGGAGCAACAGGGAGGCGGAGATCCCTCTTTGGTTGTCTGTGTAGGTGACGGCATTTACGGAGCATGTGATCTGAAAAAGGCGATAGCAGGATTCACCGATGATGATGGGGTTGCCCTCTGCCCCTAGGTTCCTGACATGAGACAGATTAACAGCAAAAAATAATCGAATAAAAGTTTAATAACATAGTGGGGAAGTCCCAGGAAAACCCAGTAACTCACCCAAGTAGCAGAAGTTTGGGAGGACAGTTAACAGTTGGTTGATTAATCAAGGGACATGAAGGGAAAAATACATGGAGAAGACAAAAAAAAAAAAAATCTCAAAAAAATAACTAAAACATTAACTAACCTAAAAATAACTAGGCTCATCTTTCCTCCCCTTCCGCCTGTCGGGGAGGCTCTGCGATCACCGTCTGGAGCGGAAGCCCTCACTTTAAAGGCCATCTTCAGCCAAAGACGGAAGAGGATGTCGGGGTCTTGATTGGGGACGTCACAGGGGAGGAAGGCGGTTCACGTGGAGGTGGAAAAGCAGACGTTTGGTGCACAAATGTTTGCCGGGCCAGCCAGAGACAAAGGGGCACCAAGGGGAGTTTTAACAAAAGGGTTTTCCCAGGTTCCCCCGTTGGCACGTCTGCTTCATGCCATGGCCATCCACGCCCGGACAACAGCTCCCTCCCGGGGCAGGTCCTCCGTTTACATTCTTCTGGGTGGTTCGGAGGGAGGTCAGCGTTTCTGTCTGAGTCCTTTGGGTCTTGCATACCAAAGAGACATTCTGGGGGGGGGCGGGATCCTGCTTCCTAGAAGGCCAAGGGTGGGATCACCTGTCCGCTGTGTTATCGTGGGCAATTGGCTCCGTGGAACCCACCATCCTGGCCAACACCGTAGGCGCCATTTTACAGGGTGGTCTGGCTCTCATCAGCAATGAGACGTTCAAACTAGGTGGCAGGCTGACTTCACATCCCGCCAACGCACAAGACGGCTTGAAGAGAGGAATGGTGGCAAACGAGCGTCTTGTAACTGCATCAGATCCATCAGATCCTCCAGAACATCTCCACCTGGGCTGTTGGAGGTGCTGGCCAGGAATGGAGCACCCGCGAACTTTGCTCCCAGACTGAGGTCAGGGTGAATTCCAGCCCCTCCACTCACCAACCTTAAGTGATGTCTTCATTTTTTTTTTTTTTTTTTGATCTTCAGTGTCCTTATCGAAGCGGAGATGTTCACGTGACCTTGGCGTAGGTGGAGAAGATTACGTGGTGCAGCAGAGCGGACGCCTGCCCCACGCACGGCTTGGAGGAAACGCTGAACCCTAAACTAGTGAATCTCCGGTTCACTCTCACCCCGACCTTAGAGGGCAGCTACGTCCGGGGGTTATAATCATAGAGGCGAGTCACAGCGCGGGGCTGTCCCCCAGCTGAGACGAGTGTCAGACTCCATATTCAAGCCACTGCTCCAGTGCCCCTCCCCTAAAGCTTAAGCCATCATGATCCTTGTTTATTTGTTTCAGTCTGTGTGTGCATGTGAGCGAGTGTGTGTGCGTTCTGTAATATTTTGCACATAAAAGGAAGGGTGTAAATGTATCTACAAGGTCCAGAGAATAATAAAACAAAGAGTACAGATCAACATGTACCCACTATTCAATTTAAGTAAGAAATCCTAATGCTTATGGAATGTGCCCCGCCAGCCCCTCTCCCTCCATTCTCTTAAGAAAAGCCACTGTTCTGAAATTACTGCTTATAAACGAACTGGATTCTGAACATAGTATTCATACATATGGAATCTGAATTACCCTCAAAGCTGTATTATTTCAGCTTCTCATTTTTTTTTTTACTTTAAATACACAGTAGTGTACTTTATATATTTTTCGTCGACTTGCCTTTTCCCCACTCAATATTGCATTCCTGACACCCCAGCATGTTACTGAAAATGGTAGTTCATTTAAAAAAAAATCGTTTTATGTTATTCCATTGTGAGAAAGTAACACAATGGGTTTATCCACTCCACAAATGATAGACTTTGGGGTTGTTCCGGTTTTGTCTCTGAAGTTTGTTCCATTCTTTTTTTTTTTTTTTTTCATCCCATTACAACTCTTCCTCATAAGCTTTCATGTCTAAACCTTCCTGTATAGCTGTGTGAGGGTTTCTTTTGGATATAAAACTGGGAGGCCATGGGACGTTTGTTCAATTTTCATCCAACTATTTATTTTCAAAAATTGCTTAGGTGCTGAAGTTAGAGCAGCAAAAATACAAAAATCCCTCCCCTATGGTGCTTATAGTCTGTGGGAAGGGCAAAAAAATAAATAAGCCAAAAAAATAAAAACAAAACATTATGTTTGCCAAGACAGGCCTGGTTATGCTGTACTAGCAAATGACCCCCAAATCTAAGAAGCTTAAAAAATTAAAAATATTATTTCTTGATCATATCTCACGTTCTTCAAGGGGCAACAGAAGGGCTTCTGGCCACCGTGACATCTCTCTCATTTTACAGGCGTTGTCACCGCAGTCAAGTCACTGTTGCCACCAAGCTGGCCTCTGCCCCCCGAAAGCCAGACTGAGACTTGGAGGCAGAGTTTGGGGAGGAAAAAAAAAGCTTCATTCCAAAGGGGACTCACAGCTGGCCATGCCTTCGAGAGTGTGTCTGCGTCTTGGGGTTGGGGTCTTGGAGCTTCATAGAAAAACTGGATGGATGGGAAGAGGTGATAACAGGGCATTTTACAGGGTGCTATGTTTCTCTTGACTTCTGTCTGTTTTTCTGAGATTGTGGGCCCATTAGCTTCTTCCCGGAGCACAGCCTCTGGGCTGAAACCATTGTGAAGAGTGTCAGGGAGAAGTCTGGGGGCAGGGAGGGCTGTTTAGCACAAAAGCAGCCAGGGAGAGAGAAAGCAAACCGCAGGGTTTCTAAAGGATCAACAAACCATGTGAGCATCAGGGAAGTTCGTTGTTAATTTCTCCCATTTCCATGGAAATAGGGAAGCAGGCACCATTCCCCTCCAGCTGCTGCCTGCTGAACGGGGGCACCTTTGAAAGGAAGGAAGGAGGATAAAGACGCCAATTATTGGGCAGAGGTGGAGGGCTGCATTGGAACTGAGAGATTCCTAAAGAGATAGATGGAGGGGCCTGAGAAAATACAGACCTGGAAACCAGCTGGGGCACCTCGGTGTTCACGGCCGATGCACGCACCTCTGCGTCTCGTCTCCTTTGTCCTGAATGTGAGGTCTCCGATTGTTTAAAATTTAGCTTGCATTTCCAGATCTACCAGGTATAAAGGCGCAACAGGCCGGGTGAATCACGGCACAAGTTTTCCCCCTTGGGACGCAGGGAATGCGTCTCAGGCCATTCAGCTTTGCAATAACGCCTTTTGCATTAAAAGGACTTGGGTGGATGGCCCGGCTACCCCCACCATAGGAACAGCGGTGGGCTTACTTATGGAGACTAATTTACAATTTAGGACAGACTAGGGGGCTCCAGTGTCCACGAAGAGATCCGCTAATTCAGACCCCACTGCTAGGTCCTGAGATGCTCTGGTTACTAGGGTCTCTGAGACGGCCAGGACCCCTGGCTCCCGTTTACTTACTCTCATTATTTATTTTATCTCTCCAGGTGACCATGACCTCTCGGGGAGGCTTGTCCCTCGGGGGGATGTAAAGCCGTGTAGCCAGGTGTCCGTCTAGAGCTAACTTCTGAGATGGTGTTTATATTTACATCATAGGAGCTGTTGACAACCACAGGTAAGTTTTTTTGTTGTTGTTGTTAATACCAGCTCTAAAGTGATTTCATTGCCTAAAAACTTAACAATCACAAGAGGGGACCTTAAGGAAAGCTTAAGGTGGCAGCTGCAAGCTGCCAGCAGACACTGGCTGGGGCGGGCGTCCCAGGTCCGGCGCAGCTCAGAAAACTCAAGTTCTCAGCAGTCCACAGACTCGTCTGAAGCCACGGCTACAATAGTTTCCTAGTTTCCCCTTTGATGTCCGAACTATACTTTTGCCATTTGGATTTTCAAATGTATCTTCCCCGTTAATGGACAGTCTCATCTTTTGCAAATATTTTCTCCCATTCCGCAGGTTGCCTTTTTATTTTGCTTATGGTTTCCTTTGCTGTACAAAAGCTTGTAACTTTCATTAGGTCCCATTTGTTTATTAATGCTTTTATTTCTATTGCCTGGGTAGGCTGCCCTAGGAGAACATGGCTGAGATGTATGTCAGAGAATGTTTTGCCTATGTTTTTGTCTAGGAGGTTTATAGTGTCTTGTCTTGTGTGTAAGTCTTTAAGCCATTTTTTATTTTTGTGTATGGTGTGGGGGAAAAAAAGACACAAATGAACTTATTTACAAAACAGAAGCAGACTCACAGACGTAGAAAACAAACGTATGGTTACGGGGGTGGGGGAAGGATAAATTAGGAGTTCGAGATTTGCAGAACTAAGTCTGCTGGAGACCCCAGGCCCCCTCAGCTCTCTGCACATCCTAATACAATCGTTACCTTATTGGACACATGGCAGAGGCAGTCACAAGCTGCAGCATTTCATCACCCACAGCGAACAGTTTCAGTGAGTCCTCTGCCTTGGTCCCAGCCGAAATGAGTTTAATAAAAATGAGAGCAATTCTCCCAATTCAGCCATTGTCTCCATCAGAGCAGTGATTTCTTGTTTTCATTTTGGAATTCTCTATTCCTCAGGTTTCCCACAGAGAAAGCATGGGCAGTTTCAAAGGTCCCTTATGCTGGGCAAGGGGCTGGTTTATTCATCATTCGTGTTGGCAGAATGGTAGGGGTGGAGTTATACATACATATATATATATATTATTTTTTATATTCTTTATCATTATAGGTTATGACAAGACATTGAATATTTAGCCCCTGTACTAAACAGGTGGTTCTTGTTGTTTATCTATTTAATATATGGTAGTTTGTATCTGCAAATCCCAGACTCCTAATGTATATCTCCTCCCTTCTCCCCTTTGGTAACCATAAGTTTGTTTTCTAGGTCTGTGAACCTCAAACTTTATTAACGATTCAAAAAGCCCAGGCAAAAATGCAGTCTCGGTCATAGCACCCCTCTTTGGGCAAACCTGAAAACAGGCAGAAATATCTTTCAAGCTGTCCCCTTTCCTGCACTGAGACACATTCAGGACTTAGAATGACAGACAAGACCTCTTAGTGTCTGGAGTACTGTCAGTGTATTTGAAGTAATTTGTATTTGATTCATCACACAGAGTTAAAGTAATAATGTGACTATTCTCCATAAATTTTATGCTTATTGTACAAATCTAAACACCACAAATGTAGAAATTCCAGGTTTCCTTAAACCTATGGTGAAGGCTGAGGCAGGACACTTATCATGGGGGAAAATTCTGCCAAGTGTATCTGAACTGCAGAATGGACCATCAGTGTTCCTCTAAGATAAGAAGATGAACAGTAGGACTTGCTTTTTTTTATTATTTTTTATTATTTTTTTTTTTGGTATCTTTGGCATTTTTAATCATCTGAATATATCCATGCCAGGAAGGAATGAGATATGTTTGTCAATGGCAGATACAATCAAAGAGCAAAATTGGAAACCCTTTAAGAACAGGATTTCTACAATGTTATGACATGTTCTGTAATTAAACAATTTTGGATCAACTGAATGATGATCTGGATGCTGCGTCTATGTAGGAAATTATCAGTAGACACTTTAGAAATTGATTAAATGTTTTGAAAGTTACTTCTCACCGAAGAAAGTCTACTGACAGGAAATTGGTGTTTTGTAGTTTATTTACAAATTAAAAATTATAGTCAAATGATCTTTCTGAGATACGGCATCCATCTCTGTCACTGAAAGATTATTTAAATTTAACTGTGATTTACAGGATAATTTGCTAACATGTTAAAGATAAATTTTGGAAATAGCTTTGTTTCCTTTTCAAGCAACCCATCCCTCATGTGGCTAAAAGTTACAAATCCCTGGGTTTGCAGAAATTGCTTCAAATTTTATTTCTTTTTCTATTCCTAGCAATCTACTTCTGAAAGACTAATTTCTGTACCAAAATTTTTGTTAAAATATAAGCAATGTAGGAGTTTATTACCTAGTCCAGCTTAGACTAGATAGATTAATAAACAGGTGGGGTAAGTAAATTGGTAACATTAAAAACTTTAACTCTTGATTTTTTAGTGTTTCTTAAAACTTCAAGTGTATGCATTAATATGGAAAATCAAGTTTTTAATTGTAATTTTTGCTTTGTTTGAATTGAACAATATTAGAAAACATATGAACATATATATACCCTTATTTATATTGATTATTTATAAGCATATTCTCAAGGAACCAGGTGTGTACTTTTTATAATTCTTTTATATCTTATACTTGGTTCAATTATATTGAATAAAAAGTAAATTTATTTTTGTTGAATGAAATCATAAAACTTTTGGGAGAGTTTTTAATTCATGTCTTTAGGTTGTAAAAGATGTTTCCCATATCATTCCAGTCATTCATTTTTGCTTTATTTCATTTTTTTTTAAACTGAGGCAGTATAATTGACATATAATATTATATTAGTTTCAGATTTGCAACATAATGATTTAACATTTGTATATATTGTGAAATAAACACCACAGTCCGTCTAGGTACCTTCCATCACCACACAGAGTTAACGGTACTTTTTGTCACAATGAGAACTTTTAAGATTTACTCTCTTAGCCACTTTGCAATATGTCATTTGCAACAACATGAATAGCAATTCATTTTTATTGTATGTCACAAATTATCAGTCCAGTATACATCGGAAATCAAAACAGACAGGCCAAAATTGAAAACAACAAAAAGACAAAAAAAAAAAAAAAAAAGGTGAAGAAGAGATAAGCTGTCCTTTGACCCAGATAGCTTGAGAATGCAAGGAAGGCCTTTCTTGCCCGGCGTGGTGTTGACGTTAGCGCTGACAGCAGGTTTCACTACTACGTTCTCAGCAGAGAGGGTGACAGTGCTGAACGGACCCCACCAACATGGCTCATGACTGGTGGAACTCACTTGCTCTGGGCAGCCACGATGGGCTAGCTCTGACCTCCCCCCGGGCCCTGGACGGTCATCACTGAGAGGTCCAGGTGGGAGGAAGAGAACGGTGGGCAAAAAGGGAAGTCATCCTCCAGGACACCCGGGCACTGGCCAAGGTCCTGAGCCCAGCGCAGCCGTGGGCTCTCCATCGGGCAGGCGGAGCATTCGCACGGTCCCGTCCCAGCGCCTGTCAGTGTGGATGGTTCCAGTTTCTGTCTGCTGAATTGGTGCTCTGGGTTTATCAAGGATAGTCTGGAAAAGAAGAGGGGTGGATGTGGGGACAAATGAGTGACAGAGTCCCGCCAGGTGGGACGAAATAATTTACTATCAGAAACTGAGAGTCAGGTTGAATCTCTGCCTTTTTTTTTTTTTTTTTTTAATCTTAGCTTCTTTGGAAATGAACGAACTGAGGGAGTTTTCTGCACTCTCATTCTGTGACATTTGCTTCATGGTCCCAACAGTAACCCTGGAATCAGTTATGCAGGAAAATTACATGACAAATATCTTACAGATAAGAACCCATCCTTTAAATATGTTCTCCCCCTTTTGCTCCGTTCACTGGTTTATTCAGCCATTTGACAATGTTGCATTATTGTTTTAATATTAATGCCAGTGATAAACAGACTCTGCCACCCCTTATGTATAAACTTAATTTAGTTAAAAACCATCGGATGCACATATCCCTAAGTTTATTGTTTGCGTGTGGTAAGGAATCTACACTTCATTTTAATTTCTACCTTCGAAAATGCTTTTAAGCTCGATCATGATTCATTTTACTGTGCCTTTTATGCACTTCCAGGAATTGCATCTTTCTTCTGCTGTTTGAAGCGGTAACTGACAGGGGAACTCGTTCATAGCAACATTCTGCAGGAGGAAAATGTATGGAGTTTTGTTGTTCCAGCTCCTGAGATCATGTTTTATCTCATCTGCTAAAAAGGCTGACTTCCCTCGGAAAGAGCAAACGTGTTTGCTGCAACGTGGGTTTCCCGTTGCCAGGTGAGACAAATGTGAGGCCAGAGCTTCCTTATATTTTAATATCTAAATAGAGGGAGATTTGAAGCATTATAAAGCGGCATAACAGGGAAGGAGTGTCAATTACTCATCAAATGTGTGTTGAAAACCTAGTGTGTTTCAGAAAACCGATCTTGGAGTTGGGGCTACGCCTGGGAACAGACAAAACTTCCTGCCCCAAAGAGCTGAGGGGAAGCTTCCATCACGTACGTCGGTAATTGTCAGCTCACCGCCAAGCAGCGTGAGCCTTCCACCCCGCCTCGAACTGCAACACGCTCTGGAGTCGTGACTATGAGACACGGAGCATCAAATATGAGTCCTGTAATTTCCTCACGTTCTCTCTCATCCTCGTAAACAAACTCTCCAGGCAGGAGCCGCCCTTTCTCGACGATCGATCGTGACAGTCGGAAACGGAGAAAACCATCTCATCAAATCAAATGTTTGCGGTGCAGCTGATGGGTGCTGGGGTGATTTTGGGAAAAGCCTGCCAGGGAAACGGTCCTGCTTGTAAAGTGCGTGGCTGGGGTAGCAGCTGCTCATTTACCCCAGCTGTTCTAGAAGGTGCAAGGACTCAGGACATCTTTGATAAATTGGCAGCTTCAGATCTTCAGGGAAAGCGTCTGATGTGTTTCACTCTGCAGAGCTGACTGACTTCTAGGTTGGAGAGAGACCGTGCCTGACCTGGAGAGGATTTTGACAGAACTCTTGTTTCTGACTTAACATTTATTAAGCTTCCCCTTGGGTCTTTTACTTAAGAATACAGATGTTTGCTGGTTTTCATGGCTCACTGACTACACAGAACCCAAGAGGACGTTTGATTTATTAATTAAGTCGTGCTTCGTGGAGTCTGTGCATTTAAACCTTTTCTTACTGGAAAAAGTCTTTCAATGTCCTCGCTCTTACGTAGTTGAAATACTTGAGATTACTTTAAACTTTCGATGGACTACATCTACAAAAATGTGTGCACTTTGGCACTGAAAAGTGGATCCCAAACCTAGATTCTTTTACCAGAGTCCATGTTTCTTCTAAAGATTGAAAGATTAAGGCAGTGGAAACCGAGGCTTTTGTCTTAATTCTCTTTATCATCTACTTGTGAGCTCAAGACATTTATCATCCTGAGAAAATTACCTTCTGAAATGTCATCCCATTGAAGTGCTATATAATGACGAATGGTGGCTATCAATTCTCGTAATGGAAGGTTTGACTAAAAATAACCACAGTAAAACCAATGTTTTACTATTATAATGATTTTACAATTAGCTGAAACAAAATCTTTGACACTGAGATGAGGCAACATGTGATTGAATCAATAGTGACATTAATGCCTGTTCCAACCATCACACAGAGGGAAAACGTAGACAAAACAGAATAGAAAAGGAAGGTGTAAAATGCGTCATTTTGGGGGCCTGTGTTTTGGAGTTGGAAGGGTTGGGAAGTAAATAATCATGCTAAGTGAAGAATTATTTAATGCATTGCTTATGTGAGGGTGCAGGTAATATTCCAAGGGCAAGAGGTGATCAAAGCTCTACCCTCCGTGGAGATTCCTGGACCATCAGAGAAACTTCCAGTGCTCTGTGCTCTGGTCCCACCAGAGAAGAACTGATTGATGGACTTCTGTTGTCTGTACGTGACTTCCCCCACTTAATATCTGGATAAAAACAAGACCGTGTTAGCGATCCTTATCCAAAGAGCAGATCTATTTCAAACAAGCACTAACCTATGATTTTATATTTTAATGAAAATCTTTCTGTTCCCTTTGTCTGATGAAACCTCACCCCTTTTTAAATCGCCTCCTTCTCCGGACGCAAAGACTCAGCGCAGGAGAAGAGACAAGCCGGTGGCGTCCAGCCTTCACCAAGGACGGTCCCTTTGCTTCAATGCACTTTGATGTCATCTTTCCTTGCCCCCTCTCCATCTAAGGGATAATGTCCTCTGAGCCCAGAGGAATAGATCAAGATTCCATCGGGCTGTGTGCTGAGGATGAGAAGTGTGCTGGGTGGTTACATGTGGTCCAGCCAGTGGGTGTTCAAGCCTCTCGCATGCCTGGTGGTGTGTTATGGCGTTGCCTTTTCTCTGCCCTCTGCTCGGTCCATGGAGGCGGGCCTCTACAGGCTGCAGCCACCAAGCGTCCTTGAACAGCGGGCTCCAGCTGAGGACAAGCAGGACACCGGGATGGGAGGAAAGAGCCTGTGGGGCGTCTCCTCCACTGGCAGGCCCCCTTCCCAGGGTTTCCTCCACAAACACCGCCCTCCTGTGGGCAGCTCTGGTGGTAAAGCCAGAGCTCCTGCCTTATCCTGGTCACAACCCCTTCCCCTTGTCCCCGAGGAACAGAAAGCTTCCTTCTGTAGCTCGTCTCCGGGTGCCTGGACGTCTCCTGTGGGTTTCCCACGACCCCATCCCTTTCTGGGAAAATGGTCCCTTCATTTCAGCCCCTTCTAGTTACTCCCACCAGTGCCTTTTCTCTCTCCTGTAGTGAAGAGTTTAATTGCCAATTCCTTATTATTCATTCACTGATATAACATATTTATCAACAAAGGACGGTATGTGAGGCAATGTACTGCCAATAATGATAATGAAGGGTAAAATTAACAGTAGCTAACATTCATCGAGCACGTCCCGTGTGCCAGATCCTCCTCGAAGCACGTTCTATGTCTACCTTAATGAGTTGTGCAAATAACCCTATGTGGTATGCATCTCAGGGCACTCTGTGGTCTGTTGCATTAAAAAAGTCCCAAACCTCAGAGACTTGATCACGACAAAGATTATTTCTTGGGAGGCATCGTTATTCCCTTTGAAAAAGAAATTATTATTAACACAGAGGTGCAGGTGCCTTGTGAGCACGCACACACACACACACACGTTACACCATAGTCATCATCTGCAGTCTTAGTCAAATTTTGAGTGTCTTAGGCATAGGACAAAGTATAACACCGCGTTGCAGGCTGGGTGGCTTGTAAACAAGGAAAACTTGTTTCTCACAGTCCTGGAGGTGGGGGAGTGCAAGATCACGTCGCGGGCAGATTCGGTGTCTGCAGGGAACCTGGTTCTTCGTTGCCAGGTGGCCGTCTTCCCACTGCACCTTCACATGACCGAAGGAGCGAGGGGGCTGTCTGGGGCCTCTCTGATGAGGACACAGATCCCATCCTGTGGGTTCTACCCTCATGACCTCATCTCCCCCCGAAGGCCCCACCTCCTAGTACCATCACACTGGGGCTTACGGTGTCAATGTATGGATTCTGGAAGACGGAGGGGGTCACAGGCTTGTAGTCCACAACACTGAGCTGAGGTTCAAGACGAAAAAGTACAGCACGGCCAGTATAAAGAAATTATAGATATTAAAAAATAATAAGGGTTTTCTTTTATATGCACTGAGAGAATAGAACCGTATTTGTGATTTACGCCGTGTGCCTCCAGGACTGCACCGCACTGGCCCCGTGTTGACTGTGTCTGTTAAAATCTCTGAGATAATTATAGCTGGCCTTCAGGCAATTCTTCAAAATGAAAGTGTAGCTAGACCTCCAGGTAGCTTAGACATTAATTTAACGGTATTCTTTCCTCGCCACATTAGGTTGATTTAAGGTCAGAAATAAAATATTGCTTAAGGCAAATATCTAAAGTCAATCTTCTGAATGGTCCACTCTCAGTGGTCATAAGACACAGGAGACTGAACAGGGAACAAATCTGGAGACGGACACTCTTAATACAAAAAAAAAAAAAATGAAAAGTTTTAAAAAAAGAACCATGGTTTAGGTAGACTGAAATAAAGCCATGACATAATTTAAAATTTTTATGTGAAAAACTATTAAAAAAAATTATCTGAAATTTCTAGAGCTAGTGAATGTGATTATCACTAGATTTGAAATAAAAAAGATAAATAAAACGACTATGATTCCGAGAAAAAGCAATCTGATCTCATAATAAATATTTCTGGAAGCCTTTTGAGGACCGAAAGGAATTTTACATTCATATTAAGAAATAGCCACTGATTTACCAATTTTAGACTTCGTAAAGAGAGATTTTTGAAAGCAGTCAATACAGTTAGAAAGAATTTTGATGTATGACGTCAGATTTCCACGGTTTGGAGAACTGGTGGGGAGGCGGGAGGCTGGCACAGGCATTTTAACCAAAGAATAGTGAGCTGCCTTTTATTACCAGGGTGCAGGCAGCAGCATCTGTGTCATCTGGGTGATAAAGAGTAGTTCTGCACACGCTTTTATTTTCAGGGATACAGGAGAGGTGAACGGTCACTGTTATGCAGAGACACTCAGTAAGGATTCATTGCTATTACCGCCTCCCCTGTGGAGAGCCCACCTTTGTCCTCCTTGTCACCATCACCGTATCTTCATCACCATCCCCGGAGCAAAACATTTCTGGGGTAAAATAAATAACGCGTCTGTGGGATCTTACTTTGCATGAGGAACTATTGCTGAGAGGGTTGCAAAAACAAAAAACAAAAAACTCTCCTCTCCACGAATAACACACACACAAAAGATGACCTCGCTTTGTTGAGTTCAAAATTGTGCGTGACCAGTGGACACTCTGGAAACGTGGGTGGGTCCCATCCACCCAGCCTCGCTTGCCCACTCAGCTCTGCCTCTGGTTCCTACTCATTTCCAGGATGCAGAGCAGACAGCATCTCGAGGTAACCCTGTCTCGCTCCCGCTTCCATCCTCATCGCTGACTCTACTCCCCTCTCATCCAGCGCCCGACAACGCAGATATAAAATGCCTCTACACGTGCGTTTGTTTCCTCCACTGTCCTTGCACATATTTTAAAAGGTGGAGGGGACTGTGATTTTGCCGTTCTATCCCCGACACTTAATTCAGAACTAAGTACGCTGAACAGTCATCGTGCAAATTAAGCAAGTGCTTAGCTGAACACAAAGTGAAGATTATTCTATTATGTTCCACTTGAAGACATAATTTTATGGCACCACACTTGTATTTATTTTTCACCTAAAAATACTTTATAACCTTAAAAGTATAAAACAGATCTTGTCCCCAGCTGCCACTCCCGCATTTTGACTGACTTCTCATGTCTTACTGATGACACGTCTGGCAGGTGTCACGTTTCTACCCCGCCTCTCCATTTTCCCTGCATTGACTTGGCTGAAGAGCCTATAAGCAGTTTTCTTATTTTCCTAGAAGCCTCTCAATGAGTCTTCTTTAAGCCTGGGTTTTCCCTTCTCAGTTCTGCTGCCAGAGTAATTTTTCAAAGTAATGAAGTAATTCTGTCATTCCCAGAATCAAAATCATTGAATGGAACTTCATCGACTTTGGGGTAAAGTCCAAAGCACCTTGATGACTTTCTTACTGACACATCAGCAGTTCTTTTCAACACCCTGATACCCGGGTCACTGGGCAGCCACGAGGAGAGGGGTTCCACATGCGTTTTCTCATCGGTTACCACAGCCACTGTATGGAGTAGGTACAACTGTCATCCTGGAATTGCCTCTCTGCACTAAATTTTCATTCAAGAAGTCCAATTCGTTTTCTGTTTGATTTGTTTCCTTGAATGGCTATGGAATTTGAAAACATTTTCTTAAAAAAAAAAGTAATTAATTTCACTTACTAGTCTCTCAACTTTTTTGACCTAAAGATTCAAGAATTCTACAAAACAAAACAAACTTGCAGACATAGTCAACCATCTTATGTTTCCCAAGGGAAAAGAGGTGGGAAGAGATACATTTGGGAGTTTGAGATTTGCAAATGTTAGCCACTATATTTAAAAGTAGATTGAAAAACAAATTTCTCCTGTGCAGCACAGGGAACTATATTCAATATCTTGTAATAACTTTTGATGAAAAAGAATATGAAAACAAATATATGCATGCATGACTGGGACATGGTGCTGTGAACCAGAAATTGACACACTGTAACTGACTGCATTTCAATTAAAAAAAATAAAGAATTCCTCTTCAATATTTCCCTCCTACTATGTCTCTAAGCATTACATTTCTTTGCTCTCTCTTGCTTCCAGAAATTAAATATAGATAGATAGATAGATAGATAGATAGATAGATAGATAGATAAATGGATGGATGGATGGATGGATAGATAGAGAGATAGACAGATAGATAGATAGATAGATAGATGATAGATTGGATGGATGGATGGATGGATGGATAGGTAGGTAGATAGATAGATGATAGGTAGATTGGATGGATGGATGGATAGGTAGATAGATAGATAGATAGATGATAGGTAGATTGGATGGATGGATGGATGGATAGATAGATAGATAAATGGCTGGATGGATGGATGGATAGATAGATAGATGATTGATAGATAATTGATAGATTGGATGGATGGATGGATAGATAGATAGATGATAGATAGACAGACAGACTCTATGTTTGTTTCTCTTCTATTTTTATGCTTTGTAATGTCTTTAATGTTCCCTGACTAGCTCGAGAGACATCAGTTTTCATGAACTGGCTTATACTGTCTTCAGTACCCAATATGGCCGCCACCACCACCATGATATGAATCCATCTGGTGGCGGTGTTGGTTTGTTTGTGCTCCTAAGAACATGTTCCTAAGTTGTTTCTTACCTTTTGTCATTCCCTTCAGATATCACTGCTCTGTCTTTTTTATTTATTTAAATGATTGCTGCATCCTCTTTAACCTTTCTGGTGATACAAACTGGTAGTAAATTTTAATTGTTCAACCCATTTGTTCTTTAGCGACCCCATTTCAAAGAGGGATCTTGGTACCGGTGTCTGCATTTGGCATATGTTGGAGGACAGCTGCGTCCCTCCACCTGCCCATGGGGAGGCGTTCTCTAGGACAGGGCACTGCAGTCTGGACACTGTTGCTCTCTGGGGCCGGGTAATTGTTCACCGTGGAAGCTGCCGTGTGCATTGTGCAGTGCGCAGCAGCACACATGGCCTTACTCAGGAGG